>NC_073695.1:95977817-96326984 GCF_029784165.1 Wyeomyia smithii
AACCTTAATTTTCGGAGCTTTTTCCAAATTTTAATGTTTTTATCAAAAATAAATTCCAAAGATGCTAAATGAATTTGGCAGTAATTTAAAATCAAAGTGCTTATGGTGAATATTTTGCACAATTCATCCGCTCTAAAGTTTTTTCAAATTTAGGGTTAAAATATCAGAACATAATTTGATATTGTCGGCATATCAGGTAATTTTATCTGAATCCGACGTTTCGGTCGTTGGATGTGGCCGTTTTTAAAAAATTTCGATATAAGAGCCAAACTGATACAAATGATCTGAAAATGCACGAAAACTTCGTGTTCGATAATTCAAATTCGATAAATAATATTTTTTTTAACTTTTTGTTTTGAGAAAAAAAAATTAAGAGTGCATATATTTTAAGGGAAGAAAATATTATTATCTACAACTTTGCTGAACATGTCACACCAATCAAGCTAACCTTTTTACCTCTAAAAATATTTGAAATCATCAATAACTATTACACATAGCATGTTTACATATCTTCCAAAACCGAGTCATGAGTCAAAAGAAATAATCAATAGCACAAAATTGCATCTTTTGTCCATAAAAACATCTACGCAAAGTAACTTAGTTAAACCGTACCGTATGCATTTTTTTGATCCAGAACAAGACCATTTTTTCGGTTTTCGAATACGTCAAACAAGTGACGTAATCCTGTAGATTAACGAGGCTATCGTTACATCCTCCCCTATTTTCGTATGGTGTAAGTCTTCGTGAAAAGAGAGACTTTCATCGGCCTGTCAGGTAGGAATAATGTTCATATAACTTTATATCAATTTTTTTATATTATTTTGTTTTCGTATATGTGAATCCAAGTACGTGTAATTCCGCTCCTGGTTGGCTTAACCGTAGTGAGTCGAGTGACGGAAAAAATTTTACGGATGGGACGAGTCGGGCCGTGGGAGGTTCTCTTCAGCTAAAGCAATACAATATTCGTTCCTGGCGCATATACTGCTGCACTAATCTTACTTTCGGTCCTCATTGACCCCTTTGCAAACGAGCTTTGTGAGCGTCAGTACTTCAGTTAGATAACCGAGTCAACCTCTCTCTTTTTTTCTTTCGCTGATGACAAAAATAGTTCCTTTCTAGCCTCGTAATATACTTCTGGAGCAATTTCTTTCACCTATAATTTTAGTAACAGATATGTCGCTTCGCGGCATACATCCTTGCGTTCAATTATGGCGAAGTTGCCTACTTTTTATAGTCACGTGTGACTGGCTCGACCCTAAAATACGTCGATTCGCCTCCCTCGTAATCACCCTTTTTGTCATCAACATTTTCGTTTGGATATAGCCATCTCTCTCATAAGTACTGCACCTAACCTCTCTTGGTCGTCGCCACCTGATCCTTATTTACATACTTTTACGGCGACATACCGATTATCGACCCAATGCCAAGTTTTGAATACGTCGCCATGTCTCTCGGTCTGGGGCTGCTATCCTTCCCTAACACCTATATTGTGGGCATTAGGGTGCCAGCCAAAATGAAAAAAAAAATGAAATTTCGGTTTTCGAAAAAATTTTTTTGATGCCAAATGACTTAAAAACGCATGAAACGTCGAGAATTGATGTCATCTGAAAATTTTTTTTTTTGCAAAAATTTGCTCTCTTGGACTTAGTCGTTTTTTTAATTGTGGAAGGCGGAGTTCAAAATGTCTAGAATTTATCTTTTGAAATTGATCACTAGTCTCTCGAAATAGCTTGTACTACGATATACACTCTAACTAGCATCGAATACATTATGTTTCATTAGGGTGGTTCATTTATTCGACATAGGGTGGTTCATAATATTGTGAAAAATGAGTGTAAAATAAAAAAAAGCACTTCGGTTCGTTTGATTGGTGTGACGTCTTCGACAAAGTTGTAGATAACAATTCTGTTTTTAAAAAAAATTACACTCAAAAAATTATTCATTCAAAAGTTATAAAAAATATCAAAAATTAATTATTCAGAGGGGTTCATTTTTTAAAAACTTGATTTTTCAAATAAAACCTACGAAAGATTACCAAAACAATGAAACCAGTCCGATCATATAGAAATCAAGTAAAATAAGTTATCATTTTTTGAAAAAAAAAATTCGAAAAAAAAATTATTTTCAATTATTTTTTTTTTTAAAGGCATATTTTTTTGGAAGGACAAAATATTATCTACAACTTTGCCGAAGACACTATGCCGTTTCGACTGTAGACATTAGGAAAGGAATTAAGAATATTTCTACAGTCAAAACGGTTTACTTGATTGGCATAGTGTATCTGGCAAAGTTGTAAATAATAACTTCGTTCCTCAAAAAAAATATACCCTGTGAAAAAAAAAAATAATTTAAAAAACATACCTTTTTTGTCCATGGTCGGTTTCGTTGTTCAGGAAAACTTTCGTAGTTTTTGTAAAATAAAACAGTTTTTTTACCGCTCAAACGAACCGTGTTGGCTCTAAAAATTTTTGTAATCATAAATACCTATCCGAAATAGCATTTTCCAATTGCTTTTCAAAAAAGAGTTGTGTTTCAATAAATTAAACCAATAGCCCAAAATGGCATCTTTAGCCTATAAAGACTTCTATACAAAGTTTCAGCCAATGGGCACGTTCACGTTCTGATGATGTAAACTCGACAGAAAATGTATGGTCGAACTGTCAAAACGACGCAAACCCAGAAACAACGAGTCAATTGTGTTGCGTATCTGATTGAGATCCCTATACTCTCATTATCACTGAATAACATCGATACAGTATTTTGTCCGATTATATAAGCCAGAGCACTGTGTGTTCAATCAAGTGTTGGCAAAGGACATTATGGTGGTAAATAAAACGAATAAATTGTCTGGTACAACATTCGAAAGACGAGTGCAAGTGTCTTAGAGAGTAGATTTTTCAAACAAAGTAATATAACATATTCCATCAGTTTCCACCGTTTCATTTCAAAGTTTAAGACGCTTGGAATCGAAAACATTTTTCAAATATTAAAATTTCATGTACCTCCCGTGTGTGATTTTGCAAATAACATGAAAGCATTCAACATTTTCCACGAGACACAATCTTAATTTTGGTTGAGATATTTTTTTTTTGCACATAGTAGTTTGATACATTTTTTTAAATTTGTTTTGTAATATTTTGCCATTTTACTTATATTTTTTCCAATCCAACATTGCCACCCTAACGACAATGATATAACAAATATTATATTTTCAGGAATTTTTCTATTGGTAAAGTGAAAAGTGATTTTTTTCATTTTAAACTCATTTTTACGCAATATCATGAACCACCCTATGTCGAATAAATGAACCACCCTAATGAAACATAATGTATTCGATGCTAGTTATAGTGTATATAATTATACAAGCTATTTCGAGAGACTAGTGATTAATTTTAAAAGATAAATTCTAAACATTTTGAACTCCGCCTTCCACAATTAAAAAAACCACTAAGTCCCAGAGAGCAAGTTTTTGCAAAAAAATTTTTTTTCAGATGACACCGATTCTCGACGTTTCATGCGTTTTTAAGTCATTTGGTTAAAAAAAAAAATCGAAAACCGAAATTTCACGTACCCCCCCCCTTGGGTGATTTTTCGGTTTTCAAAAAATCCAAACTTCAACCGCTTTGCGCCACCCCATTTTAAGTCCGATTGAGCTGAAATTTTGCACAGGGTGTTTTTTCGAGCAGGTGAACATTTTGTATAGGGTTTTTTTTTTTTTTTGAAATTTTCTGGTCACTTTTTTTCCATACGATGATTGGCGCCCTAGTGGGCATCCTCGTCGTCAGCACACATCCACCTGGTACACTTCATGGTTCATGCGTTTGCGCCTAACACCATTTGCTAGTTTGCCACCAAGGATTGAACGCAAAATCCTACCGATCGGCCTCTTTCAACCTCTATGCTTCATGGTCGTAGAGGGCCATGGGAAAAATTAGTGTTTTGTAGAGTGCAAGTTTAGTTAGCTGGTTACGTCATCCGTAAAAGCCTTCTTAAGCGGGTATTACACGAAGCAAATATATGCTATTTTTGGTACGGATTTTATTTTGCGCAAATAAAATTCGTACATACAAATACAAATAGCAAATGTTTGCTTCGTCTAATACCTGCTTTAGCAGCTGCTATCCGCCTTTATATCTCACCGCTGACCTCGTTATCACATGTCACTAATGTACCCAGGTAAACTCGTTATCACATGTCACTAATGTACCCAGGTAAATAAACTCGTCAACTACTTCAAAATTTACCCCATCTAACACCACTTCAGCACCAACATCCGTCGGACTACCACACCCTCGAGAATAGGGCTCATCATTAACTCTGCCAAAACGAAATACATGGTGGCTGATACCATGTATTTCGTTTTGGCAGAGTTAATGATGAGCCCTATTCTCGCAGCTTCCCTTCTGAGAGGACCGAAAGCCTCTTCCACTGCTCTACGGTTGGTACCAATGGTGTCGATATCGTCCATAAAACCTATAAGCACTTCGTAATGATGGTGCACGCTAGCCTTCCGTATAGCACCCTCCAATGCAATGTTGAACAATAAGTTTGACAGCCCGTCTCCCTGCTTCAAACCATCTAACGTCTCGAAGGAGTCCAATATCTCACCGGCTATCCTCACGCATGATGTAGAGCCATCAAAGGTGGCTCCTATCAGCATAGCTAGTTTTGTTGGAAAACCATGTTCGAGCATAATTCGCCATATCTTTTTTCTCTTAACTGTGTCGTACGCTGCCCCAAAGATTATGAACAGATGGTGAGTCTGCAAGTTGAACTCTCGAAATTTATAGAGGATCTATCGCAGAGTGAATATTTGGTCCGTAGTGGAGCTTCCCTTTCGAAAACCACATTGGTATTTGCCAACGAAGGTCTCCTGCATCGACCTCAGTTTATGGAACAGAGTACGGGAGAGAATTTTGTAAACGGTCTTGAGAATAGTTATGTCTCGATGATTACTACAGTCCAGGTGGTGGCCTTTCTTGTAGATCGGACATATGAAACCCTCCAACCAGTCCGAGGGAAATTCTTCATCGGACCTAAATCTCTGCATGATCCAGTGTAAAGCACACTAAAGTGTTTCTTCCTACGTCTGGTCACCTCCGTTCTATCGGTAATCAGGTTGCACATGACAGGGGCTGACAAGTTCCGGTTCCTGATTCCATTTATCTTCTTGTAGAAGCTTCTCGCATCGTGCCTAGAGAAGGAACCTTCCGCCTCCGGAACAATCCGCTCCCAATGCTGTCGAAGAAATCCGGCGATGGAGTCTTTTTTCAGCAGCCTTAGCTTCTCGGTATCTTCCTACGCTCTGACGAGTCACAGCCGTGGCTAACATGTGAACTCTGGTGCGGTTCTTTTCATCCGTCGCTGGCTGGCACTCATCGTCAAACCACTCTGTGGACGTGGCTGTCGCAGATGTACCCAACACTTCTTCCGCTGTGGTGCTGATTGTACTGTGGAAATGCCTCCACTGTTCATTCAGGTAACCTCCAACTTGATCCTCGATCCGCTCATCAATCTTCTGCAGATACTCTGTACTTCTCCAGTTGATAGCCGCTGAATGTTCAACTGTATCCTCCTTGTCGTCCTGGATTTTAACACGTTGGAAAACCTGGCGCAAATCTAGGATAAAACGAGATAATGATCAATGTCAACGTTTGGCCCTCTAAACTACCTCACGTCTGTAACGTCTGAAAAGTGTCGACCATCAATCAATCAATCAATGCCTCCGGGTGTGCTTACGTATATTCCGGTGTGCAAAATAAGTGCTACAGATAGCCAAACTTCTGGTTGCAACGAAATTGACAAGCCTCAGGCCGCTGTCGTTCGAAGTAGAGTGGAGGCTTACTCTAGCATTTACGGGGCTAGAAGTTCTCCTGACCGACCAGCGCATTTGCATCCCCGAAGACGAACTTGATGTCGTGTCCTGGGTACTAGTTATACGTTTTTTTTGAGGAGCTTATAAAACTCCTCCTTCTCTTAATCGGGTTTATCGTTGGTCGGTGCGTACACATTTATCAGGCTGTAGTTGAAAAATTGGCGACAGGGGCTGCCGTCTTAGATATAGCTGGCAAAGCACCGCGTTTCGTAATTCAGCCGTCCGCTCCGAGTCAGACGCTGTTGTACGCCGCTTTTAACATGGGGACATAGCCGCGTACGATCCCTCTCTCCAGTCAGCATACAACCATAGTTTCCACCGAGGGTTGGTTTACCGATCTTCCCTAAGGTTACTCGTATCCTGGTTGGTACCCTGCGGAGGTTGGGATAGGAGTTTCTGGACAAAGGTGGACGATCACAATAAGGTCTCAAGTGACACGTGCCCAACCATTTACCAACCCGACACCCAATCCAACTCCGCGCAAATGACGCTTTTTTCTGTGTGATACACTGGGGTTTCATGATGTAACCAACTCAACACCCTTTTTATCTCATTATCTTCGTCTTGTCGTAGAGCTGGACAACGCGAGTATGTTTTCCGTATCATTTTCTTTGTCGACCGAATTGCTGTTTAAAAACTATTGCACTCGTGGACGGCCCTTTTTAATTTATCAATAGTTTTTTCCTATGCTTCTGGTTAAACGTCTTTGCCCGTTTCTATTTTCACCGGTATAGCTTTTAAATATTACTGTAAATTTTTATGCTCCTAGCAAAGATACCTTTTGACATAGAATTACGTCTTACGGCAACACATACAGAGGACCGATTTCAATACAGGGATTCAATTTCAAAAACCAGAAACATCGAAAACGTCACGAAAATTGTCCAACTTCAAACGTTTTAAACTAGCCCACGGACCATTATTTCATCTTTACGGACAGTCTCAGTTCCATTGAGGCTCTCCGATCGATGAAAGATGTTAGGCACTCTCCGTATTTCCTGGGGAAAATACGGGAACATCTGAGTGCTTTATCTGAAAAATCTACTCAGATTACCTTAGCGTGGGTCCCATCTCACTGCTCGATACCGGGTAGTGAGAAAGCGGACTCTCTGGCTAAGGTGGGCGCAACAAACGGTGATATTTATGAAAGACCAATTGCCTTTAATGAATTTTTCGCACTTGTACGTCAGAATACGATCATCAGTTGGCGAAATTCTTGGACCAAGGGGGAACTGGGAAGGTGGTTACATTCCATAATCCCCAAGGTATCGACGAACCCGTGGTTCAAGGGGTTGGATGTAGGTCGGGATTTCATTTGCATGATGTCCCGGCTTATGTCCAATCACTATAGATTTGACGCGCATCTCCGTCGTGTTGGGCTCGGGGAGAGTGGTATCTGTGCCTGTGGTGAAGGTTATCACGACATAGAGCACGTTGTTTGGTCATGCCCTGTACACCGTGACGCCAGGTCTAGATTAATAGCGTCCCTGCAGGCCGAAGGTAGGCAGCCGGCTGTTCCTGTTCGTGATGTCTTGGCGAGCCGTGACCTATCCTATATGTCCCTTATATACGTTTTCCCGAAATCCATCCACGCCCCAGTTTAGTCCTATCCCCTACCACCTACCTCCAACCAAACGACAAGAACACGTTAAGACCCCGGATCCGGAAACAGCAATCAGACCCGCACTATACTCTCAAGGCCCGATGGAAACAACCCAATATGCCAGTCCGTAATATCTTGGCCCAGCAGCGGAACAAATTTAATATGCTGCTTACCTATGGCAATGAAAACTATAAAACAGCAAACCTGTGCTTTTAATGCAAAATATTCTAGCTTTAAGTTAGATTTAGTTTCAGCTCGTAGTCGGCAGCGAGGATAAAAAATTTGCTTTTAGTTATTAAGATACTTTAGAAAGTAAGCTACCAGTTATAATTGGCGCCGTTAAACATTGAATTGTATTTGTGCCGTGTCAAATAAACTATAGATGAAGAAAAAAAAAACTCAGTTAGTTTTTAACCGACTTTCGTCATTTTTGCAGTAATCGATTGGAAAATCAACCAAGCACCCGTCCAAATGCAGAAAGTTGTAATCTGATGCCTTGTCGAAACGCAAATGTCGACCTCTGATTGGTCGCACAATGCTTCTTTCTGTAACAAGGTCGACAGAATATACCTGCTTAACTAGGAATGCGCGCTTGATGTTTTATGTATAATTCATTCCAAGACTGTACCGATACCACACGGACGTTAGTTGCTGATCGTGACGAAGAAAGAAAAGCCGGGCTGACCGCGCTGGGCGCGTTGATGCTTAAGCACTTGTCTATCTGGCGGCTGTTATGGAGTTTTCGGTAGCTGCAGAATTTTTGGAAATGACAGGTAATTCTACTAGAGGAAACGGGAGAACCAGAATCATCGGCGAATTGAACAAACTTACCAGTGTTGTTACTGTTGTGAAATATAATAGCACCTTTTCGTGCTCTACAATTATGTGATTGAAGTAGTTAAGATTTTTCATCATGTGTGACAAACGGAAAACCGCAAATTTCAGCATTTGCAAGCCAAGAAAAATTCAACATTGGTTCAAGAACGTGTTTGTGGCTCTGAGAAGGGCTAGTTGTAATTTATACTTGTTTCCGTGCTGGATGGCAGCAGATAACAGGAATGCAGCACTAACGCTATTGCGTCTTAAAACAAAACGGTTATATTTTGACATCACAGCAGAATTTCCACTTGCATACTCATGTCTACCATAGGCAATATCAAACACGCAATAATCTGCTTCCATTCGACACGGGGACGGGAACATTTTCTTCTTCCAAGCCGCGCTATACGACACAATACATGTTATTTCGTTACCTTTATGAGAGCTCTATCAGTCCGGCTCGACAGAATGTCCACGAGAAATCATTTTTGTTCATCCGTGTTACGAAACTGAGATAATCTGTAGGAACTGAGAATAAAGGCGGAGCTTATCAAAAAATCGCTCAGAGCCAGAATGAATGAGATGTATTTTTCGTACAATAGTATTACAACATACGAAATAAAATTATTTGAACGTTGTAGAATGGTATAACTGGAAATAATTAAGTCACACCTCTTTTTCCAGCTATGCCATTCCACAACGTTCGGAAAATTTGTTATGGCAGAGCAAATATCGCGCGCTATCTGACCATGAAGCATTTATGCAATAATTGAATGAAAATCGCAATTGCAGCAATCAGCCTTTTTCAAGGTTACTAAATGTATTTGGAAGAGCATAATACTAAACTGCAACTGTGATTTGATGCTGCTGCAAATGTACAGCAGGGTGATGTTTATTACGATTTGTTGATACTGTGCATAACAAGCGGTATATACGAAGCAAATCCGATTTTAAACAGAAAAGTTCGGCAAGTTCTTCTCGCGGTGCTGAGTCCGTTTTAGAAAATTCACAACACTTCATTAACAAGGATGTAACGTCTTGAAGAAGACGGTTATAGTTTGACATCACAGCAGAATTTCGACCTTCATACTTATGTAATAATATACGAAAAGTATACGGAAAAATATACCACTTTACACCATTAAATTGATTAACCCTAATCGAGTGTATTTCCAAAGCTATTACAAAAACTTTATCGACATAAGACAGGCTGTCATAATTCTACGTTGACCATGCGGTAGTACCTTAGAAACAACCTGTTCAACTTTTTCAGAGACTTGAATGGGTTTTCCGTGAGCCAAAGTAGCAGCGACGAACCCAGTGAGCAATTACTCTGCGTCAAACTGACGCACTTCTAACCAAACTACTTTTCTTCAAAGTAAAACTTCCGATCACTCTACTTAATCGAGAGGTAAAATTAAAATTGTTTTCACTTAAAAAAAATAGTAAAATCTGACGGGAAATCGGACAAATAAGACCGATGGATGGATGTAGGTGCTGCGATAAATATGTGAGCGGTTCCCCCATATAATGTTTATTTTCAAATTTCCTCAACTTAAATTTGAAATATCTTTAACACGGATGCATTTACTGGATTTGTCAACATGAGCTTTTCGATTTGAAATAAGTGTTCAAATCATTGAAAATCTTTAAATTGAAATTATTATTACTAATGTTGGAATTTGAAAAATGGTTAAGAAATTACCTTTGATAAAAAAATCATTTTTTATTTCCTCACCCTAGACTTTTTATCTAAAGTTTTCTTATAACCTCGAGTTTTAATAATAAAAAACTCAATTGTTTTTCTGTAAATCAAACTTTTGTATATATATATATATATATATATATATATATATATATATATATATATATATATATATATATATATATATATATATATATATATATATATATATATATATATATATATATATATATATATATATATATATATATATATATATATATATATATATATATATATATATATATATATATATTTTTAGTGATGAACAAATAAATATTTTCACGGTGTATATTTTTTTAACAAGGCAACATCCGTTTCCTACAATTCATTCTTAGGCAGTTACTACCAAAGAAAAGATAATTGAGCTATAATGCTCTTAAACAGGCTTATCATTTCTCCTCAGAGTATCACTAGGTTTAGGAGAATATTTTTCACTGCGCAAACAACTTCTCTTACACTAGTGGGAAAAGCGACGCACTTGCTTGAGAAAAGCAGCGAATTGTGTGTATCTTGGTAGCTTGCAAAAGTCATCGCTGTGAAATCTAGAATATCACTCCAGATAGATAATGAACTGGTGTGATCTTTCTCACACCAGAGGGCAATACGCTCAATAACTACACTACAGAACTCACTGCAGTGCTTCCACTGGGTGTCTCTTAACCAAATATCAAATGAAGGGAAAACGTAGGTAAAAAGTAAATTGTGTTGATTGCATTGTATCTCAAAACTGAAAAATAATAAATTCAGCCGCCCGTTAGAGATGGTCGGGTTCGGGTTTGAAAAATTTTGAAAGTGGGGGTTCGGGTTTGAAAAGTGTCGGGTTCGGGTTTGGTGGAAAGAAAAATTTCGGGTTCGGGTCGGGTTCGGGTTTGAAAATGTCGGGTTTGTGTTTGAAAACCCGGAACCTAACCATACTAAATAAGAATATTTATAAGATAATGATGTCTAATTTCATGCAACTGTGAAAATCACTAACATTTTAGTACCATTCGAGACTCAAAGCTTCAGGGCAGCCTCAAATTGGTTTGAAAAATTGACCTCCAAAAAAAATCTCGGGTTCGGATCGGATTCGGGTTTCAACCGAAAAAAAAATCGGGTTCGGGTCGGGTACAGGTTTGAAAAAAGTCAAACCCGACCATCTCTACCGCCCGTCATGCATGTTTGCTCTTCGATCGCTATCGAATTTATCTCAGCACAGCACAGCTGTGGTGTAAGCAGCAAGTGTATTATTTTTCTACGAGCGGCAGAAACACAGCACAGAGCAGAATGGAAAAGTTTGGTGCAAAACATTGCTATACGCAGCACTCGTGCTGGGTAAAAAGTGAACGGTGAATGTTCACTCTGCTCTTTCCACATATTAAAGAGACTTGTTATTCTCTTTAATATGTGGAAAGAGCAGAGTGAACCTGCTTTTAAATGTAAACTTATGCAAAAATGCATATGTCCTATTAGAAAATTAAGAGTGATTAAAAAGTCTTAAAAATTTTGCCATCGACGGGAAATATTCAGGGTTAGGAGCGAGTGAAAAGTTTCAATATCAACCGAAAATGACGATAGGTCATTTGACGTGGTTTTGCTCACTACATTTATCATTGCGCGGAACTTGTGAAGCGATAAAGCGTTTGAAGTCTCTAAAGTAAATGATCCGCTCATGATAAATATTTTGTTTCTCCCGGTTCGGTGTGTGTGGTGTGATAAAATTCTGTGATAAGAAAAAAAGATACGTTTAAGTAAGTTTACGTCGAATAGATTGTGCACCCTTTTGATAGGTACGCTTATAATCATGTTTAACAAAAAAAAATGCGAGAGTTATTAGAACAAATCGACAAACAATTTTAAAGTAATATACCGATAACAATTTCTCTCTTGTTCACCAGCAAACTACAATGCTTTATCGTCCGATGCACATGTTTTGTTTGAGCCGTGCTTTCAAACCAGCAACACGATGTGGGCTCGATCTCATCACTCGTAAAAAAACCCTCTTCTCGCATGTAGGCAGACGTCGTCCATAAAATCCATTCAAATGGTGAAAAATATCTTCCGTCGAATCGTGCCGAGCAGTATCTGCAGGAGTGCCTCTTTAATCGGTTTAATTTGCCGCAAAGTGGATTTGAAAAAGTGCATCCAAACGCTCGGCACAGACAGTAAAAAGAAAGATATAAAATGTTGCTGCGCAGTCGAAAGAGGATAGGGAACGGGTGGAAGGAGCGGTTCCTAACCATGAGAGAGACGGAGAGCATCGCCGGCACAATAGGACTCATTTAGAAAACATTTGCATAAGTTAATTCAAGTTTTGCGATTTCCGCCATCTACACTCTAATGTATTTCAAAAAGAGCCTATATATTCGCGCTCAACTTCACTATCTTAAGTACTTTTCCTTTGCCAACCTTAAACACCGTACGTGGAGTTTGAAAGCACACATCTTGAATAATTATTTAAGCAGTTTACAGTTTGTTGGTGATATCCAAATGAGGCCACCAATGGCTCAACTGAAGACACGAGTACGATTTTATACACAAAAAAAAAACTTGATTACATAAGTTCGTTGTCCTCTCGACAAGATTCAAATGCAAAACAGAACGGCTCGTAGCTGCCTTTTGTGCGCAAATTTAAATAAGTAATTTTCACCTTAATGCCATTCAACTATGACCACCGAAGGGTCCCGTATTGGCACTTTCCATAGAGTACTCTCCGTGGCTGCACAATTACCAAGCAAATGAACATCGATATCATTCGTCCTCATCAGTTTGGCCAGTTCGGTCTCGGGCTGAGAAGGTTTCGTGTTAAGAAACTCTTTCAGCGAGCGTATCAATTTGAATATTTCAAATAAACTCCCTGACCGCTGCTGCTTTTTGCGAAGGGTCGGCACTTTCCATTTCCACCCGCGGCCTTTTTTTTTTTTTCTTCGGCTATCTCTTACCGCTGTCAGGCACAGTCGATCACGGCTCATACTGCCACAACACAAGGTTCCATCCTGTGGCAACCTGTGACCGAGACTTTGGTTGGTTTTACTCAAATGAACTTGCTTCGCGAATCGGAGCGCAGCACCGCGCTGGAAGCGGGGAGGAAGAAGAAAGAATTAAACGAACCGCGGCGGGTGGCGATTGGAGCGCGGAATGCAAATTTTGCCTCGTTAAGCCGTGATTTTGCACCTCCTCGGATGAAACGTAACGTAACGAAACGAAGCGGCAAGATACTAGTCGTTGCGACGAGGATGCGGAATTGTGCAGCGTGTCTGAATGGCATCAATCTGTGGCGGCTATCCTGCGGTTATTAGGGTGGAAAAAAATGGAGAATCGTTCCGAGTGGCATGAGTAGTGGCACAGTTTGCTGACTTACGAAGTTTGCAAAAGTTGTGAAAGTTGAGCTTAAACCGAGTATAAAATAAGGTTTTTGTGAAAGTAAATTGGGCGAATAAAATAAATTGGAATCTGTATCTCTATTTTTTGGACCAAAGTCTAAATTCTTTATTTTGAAAGTTCAGAACCTGTTTATACCAACAACCATCACATCCGGGGAACAGTGAGATGATAACAATTCCTCCCAGCCTAAATTCCAACAAGCAACGACTGACTTTTTAATTTCGAATCCTGTACAAAAGCCAATCGGTGAGCCAATCATTCCTATTTTATACAAATAATATCCGCTATATTTGGCAAACAACTTTAACAACCATTCTTCCCGGCTGATGTTATCTTGACTTTTCAATCATCAATAATCATCCGACCTATACCAGCACCTATTGCAGGGTTACCACTTCGGATCAACGCTCCATTGAATTTTGCCATTAATCATACAATCGACCCGTGAACGGTGCAGCCCCCTGGCGGCACAATTTGCATTCGAGCCCCACCATCAGCCCAAGCTTCGGGCTATTACTCCCTGTCAGCACTGTTTCTCCTTCAGCGCTGGGCTTCTTCTAACGACTTTCATCCGCTGGGACCCCAACACTCGAAAGGTGTTGAAAGTGAGTGCGTCCCAATGACTTACGTTCAACAGGCCGATGTTGCGCGTGCTCATTAGTCGAATGAACAAGCAAATTATTTAGATACACATCGCGATTAAATTGAATTAATAGTTGCGTTCGTCGGGGGCATACTCTATCGTTTCCTCTCTCCCTCGCGCGCACGCTTTTTCTCGTACGACTAACGACACGATTGCCGTGTTGAAAAGGAATATGACAAAGTGTTTTCTTCGAGTGATGACACTTCCTTGTCACTTCAACCAACGTACAGTTCCTTTGCTGGTGAACTATGGCTATGGTTGAAAGGTGGTCACAGCAGCCTGTACTCACGAAGGGCTCCTTTCAGTATTCAGACAACCTAGAGAGGGTTTGCTAAACAGTTCCCTTGATTGGCACAGCTGGAAAGTCGGAAGACTCCTGGTCCAATGCAAAATCCATCGTAATGAACAAGTTTAGAATAGGATGCCCATGGGTGCGCACTGAGGAAACCAATGCAGTTGATTGATGATCCAGAAAAAACGAGCGATAATATTGAAACGAATGCAAAGGAATGTGTATTGTTCAGGTGTGTAATGCAGCAAAATTCCTATCATTTGTACTGTCAGTCGGCGATGGATTATCATCTATTATTTCACACTTTACGTAAAATATTGTGTTGGAATCGTACTTGGTGAATTCATCCATATATTTTCTGGTATTCAAACTTTTATTCTACCTTTTTTACTTTCATACTATTGAATAATATAATAATTAATATGACATAGAATTAATATGACAGAACGAATTCCCAATTTAACACAAAATATAATTAATGTTGAACGAGCTTTTCCTCCGATTGAGATATTTGCAAGCACCGCTTGAAGTCTACGCTAAGGCGCACGATGGCAAAGCAATGCATGAAATGCTCAGCAGCTATAACTGGCATCGATATTGTTATCTGCCGCGGCTATTGTGAAGGCTTTTTCCACTTGAATGAATGCTCTGGAGTAACACGCGCGATGTAATCATATCTCACATCAAGCAAGAAAAATCTTTTTTGGATGTGCGATGGTTGTGCTGAACTGTTCGCGAATTCGCATTTTCGTGCTATTTCGTGTCAAGCCGATGAAAAATCACCACTTAATTCGCTGGCATCTGCAATTACTGAACTACGCTCGGAAATCAAACAACTGCATTCTAAACCAACAACTCACGCCTCGCCAGCAGCTAGTCCTCGTTGGCCCACGGTCGACCACCGTAGAGGTGTAAAGCGTCCTCGTGTATTGGAATCAAATGTGCGCGCATTGGAAGTCTGTCGCGTGGGTAGCAAAAAGCCGCTTGACAACGTTATGTCAGTACCTGTTTGCAAAAATGAAGCAGACCAAAGATTCTGGCTTTATCTGTCACGGATTCGCCCGGATGTTACTGTGGAGGCTGTTTGTGAGATGTCGAAAGCCTACCTCAATATAGAAAATAATCCAGTAGTGGTTAAGCTTGTACCAAAAGGCAAAGCCATTGAATCACTTTCCTTCGTGTCGTTCAAAATTGGACTGGACAAATCGCTCAAGCAGAAAGCTCTGGACCCTGAAACATGGCCTGAAGGACTTCTGTTTCGGGAATTCGAAGACTATGGAACCATAAAATTTCACCTCCCAACGCCGGCAAACGTGCTTGCGGCCCCTTTATTACTCCACCAGGCGGCATCATCACCAATCACTCCCATCATGGACTACTGAATGCAACCACCAGCTTCAGACAGCATACATGCTACACCTCTCAATTAATCGTGGGATCACCGATGGATGTTTGTGTCCAGACAACGCTTATTCCAGCCGAATCATCGCATGAAGACTTATCCACAATCAACTTGACGAATTCCATCGACGACCAATCTGTTTTATTTGGATCCTGCCCGGAGCGCGCCGAATTATGCAAATTGGAAGCCCCCCATCCGCTCATCACAGTCGCGCCACTGCAGCCAGCGCTCATTAGTCGTCCCGGTCCTGTGTTTGAGTATGGAGAAGGGGTCTTCCAGCTTGCTAGCACTGGCAAGTATTCTACTGAATTTAATAATTCAACACCTGATATTTCCGCACCTTCCAGTCATCCACCGATAAATAAACCGGCATTCATTGAAGCCCCACCAAGACGCACGTTATACAGCAATCAGGAAGTCTCCAACTCTCCCGACTCAGTCGTGTTACCACCAGCACCACCGCCGCTTTCAACCATCAATTGTTCCAGCCATCAAAGACGTCTTGGTCCTGATGTCGTGGTAGAGGAGGAGATCTTCCGAAATCCCCCAACAGGCGAGTATTCAGTGGCTGAAACGCATACTCTGCCTAATCAATCTTCCGGTTTCTTCCGGTTTTTCGTACTCGCTCACTTTATCTGTGCTCCGTTTATTTGGCTCCAAACTCTGCCGTTGAATCATACAAGGCTCACTGTGCGGCAATTCTTGACGTCACTGATCGTTTAAAAGACGCTGATATTCTGATGGTTTTGGGAGACTATAACTTACCGAACCTCGTGTGGCAACTTGATGAAGATCTTCATGGTTATTTACCCATTAATGCATCTAACTCACTGAATCACTGCTTTCTTACGGACTTCTACAAGTTAACCAGTTTACAAATTCAATGGGACGGTTGCTTGATTTAGCTTTTGTTAACGTACCTGATGAGGTGGACGTGTTTGAACCCGCTGAGCCACTCCTACGAGTTGATCCTTTTCACAAGCCGTTAGCCGTTTTGCTTGATGTTGACAATGATGTTTTCGAGGAAAGTGACCAAGAAACTGGTTTTATGGCGTTAAACTTTAAAAACTGTGACTTCGATGCTTTAAATAACGTCATTATGTCTATCGACTGGCGCCACTATCTAACAGGTGATTCAGTTGATGTGGATGTGTCTATCTTCTATGAAAAACTGTTGGAAGTTCTGACTGAAAATGTCCCGCGTAAACGAAGACGTCTTTCCAGCGTTCCAATGCGTAAGCCTTGGTGGACAGCTGAGCTTCGCCAAATGAGGAACATGCTTCGTAAAATGCGAAAACGTTATTTCAAATCAAGAACCACAGAAAATTGCAACTCTCTACGTGACATGGAAGCTGTATATAAAGAACACCTTGCTGAAACGTATAGAATGTATATACAGAATGTAGAGCAGAACTTGTGGCAGAATCCGAAGTCTTTTTGGAAACATATCAAGTCTTTGAAGGCGAGCCCCAGGATACCATCCAATGTTGAACATAACGGGACAAGTTCTAACTCCAATTACGAAGCGGCCAACCTATTTGCCAATTTCTTTGTAAGTGTTTATAGTACAGTGACACCCGCTTTGCATCCAGACTCCTTTCAGCGAGTACCAACGTATGACATCAATTTCCCAGTATTTACTCTTTCAACCAGCGAAGTTCAAACAGAACTCGAACACATTGACCCGACTAAAGGAGCCGGGGTCGATGGATTACCGCCACTGTTTCTGAAAAATTGTGCATCTTCATTGGCTTTTCCTGTTGCTTGTCTGTTCAATCTATCGCTTTTAAATAAGACTTTCCCAGATATCTGGAAATTCTCCAGAATTGTGCCTATTCATAAGTCAGGCAGTACTCATCATGTATAAAATTATCGTGAAGTATCAATCTTGTGTTCACTTGCAAAGGTATTCGAAACAATGATTCAAACTGTACTCTACAGAGCTGTAAAATCTGTGATATCAGAGCACCAACATGGGTTTATGCAGCACAGGTCAACAACGTCTAACCTAATGTGTTACATGAACTACTTATTTAAAGATGTCGAAAACAGAAAGCAAGTTGATTCGGTCTATTTCGACTTTTCTAAAGCGTTCGATGTTGTTCCACACAATTACGCCATTGAAAAGTTCAAGCATATGGGATTACCAGAACATATCACCGAATGGCTACACTCCTACCTCTTAAATCGAAAGCATCAGTCTGTGTTAACTCAGCGTACTCCAGAGAATTCGTCATCACTTCAGGTGTGCCACAAGGGAGCGTGCTTGGTCCACTGATCTTCAACCTGTTCGTAAATGATGTTTGTTCCCGACTGAGGTCTCCGAAACAACTTTTTGCTGACGATCTAAAACTTTACCGAGTAGTTTCATCCGAGCTGGACTGTTTAGCCTTGCCAAGCGATATAGACGAGCTCTTATTGTGGTGTCGTGAAAATGGAATGAACTTGAATGTTACTAAATGCAAATTGATCACATTTACTCGTCGCCTAGATGCAATCAATTATCCATACCGCATCAATAGCATTACGCTGGAACGGGTCCAGTCCATTCGCGATCTAGGTGTCACAATTGACTCTGAGTTGCAGTTCCACGATCACATTTCAATCGTTACAGCCAAAGCATTTGCAATGCTGGGGTTGTTACGAAGGCAAACATCCGACTTCACTGATGTCTATACCCTAAAAACGCTTTCCTGTGCCTTGGTTCGCAGCATCCTAGAGTATGCGGTTGCAATCTGGGCACCGTATCAGGTGACTCTTACTGCTAAAATTGAACGAATACAAAAGAAATTTAAGAAATTTAAGAATTTTAAGAATTTTAAGAATTTTAAGAATTTTAAGAATTTTAAGAATTTTAAGAATTTGAATAATGTAAATAACTTTAAGAATTTCATAAATTTTAAGAATTTTAAGAATTTTAAGAATTTTAAGAATTTTAAGAATTTTAAGAATTTTAAGAATTTTAAGAATTTTAAGAATTTTAAGAATTTTAAGAATTTTAAGAATTTTAAGAATTTTAAGAATTTTAAGAATTTTAAGAATTTTAAGAATTTTAAGAATTTTAAGAATTTTAAGAATTTTAAGAATTTTAAGAATTTTAAGAATTTTAAGAATTTTAAGAATTTTAAGAATTTTAAGAATTTTAAGAATTTTAAGAATTTTAAAAATTTTAAGAATTTTAAGAATTTTAAGAATTTTAAGAATTTTAAGAATTTTAAGAATTTTAAAAATTTTAAGTTTTTCAAGAGTTTTAAAAATTTTAAGAATTTTAAGAATTTCAAGAATTTTGAGAATTTTAAGAGTTTTAAGAATTTTAAGAATTTTAAGAATTTTAAGAATTTTAAGAATTTTAAGAATTTTAAGAATTTTAAGAATTTTAAGAATTTTAAGAATTTTAAGAATTTTAAGAATTTTAAGAATTTTAAGAATTTTAAGAATTTTAAGAATTTTAAGAATTTTAAGAATTTGAAGAATTTTAAGAATTTTAAGAATTTTAAGAATTTTAGGAATATTAAGGATTTTAAGAATTTTAAGAATATCAAGAAATTCGAGAATTTTAAGAATTTAATGAATTTTAAGAATTTTAAGAATTTTAAGAATTTTAAGAATTTTAAGAATTTTAAGAATTTTAAAAATTTTAAGTATTTTAGGAATCTTAAGAATTTTGAGAGTTTTAAGAATTTTAAGGATTTTACAAATTTTAGGAATTTTAAAAATTTTAAGAATTTTAAGAATTTTAAGAGTTTTAAGAATTTTAAGAATTTTAGGAATTTTAAGAATTTTACGAATTTTAAGAATTTTAAGAATTTCAAGAATTTTAAGAATTTTAAGAATTTTAGGAATTTTAAGAATTTTAAGAATTTTAAGAATTTGAGGAATTTAAAGAATTTTAAGAATTTTAAAAATTTTACGAATTTTAAGAATTTTAAGAATTTTAAGAATTTCAAGAATTTTAATAATTATAAAAAATTTAAGAACTTTAAAAATTTTAAGAATTTTAGGAATTTTAAAAATTTTAAGAATTTTAAGAATTTTAGGAATCTTAAGAATTTTAGGATTTTTAAGAATTTTAAGAATTTTAAGAATTCGCACTCTCCTATGCCCGTGACAGTGTAACTATCTATTACAGCTTTCTCTGAAGAAGGCCGCCAGAAACGACTGAAACGTCGGGCAATTTACACAAATTCTTTTAGGGAGCCATCCACATTCCACGTGCACAGATTCTTAGCTATTTTGACCCTCGCCCTATCCCCTCCATGTAAATTCTAAAAAAAAAGGTATGGACCGTGAACATTTCACAGACCCCTTCCCTCTCCAAAGTTGTTCGCGTGGAATGTGGATGGTCCCTTATACGAGCAAAAGTTCAAGCCTCAATCATACGGTTACTAATCCGTAACGCACAATGATTGCTCTGATCTCGCACAAAAAATGTGTGAGTTGCGTAACAGTTGTGCAATGAATGCTTTGCATAGATCGGAATCATTATATTATTATATTGTATTATATATAGATGCGAAAGTTGGAAAAAAACTGGAATATATATTTACAGAGGTACATATAGGTTTTCTGCAGTAGTCTTAAGCAAAAACCTACCAAAGTCGTTCGATACCCTATTTAATTGAAGCCAATGTTAAACAAATGAAAAATTTGACCAAATGAAGTTTTTTCAATTAATTTAATTTATAAAACAATTATTTTCCAAATTAAACCGCAACTTAAACGAGAAAAATGTATGAGAGAATTGCGAAAATGTAGAATGAAATACAGTGAATAATAAAAACAAATTATTAAGGAATAATGTTAACGAGCCAAACGACATGTTGATTCAGATGGCACGAACGAAATAGAAAAAAAAGATATATGAATTTAAGAAATAGCCTAGTCGAAATCTGTAGTTAATTTATCATTTATTATTTATTAGCATTCTTTCTTTGTTTGGGTTTTATTTAGTTTCAGTTTCGTACCAAAACAGTCCGTCAAATTCAGCGTTATATATAAAGAACACTTAAATGAGTCGCGTTTTAAACCACAACGTTCTGTGGATTAATACTTGCGCTGTGTGGAACATTCGGCTTGCAATAATATAGAAACATATCCCCAATTGACCATTAAACGCATCGATCTATCGGAGCAGCCGACTGTGTATTGATTGCAGCTCAGTTTTCAACTGATAAAGTAATCGATTACTGGCAAAAGTTCGCCCCGGCAAACACAGTCTGCCAACAGGACCGCCCTGCAGGGTAGTGCGGTCACTTCAAAGTGCTCGACGCGCTGCGCTTCCTTCATTTGCTGCCCCAATGGTTAACCCCTAATCAGATTTATTGTAATAGTAGCGGCTTGAGTAAGCATGATTGAGTAAATTGAAAAGCAAATATAAATATATAAATAATAATCGGCAAAACGGACGAATGAACGCTGCGGTTGCGAGAATAATAAAACACCTCTCATTACCGGACTTTTAGAGTGCGCGCCGCCCGCCGAACACAATGCAGTTGATGGTGCCGGAGAGACTGCATCTGCATCGAGGAACAAACCGTTGCGCTTGTTGTTCAAGGGCCATCCTCCGGCCGCGGCGCCTGTCCTGCTGCGGAGATGAATTTGCATATTCCCTCATGGCGATGTAATGTGTTGTGTTGTGTTGTGTGTCGACGTCGTCCACACTGTCTGGCACGGCACGAGAAAGCAATAATTGCGGAAAGTTTGTAACGCCACACGTTCAAGGTTAAGTCCGCGTCTACGACAACGTGTCTGCGAAGTTCGCATGGAGAACTAAGGGGTTACGGTTACGGAGGTGAATATGATTTCTAGAGTTTTTTTGTTCAATTCCATGGCAGTCTGAAAAAGTCTCTCATTAAAATCATTTTTTAAAGCATCCATTAAAAGCACCAAAACCGATTTTAATGGTTTCTCTAGTATGATTAATTTTCTTGTATTTTTCTTGATTCTTCATTTCACAGCGATATGGCAAATTTGATCACAGTTCGTCTGCAGCGTGGAGAAGGGCAAGCCTGGGGATTCCGGCTCCAAGGTGGCAAGGATTTCTCTTCTCCGCTTGTGCTACAACGGGTAAGTACTGCGAGACTTTGTGCTTGTGTTTGCTAAACGGAATCGGTGAACTTTGAAGGCTGTGAATCTACGAGATTGAAAAGAAAGGTAATCGAGCTATCCGGTTGCCTTCACCAAGTGTGGACAAAAGCGAGAGGATTTGCGAATTGGATGTTTTGTAACTTTTTGGAAACCTTTCGTCGAATGGTCGAAAGATCATGGCGGACCGCTTTGAAATATTTGTTTTGTATGCGATATTTTTTTTTTATTTTCTGTTTTTCATAACTTCATCTTGGCTCACCGTCGAAATGTATAAATAACAAGATTGTGAATCTCTGGATAACTGACGACTGTAAGCCGAGCTTGATATCGTGATATAATTGTGAAAACCTTCATCTATAATTTTAATTAATTATAATTTTGTTTAAAACAGAAAATATTTGTGCTACCCCGACTGAATTAATTTGTAAAACTCGTCAGCATCATGTCGATCAGACCAATGAAACAACAGTCGATAGCTGTAAACTAATACTGCGCGGGTCATTACGAATATATCACAAAACCTGCACCCTATTTGTACGCTTGCTTTCCAAGCTATCCTGTTGCTTTCCAAGCTATCCTAAAACAGCAATTATAGCTGATTGCCATGCAAAATGGGTAGTGGTCTTTATTAACCAATAAACAGAATTAGCCACCCGGCCGTATCGCTCTATAGCTGGACCGCCGGCTACGCTAGAGCCCCCCGTATTGATTGAACTGAGTACCGGTGAGTATAAACACTGTCGCTTGCTACCCTGGGGTCTTACCTGGCTTCCGTCATGCGGAGAGAAAGAGCGCGAAACGAGGCAGTCCTGATTAGACGCGCTTTCGATTTTTGCCAAACCGAGCGACTGACTAACGTTTGGGGGTCTTTACCGTGAATGGCCACATGGCAGTGAGTGGAAAACACGAGACGGGTTTAAGAATATTAATTATCACCGGTAATAAATACAAGTATCAACCCGTTCGGTTTGAGGAATTTTACATAGCACAGTAAAGAGACTGAGCAGAAACAGGGCATTTGATTGGTTCTGGTGGTTCGACTGATACAGGCTACTTTTTATTGGTGATTAAAATTTATTACCCTCAATTTGCTTTTTGTATTGTCAAATCAAATATTATTTCTTGAGCATTCGAAGATGTTTATTCAATCTCAACATTTACTAATAAATTCATATTTCCATACATGATATGCAAACATTTTAGGTTTGCGCCACAAGCCCTCGAAATCTATCGCCGTCTCAGCCTGATTAAAATACTGATTTGCGGGCATGCGTGTGGTATACCGATTTGTCTCCACGAGTTAATGTCCAGCGGCTAAAAGTTTCTCAACCTACACGAACACCCTCACGTATGCATCGGTGACACTTGCAGCTAAGCGACCGACGACGCCAGCGATTCATGACAACGCGCTGAATAAATAATCCTTTGCCATCAAACAGTGTTGACAAATATTTGAGAGTATTTAGCTGATTACTTAATTTATTGCAACGGAGCCTCGACTGGTCTGTGATTGTGGACAGCCGTGGAATTCGAAATTTATGACGATCAGTGTACACACTGGGGCTGCAGCTCGGTCAGTGTTCGCATGTGCGGATCGAAAATAGCTCAAATAGCAGCAATTAGGAGGTAACCGGCTTTGCACGAAATTGCATCACTCTCAACACTAGCCGTATTTTAATATCTCATTGGTGCAACAGCAATGTACGAGAGCGGGATCTCAAGAGTGCCTCCTAGAGATGTGAACTGGACGAGAATTAGATCCGACAGCAGATTTGCTTGCCGCTGTCGCCATGCGCTACCTGGCCTGCCCTAACGGGCAATGTTCGCTGCACGCGCACTGACTGAATAAAAGCTGACTTTGTAACCGATCTGGGGCTGGCTGGCAGTAATTATGATTGATGAATACCGGCTAGCGGTGATCTTTGCCGGTACATTTTAATGGTGCCGTTGTCCACTAACGCAAGGTGATTTGTTGTACGGCGCGTAAGGCGCCAGGTTAGCGAAAATGGCTACATTTTAGCACCTGTCGTGTTTCAAAAGGTCTTTCCTGTGAGATTTGTTGGTTTCTGAACATGCTGAAAAGTTAATTTATTTGAGCTACACTAATGAAAACTTGTTTGTGGATTTCTGTTTGAAAATTTTTTAAGACTGGTAAGAATATATCACTTTGAACTTTAACTTTCAATCATCATTTTACTTTGATTGTAACATTTATGCTATTGGTATAAGAACTATTCACTGACTGTAATGTCAAAAGTAAAATACTGCCAAACTCAGGAAATATTTTACGTTTGATTTTACTGGTCTCCAAAATTTTTGATTTTTACGTGCAGAATAATACGGTTTTATGACACATTCACTCGACTTATAAGAAAGGTAGAGCGAATTACGAAATATGATTGCACCTCAAATGACAGCTTTCGCCTTGATTACAAGTATTGAGAGACAATTTTAGAAAATCAGTCCTCTAAAAGTGTCTTCTACTTGTTTTCACATGAAGCTTGGAAGGTGTCTGTAACTATATTAGTGGGAAGTTAATGATCTGGATCCAGTGAGACTTGTGGTGCGATATTTATTATACGAACTTGTGGAACTTGATATATGAGTACTTCGGGGTTTCTGAGAATAAACATTCACCGTGTTCTAGAAGCATTTTCGATTTTTATTGTCATTATCGTATTAGTATTATTAGTATTACCTATTCACGAATCAATGATAAACTAAAATTCGTAAGACGCTCGAAATCTCAATATTTTACAACCGTAAGTAATTTTAATACACCCCTGACCACAAAAAATGCTGAAACAGAGATTCCAAGTTATTGTTTTTTCAAATGTCTTCATACTCCACGAAAAAATGTCTTAACACATGTTAAATCTGTAAGCACGTCCTTATTAAAATTTTATCAGTTGAAAAAAAGCTAAAGCTCATAGAATGCTTCAAACTAGTGGGAATAAACCATTTTACATCATCAGACTGTTTATAGCAGCTTCGACACTCAAAGAAAGTGACTGAATTTTTTTACCTCATAACTGCTCCGCAGGGTACCCGGATACCTACCCAAATAAAATGCTACCGGGTTTTTCAATTATTGACCGATTTTGCATCTTCGACCGTCAAAAGATTGGAAAATTGGTTTACTTTGTTGCATTCGGGTCCGACAAAAACCTGAGACCACATCTGGTCCCTGTAAATCTAGATCTTATGGAACAGGTTCCGGTGAGACAAATTGGTACGATTGTCAAAAAAAAAAAACGCAAAACATTGGAATCAACATTCATAATATCACTCCAGGTGTTGGTTATCTTTCATTTTGAGTCCATCTGTCGCCGCAATGCTCATTCCGGAACAGATTCTTGATTTTGAACATGGTCTCGGAGATACGAATTCACGGAAATAATATGGAGTCAAAACGAGTCAAGATCCAAAATTAGTCAAGAAATGAAAAAGTTAGAAGCATTTCATTTTAATGGACACCATGTAAAATCAGAAAAAAACGTGAAGTCCAAGAAAAATTACGCAATGCCCACTGAAAGGTCGGTCATCGAGTATTGTAAGAAAAAGCAGGTATTTTTAAAATCAAAACCACCTATTGTACTGGAAACAAAACGCATTGTTTTCCTCGTGATAAACTGGTGATGTGAAAAAAGCAGAAGTGAAATAATCACTTCTAGTGAAAAAAAATCACTTCACTATTTTACTATTACATCGCAGAGTTACTGAATATTTAAACTGTCATACTGAGCACAATCATAGTAGCGCGCACGAAATATCTGATGGATCGCCTTTCATAAAAGTAAACTAGATCGCGCCTAAAGCTAGTCCTTTAATATAGTGAGTAAGACGCTCATTCCCCTATGTCACCTCACTTTTGCGGTGACGGACCGATTATAGATCCAGTGCAGAATACAGAATACCTCTCCAAGTCACTCAGACTTCGATTGTTATCCTCCAGTCACCTCTAACACCAATTGCGTGGGCAACCACCTCTTTATTAGTCAACAAATTCGTTGGTTACTGTTTCTCCATCAATTACAGACGCAGCACCAGCATTCGACGGAATACCACGTTTACATCCAGTCGACATCGTTCGCTAAATCTAGGAGCATGTGAGACTTCGTAATGATGGTGTAACTTCCCTCGAAAACAACATTGGTATTCGCCAACAAAGGTTGTCTCAAACGGCCACAGTCTGTGGAACAGGATGCTGGAAAGAATATAGCATTGAGGAGAGTTGAGCCTTGATAATTGCTACAGTCGTGGGGGAGTTTTTTTTGGAGATCGAGCCAACTGATCCGAAGGAAATTCTTTACAGATCATACTTTCAGCCTGATCCGCTGTTGTTTCCAACGCCTGGCAACCATCGAATTATCGATAATCAGGTTACCTTCTCTGTTGTTGTACATGTCAGGGGCTGAAACGGTCCGGCTCCTGATCCTGATAGTCGTCCCTTGCATAGTGCTTGGAGAAGCAACCATCCGCCCCTGGAAGAACATGCTGCCAATGCTAGTACTTCTACGCGGTTATTCTCATCCGTCGTCTGTTGGCACTCAACGTCAAACCATTCATTGGACGCAGCTGTCGCAGTTGTACTGCACATAAGCCTCCACTAAGAACGAACGTTCAGGCTCCCTCCAACTCGCTCATCGATCCACCCAACAACTTTCTGCGAGTACTCTGCAGTCACTCCTCCGTTGTCTTGGATTTCAATACATTGGACAAAAGGACGTAGATATTGCATATTAGATAGTTATCCAAGTCACCGTTTGGTCCTCTGAATAATACGTGCCTCACCAGTCAGCTTAAGGTCGAAGCGTCCTAGGTTATTTGAGCAAGTCGTCTCTATACAATTCAGTCCTTGGCTGCAGCTTGCCAGTCATGTGGTCTGCGAAGGCCCCGCAAGTCGCTTTCTACTCGATCAAGCCACCTTGCTACCTCGCTCGGTTCTGCCAGCACTGGTTTATCCGTCTCCGCCACGATCCATCTTTCAGCTGCAATCCACCGCAGATGGTACGCAGCACCTCCCGTTCGAAAATTCCCAGGGGCCCGTTGGTCCTCCACTAGCATGATAAGTTTTGTGGTTATAAAAGACTACTGGTCTGATTAGTGTTTTGTACATGGTCAGCTTTGTGCACCGGGAATTTTTTCGAGCGGAGCGTCTCCCGGAGTCCAAAGTAGGTAAATTTTCGGTCAAAAGGCATCGACGAATTTTCGGCTGGTGTTGTAGTCAGCAGTTACCAGGGAGCCTAGGTACACGAGTCGTCTACACCTCGATTTCATCAACACTAATCTGAAAGGCGAAAGAGGTTGACCATGTCTTCTCTTGAACCTTTCCCTCTCATGTACTTAGTTTCCAATGTCTGCTTATGGCCAGTCCAATACGCTTGGCTTCAGGCTGATGTACGTGTCCGTCAACTTCAACAAGGTTCGTGCTACGATATCAACGTCATCGGCGAACAGAAAAAGATTAACATACCTTTTGAATACCGTGCCACTCGTGGGGATACCCGCCCTACATATCGTACATTCCAAAGCGATGTTAAATAGCAAGCACAAATGTCCTCTGAATAATCTTGCATCTATAACGTCTGCTATTTACCGACCATTGATCAGAACATGGTCGATCTGAGAGCGGGCCTCCCCGTTTGGATGCCTTCAGGTATGCTTCACGTAACAGTCGAGTATACTGGTCTACCACCCTCTCAAATTTTCTACCGGCAATATCCACGTCATTCGCAAAGTAAATAAATTGACTTGATCTGTTGAAAATCGTGCCCCGCGTGTTAAACTACACCCGTCTCATAACACCCTCTAGCGCGACATTAAGGCAGGCAGGCAGAAGAGACCATCACCATGTGGGACTCGAAGAAGTCCTACGCTCCGCCAGAAATCCTCACACAACACCTCTCTTTGCCGCACTTTTAAAGTATCTGCCACAGTGTAAAGATTTGGTCAGTCATAGACCGTCTTTCCATGAAGCTCGCCTGGCTACTTTCTACAAACCTGCTGGCTGATGGTGACAGACGTTGGAAGATGACCTGCGAAAACACTTTGCAGGCGGCATTCAGGTCTGTATTCGCTCGAAAGTTCTCGCAGTTTCGTTGTGGGCCTTCTTTTAGATTGGATCCCTTCCTTCCACTCTACCGGTTCTGTCTCCCAGATCTCGACGATCACCTGATGCAGCGAGCTGGCTAATTTATCGAAGTCCAATTTTATAAGTTCCGTTCCGATGCCGTCCTTTCCGGCCGATTTGTTGTTCTTGACCTGCCGGATCGCATAGGAGGTGACACATCTTCGTCGGTCGTTGCATCTACAACATCTCCTCCGCTTCTGTTGTGGTCTTCTGCTTGCACGCCATTCCGGTGTTCATCGCAGTGCTGCTTCCATTTTTCGATCACCTCACGATCATCCGTCAAAAAAACTTCCTTCTTACCCCTACACATAACGGCTCGAGGCACAAAACAAGTTCATCACATTCCTTTTCTTCCTGGCGGCGTTTTTTCCTTGAAAAGTTGAATTTTCTACCTCTATTTCAGTCTATATCGCTCCATATTCTGGCGGGTAACTCTACGCAGCATTGTTACTCACGCTGCGTTCCCTCGTCCAATAGGGTAACGTGGGTATTTCGACCTGCTTTGGGAAGTGATTGCACAATGTATTAAAAACAAACACATTTTTTCAACATAAATACTTACTCTATTATATCACTTTTAAGAGCTAAGTGTCTATTTTAACATACATCGTTCAACAATGCAATATATTGACAAATATCCTAGAAATATCAAAATTTCTACGAAATATTAAAAACATATTTTGGTCCACCACATTTTTATTTTGGCCCAACTCTATACTTAGAGCTGTGTATGGAAATATTTCGGACAATATATTTAAGATCATCATCGGTATTTTCAGAGTAAAAATAGTAGGTTTGAGGAGGACATCCTTCTACTGTTAATTTTTGTAAATTTTAGGCATCTAAAAATGAAAAGATTGGGTTTAAATGCGGTTTGACAGGCATTCTCAGCAAACTGCATATCGTCGAATGTGATAAATTAAGGAGTAATTACCTGTAAATTGTCACAAGCTGCTTCTTGTTTAGCGCGCAGTGGCCCAATGGCTGTTAAAACTTGGCATGGCCAAAATATGTTCGCTTTAGAAAAAGACAAACATTTTTCGGCCATGTTTTAAACTACTATTTTAACTTTTTCGAACATGTTAGAGTATACAAACTGTTTCTATGATATTTTATTGATGTTACTACAATAACGAATTGTTTAAAAAACATTCATATTTGTTACAATTGCTTCCGGACGTTGATTTGAATATTACTACTTCCTCTTGACTTAAGGTTGACTCAGCCATGACTTAGAATATGTATGAACTAATTCCAAAATAATGCTAACTAGAGTCAGTTTTTTGCCGAAAATTATAGTGTAGTATGATTCTAAGGTGTGTTATTTCAATGATGCATGCATAGTTTTCTTATATTCATTGAATTTTTCAGATAAAATACGTAAAATGTTAACGGGTGGGCCAAAATATGCATGTGGGCCAAAATACCCCCGTTACCCTGTTTACTGGCAGTCTTCGTCAAATTGATTTGGTTGCACGTGTCTCTGGACTTCCTCCCCACCACTGCCGAAAGCTGTTGTAACGGCGTTCCAGCGATCCTCTAGAGGGGCTTCTTCAGGTTCGCCGTCTTCTGGCAGCGGCTTCGAGCGGTGACGCTTCCATTGGTGTTGATCCCAAGGAACTCCCATCCGAGGTAGCAAGCCCCGCACCCTGTATCTCAGCCCGTATATTCATCTCATTCAACATGTAAACACAATTGAAAACAGGAAAAAACGCATATTTTCTTTTTAAACTAATCTGCTAATCCATGGAATGGATTCTTCTTAGGTCACTTTAGATTCCTCAAAAGGTATAATCCTCAAAAACTCACTTAAAAGCACTAAATTTGATATTATAGTCGGGCATCAGCACTCGAAAACTCATTAAATTCAATCACCTACCTCAGAAAACAAAATCCGCGCGTCGTTCTATACGGCTGCAACGCGACTCGTTCAGCAGCCAACCAAAGTTTGTTTCATCACTGGCGGACCACTTTTTATTTTAATCACTAAACAAAATCACTCTCTACACTAAGAATACTTTAAACTTTGGAATGTTCACCTGAAATTTCCTAAAACAAGCTTGAATTAGCAGAAATATATGAGATCAATTTCTGCAATTCCTAAATTTCAACTGTATGTATTTTCATCTGTTTTCACTGCGTTGAAGAAAATCAAGAGTTGCCAAATCAGTTTCTGTTAATATGAAAAAATCATACTGAAAATGTTGAATAATTCCGACATAATTGATATAAATCGAGAGCACTGCAGTGGTTACCTAGGTTACCATTTTTGCACGTAAACAACTACAGAAGATATCTAGGTAACCTACTAAGACGGGCTGCGGCTACGTTCATTCATGATAATGTGATTCATTCATGATTAACAGTGAGATGAGTATGGGGGCATCGTGAGATGAATAATTGAACAGTGATTCAAGTTTTGAGATGGATATGGAAGCGTTGTGAAAAATGGTTTGTTTTACAAAATACAGGATAAATCTAGCTAATTTTACTAAATATACAATGCTAAACGATTCCATAAGAGTACGTAAGCATATTTAGCTTATTTGTTCAATGATTTCGTGAAAATTTGATGTTTAATCCGTGCATTCTTCGTGAATATCGGCTTAATGGGATGAATAATGGAGCAGTTCCCCTACAATGACAAAAAAAGCGCAGGAGGCGGAGCCAACTGCAACATTTTCGTTGTTTCAACACCAGTTACAAGAATGAAACAGTAATGTGTATGAACTTATGCGTGGAATTTGATAACAACATGGTGACTGCTGCATGTCAAATTTTAGCAACGAAGATGTATCGTAGCAGCAACTTGGACGAAATAGTAATTACATGGTGTTGTGGTAAACAAAAGATTTTCTGTATAGCGATTGATCTTTGATTGTTTACAGAAATTTGACATTTCTACTATTTACGTCGTTTGCTGTAGAAACTCGTGCAAGTTTATGGCTAAGTCTTCATTTTGCTTCTCAATTATGCTCATGCTCATTCTCAGTTTTCTATTTTGCTTCTTTAATTCATCAGCATTTTAGCGTGATAGAGAAATTCACATCAATTTATTTCATTTGGTTTTAAAGACCCACATTTTTCTGCCGAATTGTGAAAATGTCCAAAATAGTCCAAGTATCAGAGACGCGATAAAATAAAAGGTCATTGGTAAGTCACATGAGCAATGTTATTACTATATTTAACATTTTAAACGTTACAAAGGTGTAATATTTCCCTCTCGTGTGTTGTGAAAATAATTATGTTTGCAAGAAGCGTTGTAAAGAACCGGGGTTTATCATCACAGCAACATTCCCGTATGTGAACTGCTCGCCTTGCCTTGAAGACATGGACATCAGTATGAACCTCAGCAAAAAGTTACAACGCAGTACATAATCTCATCTCAGAAACAAATATAAGGCAAACGATCGATCAAAAGTTGCTGTTACATGACTTGAGACCGTGACAGCAACTTTTATGAGTTTTGTTGTGTGTTTGTTTTGTGTATCTCGCAAGCATCACGTTGGCAACTTATATGCTCCGCCCACTAGGTCTATCCAGTGAAGGTTAGTTTTTCAAATGCCGTTTCCATGTTTCAACAACAAATCCAACATCGTGAATTACGTTGTTGGTGTAAAGATATATGAAGCAGCGATGCAGCTCTAGTTGTTGCTTGTATCTTTACAATTTCATCGTAGTAACAAAAGATGTTTCTTGGCACCTCAGAATTTCATTAGTGCAACAAATGATTACAATTTATCATTTTATCATGTTTCAATTGTTGCTTGGGTGGCACTAGGGGATCAGAAGGGATTCGCATCAAACAAGCGAATGTTGAGTTCATTTAGCGTTACCCAAGTTGCGTCACGATTTCTAGAACTTTTCTTCGAGTACCACTCATAATATTTTGGTCCCTCTGTTGGCTAACCTAGCAGCCATTTCGTTTCAACTTTTCCCTTTTTGATGTGGGACTACGTCTTTGGTTTCAATACTGGTATGCATTCTGTTAAATTAGAAATGAAACTGGCGAATGTTGCGTCAGATTTCAAACGATAATAACAGCATAACCACATGATGGATAACAATAACCAATATGTTGTTGGATAGATAAAATGTTGAGCAATTTTGCAATATTCTAGTGATCATTATTTTTTTATTGCAAAGCGGTAAAAATCGATTAAAAGTATAAAGGACATATTTACGCGGTCAATAAACCAATCACATGCGAGCATTCCTAGCACAGACGACATGAACAGACACCAATCATTCCCTGTGATATTCTCTGTATCAATATTAAAAACAAAATTGACAAAGTCTCTCCGTCCCCATAGGTCAATTTATGTTTGCTTCCATGAACCTAGACTTATTTGATGTCTCGAAGGTAAAGGTTTTTCGAAAAGTTTGATACAACCCCTTTTCTTGAACAATTTCCTGCTGCTAGAGTGTAATAGAAACTGATGTTTTGAAAGAAAACATGCTGGTAAAAGCAACAGTGCCTCAGAGTATATGTGGAGCAGAGCGCCGCTAGTTTCTCGTCGTCTATCATTGCAGCGGGCTCGATTTCGATTCACTTGCAATCAAAACTGCAGTGCTGCTACTGATGGTGATTGAAAATTTATCTCATGAATATTATTACCATATAAACCATAAATTACTCAACAAGAATTGAATATTTTAGCAACGGCTGTAATTTGTTGTGTAAAATTTACTGTTGAAAAACAGTTTTTTAGGATGAGTGCGCGGAAAAATGTACTGCGCGAATTTACCCGTAGTCACAGTAATGATTTTTATTTTTTATCTGAGATATTCACCAAATAATCGCGACCGACATAATATCGAACGAGTGAGTTCCTAAAACCACTAATTTATAGAAGAGTGGCGAGTGCTTGTGAATTTTTTGTCCATTTATCAAAATCTATCCAGAAGTTTTTTTTACATTTCAACGTTGTTAGATTTTTTTTATTTTTAACTTTACAAATAAAATAGTATACTTTTATTAGCTGTCTTCGTAAGGGTTGACATTTGTTGACACTCTTGAGTGAAAGTGAAAAAAAGCATCCATAAACGTTATTTTTTTACAATCCTTTCAGAGTTCTCCCTTCCCGCTTTTTGCATGGAAGTGAACTGTCAAAACACCTCATTATATTTCATGCGATGGAAGCAAGACAACAAAATCAGTTTATCAGCTAACGAAGATTGTCAAGGCATCGGTCAGTGTCAGTGAAAAAGTGTTTCGGTGAGGTTCATTTTGGTTGAGTGGGCTGTTTGTTTTTCTTTCTCGCTTTGAAGTGAATCATTGGAAGTGTAAATTGAAAATGATTGGCTGTAATTTTCGAAGAATTTTGCTGGGGAAAATGACTTTCATCAGCACTGAATACAGTAAATGTAATTGTTGGCAAATGAAACAAGCTTGTGAAGCAAAAAAACAGAAATGAATCTTTTCAAACTTTAACTTCGTTGTAATTGTTAAATGTTGTTTGCACAAAAAAACACTACAGGCACAACATCTCCAAGTGTAAATGTTGTTCTTCCGAGTGTAATTAAATATATTTCTGGAAAAATAAAGAGGAGGCTGAGAATTAAAATGTGTAAATCATTGAACAAACGAATTTGTAGTGTCTGTAATTACAGTAATCACAGTGTTTAGCCCCACTTCACCATTTCAAACAACCCTAGTTCTGTTTACCTTGTAGTATTTTTAACTTCTGTTTCACAATAGCCAAAAGATTTCTCAGGGACATCTCCTCGATCAGTGGTTTTATAGCTCTTTGGTTGGGACGTTTTGTCGCCCATGTGAATGCGTCTTTCTTAACTCATTGTACTCATTGTATTTTGCTTCAGTGTCCTGTTTGGTTGTCTGTTGGCCCGAAAATATGTGAACCCTTCTCGTAGACGAGTCCTTCGAACGGTACTTTGACTGGTAATAAATGTTTTTTTGATCCTACAGCCCCAAGTTTGCCCTAATCGTTGTCAATACCTTCGGAAGCAGCTTCTGATCCATAGTTTCACAACGATGCTTTCTATGATCCTGCAGATCGCTAGTATGCTGTCCACAGAATGTTTGAAAAAACTCGATTTTAGACTTCTCAATATTTGAACCTAACCACGACGACGGATTTTCAGTCCAAAAATAATTTTCGGCTCGTGGTTTCCATTAAGTATAATTTGGTTGAAACCGGATGAATCGTGATGAACTTTTCAGCAGTTAAAGAGCAAACATTTCAAAAGAAATTGTTGTCAAAACATTCCGGATCCAGATTCCAGATAGTATATAACTCAAACTTTAACCCTGTGATTGACCTGTACACTTACAGTTGGCTATAATATCAAACAAATTAATCCTAAGCTATGACAGAAACAAACATTCCTGGCAAAGAATAACAAAGCTGTGTTTGATTTCTGTGCAATCCGTTGTATAATTGCACATTTGTTCCACAGCAAACATTTGAAGAGAACAAGTGATTTCTTCGAAACGACCTTCAAGCTATGTTTGCAAGCTGACCGTGAACTTGAGCTTAGACCAAACAAAACTTGCCTCAATGGAATCCGCCAGTACCGTACGTGTATACCTAACTGGAAACCGGCTCACGAATACCGCCCAACTGTATGATTTAAGGCCCGGCATCGCCACGATCAAACAAGTGAATTTTCCTCTCACCGCTCTTCGACACGATTCCTATCAAATTGCTCAGTTATGCAGAAGTGTTCAGTCGATTTTAAACAATGAATCCATAATCCACCGGTGGGTAGAGACAGAGGCAGTAATTCGATAAGAATCTATAGATCGGTGCGGCATGTGCCGAGATCCTGTTGCAGTGTTAAGCTCTCAACAGACGAAAACGCAGGTTGAATTCCTTACCTGCAAGAGCTTCAAGCTTCGGCTGTCTTCGTCTGTTCAGGGCCTAAGAATTGTTCACTGCAGATTGAAAGTCTTATATCACACTAATTCCGTGAAAAGAATTTAAACAGTCGATCGTTTCATAGTACATAACCATAATGAATATCTTATTTATCCATTTACAACAAATCATTGTAATCTTAAATTGACCATTTCCAAAATACTCAAGGTGTGCAAGCTGAACGGTGAGCCTCAAATCACCAAAGACTTCTGTTTGTACACAATAGTAACCTGATAAGATCTGTACGTACTCCTGCAAAGGACTTTTTCCATTGCAAAACCCATTTACCACCTGGGGCGAGGGGTACTTCGCAGACACAAACGCGCAACAGCGGCAGCAGTAACAAGTACACTGAGCAGGGCACACCAGCTTGAAATGTCTCCGTATCAAACAGATTCCGACCAATCATAAATAATCTTCTACTGGTCGCTGGGTAGAGCATCCCCTGCGATGCAAACCAAAGCGATGTCATTTTTAATGCGATATGGTTTGCCTGGTTGGCTCGCTTAGTCCTTGTCACATGCACCGAAGAAAGTGACTTTATCTTATCTGCTGAATATTTTCCGCCGCTCAATCTAACGCTCCAGCAGCAAGCCTGGTGTGGTCAAGCCTTTGTGGTTAAGCCGCTGTTGAACTGTTTGCCAGGACCCGCCGACGGTTGACGGTCTCCGCTTTCTGGCTTATCCTTGTTGGATAACAGAGGAGGATGTTTTGCCGTATTACGAAACGAACTCCAGTAACTATGCAGCCGTTCTCTGATGGTTCAATGCGCTTTGGCGCAGCAATGCGTTTTTTTTTTTGCGCGAAGAGTTGATAGGCAACCCCAGTGGCGATAGGTTTACACACGATACTGCGCCGTTATGAAAGATTCACTTATTGGTGTTTTTTACTTTTTAATGTTTCTAATTCGTTTAAGATTTCTGACGCAGAGGAAACAGAAAATATACTCCGAAGATGCTTGAAATTCCATATTTCCGTTTGTTTGATAATCGATGTATAGAATGAGCTTTCGTCACCAGCCTAGACAGCTCAAATGTGTTTTAAACCAGTAACATTAACTATACCTGCAAGTTTGCAATTTTATTCCTCACCATCCCAAAACTTTTTTTTAAAACTTCCTGCTTCCGACCGGAAAACAGAACAAGCCGAGCTTCGACTTCCAGCTCGTCTGAATGACGACCCGTCTCAGGGGCGCTGGCTGTCAAGTGCCGAACGATAATGGTGCAATAAAAGACTCCAACCGCACCATAAAATGGTTTTGTGTTGTTTATTTTTCGTTTCATGTCTGTGGGTATGTTTTGTGTTTTCCTTTATCAACAGACCCTTCCAGCTCTGTGTATATTGGAACTCATTTGACCGCTACGGGTGGTTAGGTTACCTGGCGGGTCGCTAAAAAATAGCATTCCTTCCAACGCTCAGCAGGTTCGCTTGTTTGTGCGCACGGCAGCCACAGCAGCAGCGGCGGCGGTGTTGTCGACGTCGTCGGTGGCGGTAGCAGCAAGTTACGGTGCCGTTTTGCTAAGCTTGGTTGTCTACAAGCGAGCGAAACATCGTGTTTGATTTGGTGAACTTTGAGCGGACCTACATGTGTTAGGTTGCTCAATTGTTCTTTTTTATTTGCGTTGGTTAAGCGGAACGGTCACCAGGTCAGGTGCAAGTGAGATGTAACCTAAATATTGGACTAATTTATGGTAAACATTAACCACATGCGAGAAGCAAGCAATGCGGTTGGTTTGGCACCACATTGTTCGGAACCAGATAAATGGCAGAGTTGATTCAAATTCCAAATTTTTTATCAAAAGAAATACTGGTTCTCAAATCACGTCATCAGTACCGGGTACCTCTTACATGTCCACGTGATATCATTACCCTACAACCATCTTTTGCATAAGTCATTTACCGTTGTGCAACAACGGAAAGTGAAACAAAATAATGCTCTTTTTTGGTGAGCAAGTGAAATGCGTGACGAAAACGACAACAAATTGAGCAATGCATTCCGGTCGAATCATTTGGCGAAACAAGAATCGTCTTGGATCTTATCCACTGGGCACGAGACATGTGAATATAGCCTTTTTGGGCACACAAAAATTTCACTGTCGATCATTCTAGTGTTCCGAACGTTGGCCTTCACTCTCACTGCAAGCGCACCGCCGCCGGTACGCAACGGAAGAATGCAATGATTCATTGATCGAATTCTTTTCCCTTTCCTTTATTGCCTCATTTTTATCAATCATTATGTCTTTATGCATTCCAGTGCCGGTGGGTGCCAGTTGTGAGACACTCTTTCCACGAAGGAATGTCGAAACCGGCGGAACATTATAAATTACCATCGGCGCGTCAACAATCGCGAGCAGAAGAGACTTATGCACTGACAAAGGATTTCGAAGGTTTTCCGGACGCGGCACTCGACCACGCCGGTTCATATCGGTTCGATCACGCAAATGCAAAAGATCAACGCAGGGTCGACACCGACGATAATTGGCTTACGGCAATCAAACATTCACTTAACAGGCTTGACGGTAATAAACGGCCGACACCTCGGCGGAGGTGACCTCGCACTTTTTTCGCACGTTCATTTTGCCACCTCAGCTTTTTAATATTGCAAACGCACAGCTGCGCCGTAAGATGTGCAATTACATCATCCTGACCGCAAATCGATGGAAGGATATCCGTGGGATCGCGACTTGCCACCGCCGCTCGTTGGTCCACTAAGATGAGTCAATAGAGCAGATCTGAATCATTCAAGCTTCGGACATCAATAGCGTGAATATTGGTACACCTTATGCAAGAACCGTTTTAGTCATCGTTTGTGGCTTGCCAAAACAAATATGTGCGTTGTATAATATATCGATATTTATGCGATGTTCATAAACCCAAACCTTGTCGCCCCTTATTTCTACTTGATAAAAATGGAACGGGGGCTTTTGAGCATACCAGAATTTCACTAGAAAGATTAACGATGTTCAGAATAATTTTTTTTAACAATATTCATTAGTTCAACTAAAATATTTCAAACCACTACATAACAGCAAAAACTTATGGGACCACACTATTAAGGGCTGGCGTCACACTATTTTCCCGAGTGGGTAGTAAAAAAGGGAAGGTTCAGACCTCTACATCACCAATAGGATGTCAACGGAATGTATGAGAAAAGTTTGATTTTCGAATTTACCACATCGATGTTAAGCCGCTCCATCTCCTTTAACCAGTGGTATGCACTGCCAACCGAAAACTTAACGACGCTAATCGCTAAGCCGGAAATTTTAGCTCGATAATCGCTAAACGCTGAACATTAGCGGAACTTTCGCTATGTAAATAGTCATATCGCGTCCAAAAGGTACCGTACGCTGTCCGTATAGGACGCGGCGGGGTATCGTTTCTTGAACGCGCAAACTTCTGAACGAAGTAGCTATACTGTTTTCGCCATCACGTTTAGAGTTCGAACCAATTTTTGTCTGCTGACTCAAGGGCTACTACGGTTTATGCTGCATGGGCAAACTCGTCAGTGCGTGTAAAGGTAAAACCACGAAAAAACATTACTTTTTTGGATTTGTCCGATAATTCCGTGTGGGTAAGTACCCACAGGGATATTTTCCGAGTGGGTACTACTACCCGTACTACCCACATTAACCGCCGGTCATGTCAGCTACAATAAAGGACGTGTTTATTTTCAACCGTTTTTCTTGTTTTATCACTATACAATGAATAAGGAATGCTTCAAAATTGCATTATTACAGTGATTTTTGACCGGAGGTTCACAAACCCTTTGTATAGTTAACAAAATAATTATCGATTGTGGTGAAAGTGTATGAAATAAAACATATACATGAAATTTACCGTCACGGTTTTTGCGATGCACTTTGTTATTCCCTAGGATTCTCATCATCACCACCATTATACGAGTCGAATAAAAAACTTAGTCAATATTGCGCTTCGGAAAAAGATCTGCCACGTCTAACATGTGAAACCAAGTTGCCAAATCGGCGGTTTTTTTTATCGCCTGTCTCTTTCTGAGGAACTCTAGCTTCAAGTGTTCCTCTTTTCTAGGATTTTCTTAACTCCAAACATGTAATAGAATATGGTCAAGAAATGAAAAAAATATATGGGTCAATTCTGAGCGATATTGTTGCCAGATTTGTTATTTTTGCATTTCAATGCTTGAATTTCTAATTTGATATTTTCATCGAGTTTATGAGAAAATTTCAAATGAAAAACACTTATTACTTGGAGGTATTATGAGTCAAACTCGAGATAAAATATCTTTAAGAAATAAAATGAATTATATCTGATTTTCTTACAATTTCAATTCGTATATTGCTAACATGGATGATGCAATTTGAAATAAATTAGCCAAGGTAATTGAAAATATAACATCGTATATACATATATATATATATATATATATATATATATATATATATATATATATATATATATATATATATATATATATATATATATATATATATATATATATATATATATATATATATATATATATATATATATATATATATATATATATATATATATATATATATATATATATATATATATATATATATATATATATATATATATATATATATATATATGAGCATGAGCATGAGCATGATTGACCGCCCGCGGTTGCTACTCCGTTATTGCCAGATCAGCTGTTATTACACAGAGAACCAACGGATGATGCTTGGGACTATCATTCATCCTCGATGTGTAAAAACTGGTGACCTTAATCTTTATATTAGGCAATACCAGCGCCGGCCGCATCCGAATGCAGGTCAAAGGAGGAATGTGTATAGGAATATGTTGACGTGATACTCGCTTTATTGGAAGCCGAGAACACCTCTGCACTTCCACGAGAAATCACTGGGATGTTGGAGAAAAGGGTAGGGTTTGCAGCAGGTTTCGTTTTGGTAAACGATGCGCTGAGTTCGAGTACCGGGTTCATAATAACAAATATCGCGCCTATAAGTTCAAAATAACCTCCGCGAAAATTATTACGCGATCCGAACTCATTCTGTTTGATATACCACGGTAAAAAAAAGCATGCGAGGAATCCGTACCTGCGACTAAATTGAGACAGACTAAAATATTCGAATATTTCCTTAGCAAATCATTTAGTAAGTACCGAAAAGAATATCCCATTGATTCATCTCAGCCGACTACACAATGTTACGAATGCTACAAAAGTTCTATCCACGTTAACGTCTCGCCACTTTCGTTTTCTCGGTGAGATTATACCGACAACTATATCGCGTTGATAATCTATCTGTATAAAACACGAACTCATGGAAGGTATCGACGCGTAGTCTCTAGATACTCGGTCACCCGGACATCTGGCTTTCTGCTTAACAGATCGACTAACGACGTTCGTTTGTTCTTAAAAAGCGATTTCCTGATTTGAGAGCAATTCATGCACGACCGCTCTATTCCTTCCTACCAATGTGGACGCGTAGGGACGCGGCGTTTCAGGTCGATTAATTTCATATGTCTACGCAAGAGTCGCCTATTAAATACAAAAATTGGCAAAATTCCGTGCATCCAGAGCCCCAAAAATTAAAAAAAAATGCAGGTACACATATTTGCCAAAACGTCTCAAATTTGCGGACAAAACGCCAAACTAGTCATAATCAAGAAATAGTATTTAAAACGATTATTCAAAAGCTAGAAAAATCGAATAATAAAGCATAAGATTCTGGTTAGGTGAAATCTATCCACCACCAGAATCATTCTAATATTTTCCTGATTAAAATCCCCCTTCCTCTCAAAACAGAACACGTCTTTCGACATACGCGGACTTTGAAAAGAATACATCACGTAATAATTAGATCAATTGCGATATTTATCGACCGAGTTAAACTTATTTATGTGGGTTGGTATTTCGTAAAAGTGAAATAAAAAAAATCAGCAGATCTGGAATCGCTGCTGGTATTCCTGAATAACTGATCTAGGCCACACTAATGTTAAAAGAAGCAAACTTCGTTGCTATGTTGTCCATGCCCACGTGGGAAAAGGAGAGACTGCACTAGGATCTCTTTCGCCGTCGTCACCTAAATAATACAGTCTTCTCATTCTTGAATAGCCATCGCGTAAGAGTGAGATAATGAATATGATCTTATTGGAAAATTCACAGCGATGGATCTTATTGGAAAACGCTAGAATCCGTCACGTTGGAAAGAATTGGGCTCACCTTAGCATTTATGGGTTTCGCGAGGTCGATAAAATTATAATAATACATATAAAATACTATATAATATATAAGTAAACGATGGATTATAAAATCTCCTTTGGTAGGGAAGAAAACTAGCACCTCTCTGTACTGTGTAAGATACAGTTTTACTTATCTGTCGTTACCGCCGCCATTGCGTCTTGCTGCCTTGCACCTGGATAAAATAGTATTTTCTACACTTTATTGCAAAGCTTTGGCAAGTACTTCAACTTGCTGAGTAAACTACATCACTAATCTTCACTTTTAACACAATTATTCTCGTTAACCCGCTCTGCAACTCATCAAAAATAAGTTTTTAATATTTTAAACACGCACAATTAAAAAAAACACCGTTTCGCTCAGCCTATATATATATATATATATATATATATATATATATATATATATATATATATATATATATATATATATATATATATATATATATATATATATATATATATATATATATATATATATATATATATATTATCAGAAGTTCTGTCAGTTGCTTGGACATCCGTAAGAAAAGTTGTTTGCTTTTACATATTTTGTGATTTTTAATTTCTAACTTAAATAACAAACAAATATTTTTTACTAAAAACACCACTGCTACTGAAAAAAATATAAGCGATGAAAATATACTAAATATTTTCTAAATTTTCAGTATTTTTCTAAATACAAAAATTAACTATAAAAACTTTTTCTGCGAAGTTTAGGTTAGAACTTGAAAATTTCCAATTAACAAATAATACTGTTTTTCAATGGATATCCAAACTGCTGGCAAAACTTCTTGCCAAAGGTAAAATAATTTCTGAATTTTTGGCGCATCTCCATCAAATTACATCATCCAGAATGTCCAAAATTGAAACGAGACTCCGACATAACAAGAAGAGAAATTTCAAACAAATCAGAGTAAATTTGACTCAAATCCCAACAGTGCTGTAGCTCGAGTGTTGCTCATATTAACTCTGAGCATACACCTATCGTGTATTTCATGTAAAATTTTCTCAGGAACACGATGGAATTATCAAATTTTAAATTATAATATGATCATTCGTCGAAACGTGCAGTTTATTTTTTAAAATACAACAATAACATATCTGGCAACACTGCCGGATAAAATTGATAATATTCTTAGATTTCATGAGCAAATTTGTTTCAAAATTAATGTATCAGTTTATTTCCGGACACTATGTATTCGTAGTCATAATTTGAAGAAAATAAGGGTTTTTGACAAAATGAAGGAGGGCACGGAGCGAGGGGTAGTCCAATTGGCACAGAAGTTGAGATTTTTGGAATATGACCTTACATAAACAATTCTCCAAAGTTTGAGCTAAAGCTAAAAAGGTCGTTAATTCATCATGATCATGACAAACTTTTCTCAAATCATGTTTTATCAATTTCTAATTTTAATCTAAATCTAATTAGAACTATAAAATCTTAGATCTTTTTTTTCTCTACATAAAACGAAATCCTCAATCATGAATTTTGAAATCCTGAATCCTAAATATAAAATCTCCAGTTCTCAGTGTTCAATCCCTGATCCTACAAATAAAATTCAAAACCAAAACAATGAATCCAAATCGTAGATGAGAAGTCCCAAACTTCAAGTTGTATTTAATTGATTCACAATAATAAATTTTCAAATCTCCTCCGTCCTGGCTCATGGGTTTATATTCTGAATGTTGAATTTTAGTATTCAAATTTACTGATCATAATTCCAAACTTAAAACAAATTATTTACATAACTGTATATTTAGACTTGTTGTTTTTCCTAAGAGAATCAGTAGCGTGTAGAAAAATATCTTTCACTGTGGAAACAACTACTCTCATACTGGTGAGCGAAACAACGTACGTGCTTGAGAGAGCTGCGAATCGTCTGTATCTGAGAAGCTTACAAAAAACACATTCGATAAAAAAGCAAAGCCTTGGTGCTACATTCCGATTCGGAACTTGACCTTCTGTTTATTTATACATAGACTTCACAGCCGACTGTTTCGTGTACAGGACAAATGCGGGGCTAGCGCTACGATCATACTGACACTAACAAGCTCTCCTGAGTCTAGACTCGAACCTACCATGGCTGGCTTGTTATGCCAGCATCGTACCTCGAGACCATCTGGGAGACATTTGATATTTGGCTCCAAAAAACTGAGGTGAGCTTTTCACTCGAAAGGAGCTATACAACAGAGCTCATTGTAGTGTTTTCACAGTTAATCTCTTGAGCATACACTACCCGTCAAAAGTTTGGAATCGCTTTACTATTGCAGCACCCAGTTTGAATATTGCAACTGTATTTGGTCACTTTCGGCTGTTTTCCAGCCCCCCGCCACCTTCCAAAGTAGGGAGGGGTATCAAACCATCATAGAAACATTTTTCACCCCCTTCATGTGTATGGAAATCTCGAGTTATACAGATATTTGTGTTTCGTTTGTATGAGAGCGCTCGCTTACAAAACAGAGAGGGGTATCAAACTACCACAGGAATATTTCTTGCTTTCTAATACATTAATGTGCCAAATTTAGCTTCATTTGCTTGATTAGTTCTCGAGTTATACAAAAAATTAGTGTTTCATTCGTATGGGGGCCCTCTCTTCCGAAAATGAAAGGGGCTTAAACTGTCATAAGAACCTTCCCCGGCCCCCAAGACCCTTACATACAAATTTTCATGTCGATCGGTTCAGTAGTTTCCAAGTCTATATGGATCTGACAGACAGGTAGACAGACTGGACTGCATTTTTATATGTTTAGATAGGCAGGCTTGCCATTTTCCTAAATATGTGAAACGACCAGAATTAAAAATCGTTGCGCGCTTTCTCTCCGGCATTAGCGCTGCATGTAGCCATTTTTGCACTTTTGCAAACTTATGACGGGTAGTGTATATCAAATGAGGGAAGCATCTATGTAGGAAAGTACAAGAGAAGTCTATGTTGTACTTCATTTTCACTTCAAAGTTCGTGTTAAGTTCTGACTGATACTTTGCTCGGCTCTCTTTGGCGAAAGTTAAGTTTGAATTCGTGCCTCAGAATTTGTAACAAAAAATACCTAAGTTTTTCAAAAACAAAAGTGGTTTATTTTATTATCATCGGAAAAACTTTTATCTAAATCTGAAAACTAATTCTAAAACCCTCATCCCAAATTTAAAATCCATTATTTTGAATCCCAAATACCAAATCATAAATCATTAAAACTAAATCCTTAGATTTTACACTCCTAATCATATGCACCTAATCCATAATCCTTAATTCTTTTTCTCAAATCTTAAATCCTAAATAATAAATCCTAAATCCTCTATCGTTCATTCCATGCTAAATCCTACAATTGAAGTCCGAATCTTTAGTTCTTTATAATGAATCCTTACACATAAATCTCAAATTATTATTTCTCCTTTCTATGTTATTGAATCATAAATCCCAAATCGAACATTTTTTTATAATTTTGTAATATTTTATAATAAATTGTACATACTGAATCATAATATATAAACCCTAAGCCCCAAACTCTGAAACCCTGAGTCCTATTCCTGAATCCCATATCCTACATTCATAGTCCCAAATCTTTAATTTCAAATTCAAGATTTATATCCTAAAACGTACATTTTAAAGACTTATTACCAAATTTCAAATCATAAACCTTTTATTATGATTCTTAAGCCTTAATTTTCAAATACTAAATACTTAACGACGACTTATGCTAAATGAGGAGTCTCGAATTCCAAATTTTTAATACTATAACTAGAGTCAGTGGTAATTCACGGCCAAAAGTAATTATTTTATTAAAAACAAGCGACAACTCTTTGATTTAACTTAAAATACGGCAATTAAACCGTATGATTCATGATTTATTTGCATTTTTTGTAAGATTGATCTTCTGTGGTATTTTTCTTTGCATTACTGATAAAAGTACATGCTGTGTCAAACTGACTTCAGTCATATTCTGGTGGACTCCAGAACGTATTTTTCAAATTAAATTGACTTAAGGTCCGTTTCGGGAATTGATAAATATTTGATCACCAACCGGAAAAGTTCAAGAAAACTCCAGGCTACGAATACCAAAATTTTAGTGGCTTCTCACTTACGGGTTTTTCCGAAACTGTTTGCTCGTACGTCCTTAGTTCATCTTGCAACTTCGATTCAATGGCCGCACTCTCTGGAATTCCATCATCTAGCCAAAACATTTGCTCGAAGAGGATTTAGCAACCAAACCGTCCGAGGACTTTTCAATCCAATGTCCCTTACTATAACATAAAACCTAAATCTTAAATCTTAAAAATCTTAAGCCATTGGTTCCTATCCTATTTGGCTTTGCGATCTCTTTTGTTAAGCATGAAGAGCTCTGCGACCCCCTTCGCGAAGAGTTTCAGATACAAGTTTTGTAATCCGAAGCTGTGTTTGCCAGTTTCATGTCGGAACCGCTTTCACAGACAAGTTACGAAAAAAGTTTTATTCACCTGTCAAAAATAAAAGGCCTTCGCTTTCTTCTAGATGAAATTCGCGTTTCTCTTGCCGGTCGTTAATTCCCGATTGGGAAACATTGGGCTAAATCCTCACTTAAATTAAATCTCAAATTATGAATTCTATATCCTAAACTCCAAACTCTGATTGCTTATTACATACCGTATTCCAAGTCCCGAGTCTTAAATCCCAATTTGGTAATCTTAAATTTTAAAGTAAAATATCCTTAATATTAATATTACGTTCTATTCAAACTTATAAATATACATTCATTATACCTTTAAATTTTAAATCATAAAGTCATACCCCTTCTCAAGTCCCATATCCTAAGGTAAACATTCCGTATCTTAAAAGATAAATCCAATTAAATTCAATCCAGTATGAGAATCCATTACTTGGTTGTGAAGTTTTGAACCTATTGAAATTTTGTGTATGTATAATTTAAAACTCTTTTCAACATTTATTGTCAATTTTGGAGACTCGATCTGCAGTTTACCGGGATTATCCTCATTTTTTTTTGGAACTTTGTAAAGAACTCCTGTTCGTTAGTTGAAATGAGTATAATTTACCGATTTTTTTCCGCATATCCGACACCGGTTCATTGCTGATTGCACACCTCAAGGTTGTAGGGGTAAACAGGGTAAGACCGCCCAGCGGGGTAAAACCGCCCACCGTAGTTTCACTGCCAAGTTATATAATAATTGAAAAATTTCCTTAATAGACATGTTACAATATAATAACATAACATTTTGCACTGCCATCTGCTTTGATAGTGCGCGAACGGTCACAGAAATAATAAAAAAACAACATTTCAGCTGGCAACCGGTCAATGCGCTAGTGTTTTGCGGCAACATGACTTAAGGCTTTTCTGTCTAAAAATCTATTGTTTTGTTTGTGAATATACGTTTAGTCGGTTGCCTGAATCTGTCTTCTTTCGGAAATATTAAAAGCCGTGAGTAAACTTGTTATTTTGACTGCTTTTTCGGTGAAATATGAAAATGTTCTACTGGGGGTAAGGCCGCCCACTATACATGGGGTAGAACCGCCACGTATTCAACTGATTGTTGTTTTACTTCAAGACCCAAATGCCGCGATACTAAAAAGCGATTTCATGCCATATGAAACAACGATGTTAATCGACTTTTCTAGTAAATATTTTTTTTAACAAGACTAATTTTTAAAAGAAGTAAACTTGTGGAAAAATTGTATTAATGAGCAAAAATAATTTTATCGCCAGGACGGTTTGTTTGATCGGTATGATGTTTTTGGCAAAGTTGAAAATAGTATTTTTGCCCTTCCGAAAAAAGTATACACTGTAAAAAAAAATTTAAAGAAAAGATAAAAAAATTGAACAAAAAATAAATTTTTTCAAAATTCAATTCTAATCATATTTTTGCCTGAAAAATCTACAAAAGGTTAGCTGAACTTTGATGGTTGATGGGTCGTGGAGTAAAAATAAATTAATAGTTCAAATTTTTATTTGGCCGATTTGTTTGATTAATATAGAGTCGTTTGTAAAGTTTCAGATAGCAATTATGTTCTACAAAAAAAAACATCAAAAAAATTCCAAATATGAGTAAAAAAATTTATAATTATTATTATTAATCTATATATAACAATTCTTCGAAAAAATCCCAGACAGGTTTAATGAGTTTTTTTTAGCTTATAGGCAGATATATTATAAATTGAATATCTTGAGAAACCACATTCCTGAAAAATCTGTTTATTGTGAAAACCACAAAAAGATATCTAAACATTGATTTGAACTTGGATAGTTAAAAAATAAAAAAAAAAATAATTTATAAAAAAAATATCAGATTTTTTACAGTGTATATTATTTTTTTAAAAAGAAAAAAATACCAGCTACAACTTTGCCAAAGACACTATACCGATAAAATCAACCGTTTTGGCTCTAAAAATATTTGCTATCCTCAAAAAATTGTGGGAGATTTTACCCCGCTGGTGGGCGGGCTTACCCCGCTTGAAACAGATCTGCAAATTTTCAATGCATATTTAAAATCTAAAAAAAAGCTGGAAAATAAACGAAAATATTTCAGTTCTAATTTTTTAGATGCGGGTATTGAATAGGAGAGCCTCTTAGCGATGAAAAAATGAAATTGCAGTCGTAACTTTTTTTTCTGTAGGCAGAATTGCTTAAGGGGGCGGCCTTACTCCGCTTACCCCTAAATGCTAATGCCATTGGACGCAGAAAACTGGTGGCATCCGTATGAACGAAACAAAAAAAAAAAGAACTCCAGAATGGCAAAAAGGGGTTCTGCTTGTCATTCGGTTAATATCACGATTCCGGTCGTAACATTTTATGTTGCATATAAATTTTTATTTTCACCTCTGAATCATTCGACGGATAATTGATAAGCATACCGAAGATTATTCTAAACGATGATTGACGAGCGACTCGCCGAAAGTAAAATGCGCTCTCCGGTATCGGTTTTTAAGTCCCCAAAACATTCGATTTCAACGAGCGGAAAGTTTCAACGATAAATAATCCTCACCTAAGGGCGAAACGCCGCAAAGATAAACCGTCTTTCAGGAAAACTAAATGATAATTTACCACTAATTCGACCAATCATCACCTCTTAGACTTAAGCACGAGCCGAGATGACGCGAGATGTGTTTTGGCTGGAAAAAACCACTCGATTCGACGCAACACTCCTGGAGACCCCCCCCTGCGCCATGCTCCGATGACGTATTGTTTGATAGGGGGTCTCGCAGTCGTTTACATATGTCTGCCGCTCTGTGTCAGGAGCGTGAATTCCATTTGTACGATGTCTACTGACTGACGAAATATGGGCATAAGAAAATCTGGCGCACAGTCGTCGGATTCGGTTGAATGGAACACGCGTGTTTACGCGGTGATTCATATCATGTTGATGCCTTTGGGTCAGCAAAAGCGGGGGTAGCCTCAGGAATGTGGTCCCATAAGAAACTAAAGCAACCGTGGGATGATTGAAGAGCACAGATTCAATTGCACTGTATTATTATTATTAATATTTTTTGGTTATTTCATACGACTTCTTAATGAATAAAAATATATGAAACATATATAAATATAATATATGTAGAAGTTCAATTAACTCCAAATCTTAAAAACACGACATTAAATTAGACTTTTCGCACTTTAACGAAAGTGGTGTATTTACAAATTAGAATATTCGCCGTTTAGGCTGCTTCTACGCTGAACAATCGCTGAAGAAAAATTACACTATGAAAATTGCAAATTATTGTTATCACTGGTGTACACTCTGACTCGACAAAACGAATTGGCCGTAGAAAGACATAAAAACCCATTGTGATTGCAAAAGTTCCAAAGAAGCAGCACGTAGTAATTTATGACCTAGAGTGAAATAGCGCGATAAAACACGCATTCAACAGTTTTAAGTCGCGTCCCGCGTACTGCGGACTAACAATAGACGATTGAAACGGATGAACACTTGTAGGCTGCCTAACGCTTTTTTAACTACCTGCAAGTGCGCCTTACCTGGTACCTGTTTTGTCAGACCGAAACAGTTCGGTCAGAGCGTCGGATGGTTCTGGTTGTGGACCTCGCCATACAGTCGTCAATTCGACTCATAAAAACATGATCGGTAGATAGTGCAGCAAAACGAAACGAAAACGCAGAAAAAATATGAGCAAGATAAATGAAATTCTAGACAATCAGCTGGAACGACACCGAGCATAAATCAAACGCGCAAATAAAGGCATTCCCGGGAACGGGCTGTCATTATCGGGACGTCGCGAAGTACCGGGACTTTCGATAGTTTTTCATGCCATACCCATTGTATGGATGTGCTGTCAGATCTGGTATGTAAATTTCCCTGGTTGCTGAATCTAGCCTATATCTTCATCATGATAAATCCTGGACGAGTGTTGTGTCCTTGAAGCAGTCGGTTTCTGGCAGTGTCATAGTCCTGGTTGTCAAATTTGTTGATAACATAATCGTACGATCTTCCACAGCTTCTTTTACTTAACTGAATTGTTCGCTGTCTTAAAGTCGATGAACAGGGTAAGGATTTATGAGTTAATTCCTTGAAATTTATCGAAAACCGTGCTGTCATATAATTCGATTCGAACTGTGATATTATGAATTCCTAAATTTTCAATTAGTCAAAAAATTTTGATTTTCTGTTCCGGCTAATCGGCCCGATTCCTCCGAATTACTTAGAGCAGGCACACCTATAGACTATTTTCTTACGTTTACCTTACGGCGGTAGAGAAAAAATACAGTACCGCACAATTGAAAGCACCAATAAATCCATCAAACTCCACTCAAAGTGGTCGTCAATTATTCCAACTGATCATTTTTACCGCCCCCTGTCGCATAGATGCCGAGAATGCCTCGTACAGGACCTAGAATCGGGCCAGACGTAAGCCAAGCACTTCCAACAAATCACCGTCTCGCATGCAAGTGCCACACTAACCCAAAGCCATGCACTGTTAAAATATGTCTCCCAGAGCAATGCAACTTGCAACGGAATTTTTTTTCACCGGCCTACGTTTGTACTAGGAAGAAGTAGTAAGGTGTGTTAGACAGTGGATTTATAGTTTACATTCTGTGGTTTGATGTGTTGATTGTTTGAGCAAAGGGCTTTTACTCTATCCCCAGCTGGTGACCAATAGGCAGGTCGGCTAGCGAGAGTAGAGTAGGTGATAATCACCGTTTTGAAAGTGAAAAAGAATCGCATACCAATGGGGGCTCGTTATTATGTCACATGGCGCACTCCCTTCGACTAACGATCGCGAGCAACTTTTCACCAGCAGCAGAACTAGTGCACTTAAGATCAACAGCTAGTCACGTCGCCCATTTGTTTTCGCAGAACATTCTAGTTTGAGAGTTTTTTTTTCCTGGACTGAGATGGATTGCTGGGTCGAAAGTGCACCTCGGGAATGACTCACCATGCCAGTTGAGGTAGCTGTGGCAAGCGATCTACCGATAGCTCCACATTTGGGAGGGATTCTGTCGATTAGAGAACTTTTCGGATCCGGTTTGGTAGGTTGGGTTTTCATCAGCTCCTGTGCAGTAGTGGTTCCAGCAAAAGTTGTAAGCAAATTGAGGGCCCCACACGGCATACGGGGGGAAAGACTCTTTGACAGGCCAATTTGTTTAGACAAAACAAATGCACTGGACCTACCAGAAAGGGCTACGGATTTTCAGGGTGGCAAGTTGGAGTTTGAATGAGTAGATTAATTTACCTCTGCGTGTATTGTTTTGCCCGAAATGGAGTCGTTGCTTGAGCAGTTTGTAGAGGTAACGATTAGGGAAACATATCTAAACTCGTATCGGTGTATCTGCGTGGTAGGTTCTATGAACATATGCAAGCTGACTAACAGCTGCCGTTGAGAGTTGAAATGGTTACCCATATGAATGAATTTTTGAAACCACGGTGATACTTATTTTCCAAACTTCTGAGATACTTGAATATTTTCAGCATCTAGTTTATCAGTTACACCGTGGTGAACCCAAACTGTTAGTATACTGCCAGCTCAAAACAGTAACGTGTTTTGGGGTTGCGAAAAATTTCGATTGCTAACTTCATAAAAAAAACCTAAATTAATCCACCTAGCGGTCAGACCAAGCCTTTCTCATTTAAACTTATTATTTGTAAAAATAGATTTACATGAACGCTGCAATCCAATAAAAGAATATTCACTCTTTGGGTACTAAAATATTGATGTTGTAACTAAAGTATAAAATTTGAAATTTGAATTAAATTCAATCATCAGCAATATCAGAAACGTTTAAATTGAACGATAACATATTTAAATTATGTTGAGGTCACACATATTGATCAAAGCAGGTATAGTTTTGAATAGTCTCTTAATTTCTTTACTTTTCATAACTTCTGAACCACATATCAAATTGTTATGAAGTTTATCATATGTAAGTTTGAGAGATGACTCGTTCGTATGACACAAGTTATGTTCCAATAAGTCATGTAATCTTTGAGATAATAGACTGTCGTTGTTTTATTAACAATTTAATACATAACGGTTGCTTAAGTTCGATTATAATCAAATGAAAAGGGAACGTATAAAGCAGCCAAACTTTGAAACCACGTGTTCAATCATAATTCATCAGTTAACCCTTAACTAGCCCGTTCATCTGATATCAATATTGTTCAAATCGGTTGTGTAGTTTCTAAGATACTGAAGTTTCGTGATTTTCACATTTCGATACATTACAGACGAAGTTACAATCCGATTACAGCAAAATGCAATAGGGTGTTATGAGGCAGCTAGACCTTTCATTTGATACTATTTCTGTAGGAATCGGGTTAACCATCTCTGAGAAAAGTGAGTGAGTCCAGGTAGTCTTCGGAATATGTTTCTTTCAATAGCTAGATTTCACATTTTTAAACACAACAGGCAAAGTAATAATCCGTTTGCAAAAAAAAATCATTAGGGTCTTATGGGGCAACAAGACCTTCCATATGACACTGATTTTATGCAAATCTGTCCAGCCATCTCTGAGAAACATGAGTGAGATTAAATAGTATCCAGAACACGTTTCTTTCCATAACTTCTGAACCACAAAATTCAAAAGTTAAGGGTTTTTAGGTAGCCCGTTCATTTGAAACCAATTTTTTTTAAATCGGTTGGGCAGTTTCTGAGATATTGATGTTTCGTGATTTTTACATTTTGATACATAACCTCTAAACTAGAAATCTGATTACAATAAAATTCAATAGGATCTTATAGGGCAACTAGACCTTTCATTTGCAATTAATTTCATTGAAATCGGTTCAGCCATCGCTGAGGAAAGTGAGTGAGAAAAAAAGTTTCCAGTGATCATTAGGAGAAAGTCAATATGTTTACTTTCATTATGTGATTTCACATTTTTATGAACAACGGACAAAGTTACTATCCGATTGCAATAAAATTCAATAGCAACCTATGGGGCAACTAGACCTTTCATTTGACACTAATTTTGTGAAAATCGGTTCAACTATCTCTGAGAAAAATGAGTGAGTTTAAACAACCTTAGGATAACTTTTCTTTACATAACTTTTGAACCATATGTTCAACCATAACGAAATTTTAAGGTTAGGGATTCTAGAGACAGCCCGATCATTTGAAACCAGTTTCATTGAAATCGGTTGTGTGGTTTCTGAGATATTGATGTTCCGTGATTTTTACATTTTGAGACATAACCTCTAAACTAAAAATCCGATTACAATTAAATTCAATAGCAACCTATGGCGCAACTAGACCTCTCATTTGGAACTAATTTCATGAAGATCGGTCCAGCCATCTCTGAGAAAAGTGAGTGAGAAAAAAAAGTTGCACATACATACACACACACTCACATACACACATACATACATACATACAGAAAATGCTCAGTTTGTCGAAAGGGGTCGAGTGATATATGACATTCGGCCATTGGGACCACTTTTATACCTTTGGTTTTTCCAGTGATTGCTATACCTTTCTAGGAGAAAGGCAAAACTCCGTATTTATTGCTACTGGCATTCTTCTAATTCCTTATAGTTTATATGTTAGCGTTTCATCAGGCTCCATTTTTTGTAGTTAGTACTCTGAAAAAATTTTACGGATTAGACATTAGCGTTCAGACCATCAAAGCACTAAAGAAATTGCATCAATTTTGGAAAGTGTGGTGTTCATCCTAATACTATTTTATAGATTGTTTTTTGTCACCGCCAGTTTTAGGTCAGTGCACAAGGAAATAATTAGTGTTAGTAATTTTGACGACAATAATTTATTCTCTGATATTCTTAAGCAAAGAAATGGATTTTTTTTGCCTTTCTCCTAGAAAGGTATAGCAATCACTTGCAAAACCGAAAGCATGAAAGTGCTCCAAAGGGGCGAATAGCATATATAACTCGACTCAGCTCGACGAACTGAGCATTTTCTGTATGTGTGTGTGTATGTGTTTGTGTGTGTATGTGCAGAATTTTATTTTCACTCACTTTTCTCAGAGAAATTAATTGCAAATAAAAGGTCTCGTTGTCCCAAAAGACCCCAAAAAATTTCATTGTAATCGGATTTTTAGTTTCGAGGTTAAGTATCAAAATGTAAAAATCATGAAACATCATTATCTCGAAAACCGTACAACCGATTTGAACAAAATTGATTTTAAAAGAACGGGCTACCTGAAATACCCTTAACTTTTGAATTTCATAAAGATTGAACTTGTGGTTCAAAAGTTATGAAAACAAACGTGTTTTGAAGACTACTTAAACTCACTCATGTTTCTCAGAGAAGGCTGAACCGATTTTCATAAAATTGGTCTCAAATGGTAGGTCTAGTTGCCCAATAAGACCCTATTGATTTGTTTTGCAATCGGACTATTACTTTGCCTGTTATATTAAAAAAGGTGAAATCCAGCTATGAAAAGTAACATATTCCGATGACTACTTGAACTCACTCACTTTTCTCAGAGATGGCTGACCCGATTTCACAAAATCAGTGCCAACTTAAAGTGTAGCTGCCTCGTAACACTCTTTTGAATTTTACTGTAATCGGACTGTAACTTCGTCTGTAAAGTACCAAAATGTGAAAATCACGAAACTTCATTATCTCAGAAACTATACAACTGATTTGATCAATATTATTAGCAGATGAGCGGGATAGTTAAGGGTTAACCGACGAATTATGATTGAACACGTGGTTTCAAAGTTTGGCTGCCCTATACGTTCCCATTTCATTTGATTATAATTGAACTTAAGCCACCGTTATGTATTAAATTGTTAATAAAACAACGAAAGTCTATTATTTCAAAGATTACATGACTTATTTGAACATAACTAGTGTCATACGAACGAGTCATCTCTAAAACTTACAATTAACAAACTTCATAACAATTTGATATGTGGCTCAAAAGTTATGGGAAGTAAAGAAATTCAAAGACTATTGAAAGCTGGTTTGATCGATATATGTGGCCTTAACATAATTTAAATGTGGTTTTGTACTATTTGAACGTTCCAAATTCATTGAATCCTTGCGATGTGTTTAAAGTCTGCAAATGCACGACAAATCGGCCATAGTATATGATCAAAATCAAAAGACACACGCAAAAGTTCAAGCTTTAATCATCCAATGTGTCCTTTCAATTCGCACAGAACTTGCTCTGACTTCGCACAACCAATGCGTGATACGCATAACGCAAAAGTTGTACAAGGAATACATTGACAGAGATCAAAATCAGAATATGTATCATATACACAAAAATCGTAATGTCTCGGTAAACTTCGGCTTCGGGCGAACGATCAGTTTCGATGCGCTCAAAAAACCGTTCTTTACTTTCGCGAGCCGGAGCGTATCAACGGCTCGTGCATCCCTAAAAATCGTCAGCAACCGAAACAGCACAGGAGGGCCTTGTTGCCGCGGAAGTTATTGACGCTGGTGCCAGCAACGCAGAACCGAATGCATGTGAATGAAACCAGAGTCTTAATTAAATGCAAAATGTTTTGGACTAATCTCATGTTTTTGTTTATTGTTAATGATTGAATGATGTTTTCAAATGACCTGATTCATGAAAGTGAATCGATCAGACAATAATTGCTTCAATGGAGTCAGTACCCAACATATCAGTATTGATTGCTGGTTACATTGTTTTAACGATGCCAACCTTCTGAACATCGGCTGAAGCTTTATAAGTGTAGTGGTTTAGAGCTGCGCAATACATTCGAAATACGCTAGAGCACCAAATGCGTTATGCCCAACGCACATACGTTGTACTGGTTCCAATTTTAATCAGTAAATGCGCTGATTTCGCTCATGAATGATCTGGTTACGCACACTCCAACTTTTGCGTGCAAATCGTTTGAAATGATTGGTTCTACCGAAATGACAACATCCTCGACTTTTGGCTTCTGTACATCGCCCTAATTCTGAATATATTCATATTGCAAATCAGCAAATTTTCTGGCATCAATCTGACACCGGAAATACTCATATTGGGAGGTATTTAGTTATTTTGGTTGTTTTCCAGAAACTAACAGGGGTCGTCTTTAAATTCTAAATGGTGTCAAGGGTCAATGTTTGGTTTCTATGCATCATCTCGATTACGGGAATATCCATGTTGAGTATTATTTGGTCATTTTCGACTGTTTCCTATATGTTGCCATTTAGCGATTCAAAGTGGTGCCTGAGGTCAATTGTTAGCTCATTGCATCATTCTGGTTCCAGAGATATGGTATTTGGTTATTTTAGGCTGTTTTTCACAAACCGGAAGTCGCCATCTTGGATTTCAAAATGGTATTTAAGATAATTTCTGGCCTCTGAGCGTCATTCTGGTTGAAGAAACACTCATGTAGGGTGTAATTCGATCATTTTCCGCTGTTTCCCAGAAACCGGAAGTCGCCAACCTAGAATCCAAAATGGGGTCTGTGGTCGATTTCAGCTGCTGTGTATCATTCTAGATCCGGAGATACTCATGTTAGACGGAGATCGGCCATTTTTGGCTGTTTTCCAGAAACCAGAAGTTGCCATCCTACAATTCATAATGGTGTCTGTAGTCGATTTGTGGCTCCAGTGCATCATTACCATTCCGAAAAAACCCATATTGGGTGGTATTTGGTCGTTTGCCGCTGTTTTTCCGAAACCGGAAGTCGCCATCTTAGAATTCAAAATGGTGTCTGTGGTCGAATTTAGCTCCTGTGGAGCTTTCTTTATTCGGATATTATAATATTGGGTGGAAATCGTTCATTTTTGGCTGTTTTCCAGAATCCGGAAGTTGCCATCTTACAATCCAAAATGTTGCCTGAGGTCGATTATGGAACATATCTGTTACCACGTAAAACATTCACCTGCCAAATAAGGTTTTATTTAGTTGATTAGTTCGCGAGATGTGCAGAAATTTGTGAAGAAACATGTGCTTCCAGAAAAGAGAGAGAGGCTTCGAATCATTATGGACATATTTAATACCCTTTAAAACATCCACATGCCAAATTCGGTTTCATTTGCTTGTTTTGTTCTTTAGTTGTGCGAAATTTATGTTTCATTTGTATAGGACCCCTCCCTTCAAGAAAAGGGAGGGGTCTTAAACTATCATAGGAACCTTTATCGGGACCAAAAACCTCTACATACAAATTTTCACGTCGATCAGTTCGGTAGTTTTCGAGTCTATATGGATCAAACAGACAGACAGACCGGACTACATTTTTATATGTATAGATTACAACATCAATATTTTAGAACCTAAAGAGTGAATATACATTTATTGGATTGAAGCGTTCATGTAAATCTATTTTTACAAATAAAAGTTTGAATGAGAAAGGCTGGGTCTGACCGCTAGGTGGATTAATTTAGGTTTTTCATTTATCAACGCTTATTTAAAGCCTTTTTTAAAATTATACTCCAAGAAAAAAAAAGTTGGAAAAAAATAAAATAAACAAACATTAAAAACGAACATTGAATTTTGAATTCGAAAGGAGTTGAGTTATTTTTGTTGTATTGTTTGTGTGAACTTGAAGCTATAACTTTTAATAAAAAACTTTTAATAAAAAGTATTGGGTGAAAAATGTTACAAAATTGTGTTTAAAGTTAAGTTTCAGATCATTTTCTGCAATTTTAATTTTTTAACAAAAATAATTTATCAATGGACTACCATGAGTCCTTAAGATATTTCTTATAAAAAAACCTCATGGTTATCAAGCTGCATCCGAGTCAAAATTATTAGAATTTGAGTATAGAAAATGAAAAATGTTAAATTAATTTGTGACTCTCCAGCAACAAGTGTAAACTTATAGAAAAAGATTACTTAATTTACTTCTTGAAAGTAAAAGACTTGGATGATGAGTTCATTTAATTTATTTTTGAGCATAGTAGCTCCGAATGTTTTAGTTACATAAAAAATTACCTGAAAGCGAGCTGTTGGGTAACGATGCTTTAACAATATACACTAGGGTCTTTTTTTATGTAGTTGATTGTACCGCGTTGAAAAAATCCGCGTACAGTCAGGTTTTTTTTTACGCGGGGGATACGTGCCTCGTAAAAAAAAACCGCGTAAAAAGAACCGCCGTAATTCGAAAATCCGCGTAAAAACCGCGTTAATTCGAAAATCCGCGTAAAAAAACACGTTTTTTGTTAAATCCGCGAAAAGTAGTCCAGAAAGAAGGGCTTCAGAAAGTAACACGAGACGCTCTAGAACCAGTATTTGAAATTGTCCTCTTTGACGGTCATTCCGGATCTTTCGGTGAGCGGAGGGTAATTTTTGGACTAAGTCTTTTACTAGATAAACACTCAACCGTTTCTGGTTCCAAACCCACGTTAATTCGGAAATTCGCGAATTTTTTTTGAATAAGCGCGGTATCGCGTAAAAAAACCGCGGTAACTCAAAAATCCGCGTAAAAAAACCGCGTTAATTCAAAAATCCGCGTTTAAAAAAACCGTGTTAATTCAAAAATCCGCGTAAAAAAACATCGTAAAAAATCCGCGTATAAAAACCGCGTGAAAAAAAACCTGACTGTATAAAAAAACTGTGATTGATTGAAAATTATAAAACGTAAGAAATATATGCTTGAAAAATTATATAAAAATGGGAGCAAAACACACAAAATGCGTTTATAAAGCTTCCAAAATGAAAATTTATTCAAAATCAGGGCAATCACTTTTTCTTATAGATTTTGCTTTATTTTGAGGCCTTAGCGTTCGTTTCTGCATTAAAAGTTAATTGCAACGACTTTGACTCGTATCGGTATACAATTATGAATGTTTTTTTGTACCTTTCTTCGAATCAACGAAAGTTGTCTGTCACATATTTTATAATAATAGAAATTTGGAACAATTATATTAACTATCGAAATATTATTTTCATGGACTATATGATTACTCTATTTACTATTTATTTTTACCTCATTCAACTTTATTAATTTCAGATCAGATTTATTTATACTATACTTATTTGATACCGCGTAAGAATTATAATCTTCCAAACCGCGTAAAAATAATCCGCGTTATTGTAAAAAAACCACGTAGGTAGCCGCGTATAAAAGACCGCATGAAAATAATCCGCATAAAAAAGACCCTAGTGTACAACAAAACCTTTTCTTTAATTAAGGATTAATAGCGTAGCGAACGGTTTTGGCAGTGGTTCTCTTAGGCAAGTTTCCGCATAAGATTGCTGCAGGAAACCTGCCGAAGAAAGCCACTGCCGAAGCCGTTCGCTACCGTACTCAATTTCGAATTTAAAAAAAAGTGAAGAATTTATCCTTGTTTTATTCTTTTTTATTTGTAGAAAACTTTAAGTTATTACATAACATAAAAAATGTTAGGTTCTGTTTTTAGCGTCTTTTTTAACGTTTCTATATAAGTTTTTGAGACGTTGGCCGTGTGAGGCCGAGTATTGTCATGCAGTATTATCACGTCTGCTCGTGTTGTGGTTGTTTTTCCTGTGGATACTCTCCTTCAGTGCTTTTTTATGTATAGACCGCTTACTAGGACCAGACACATCGTTTTTTGTGATTTTTCCAGGGTGTCTGTCGTATTAGGCACTTCTATTAAAAGCAATATCACTGGTAAGATTAAGTGAAATGCTGATTATCCGCGCTTGTATTTATGCCGTTTCGTTTGAATCTTACCGCTCATAAGAATCTCAAGCTCCTTGTTTCTGAATAATTCCGAAAGCATGCATTCGCTTGGAAATGGTTTGATGGGTAACTCCCAATATGAAAGCAAGCTGTTTCTGCGTTTGACATGAATTCTTATCGAGCAATTTATCCAAATCATAGTCTTTAAAGGCTTTTGACCTTCCTTTACGCAGACAGTCATCAACATCGGAATTGTTGTCTTAAAAGCGATGGAACCAATTACGGCACATTGTTTCAATTACAGTGGAATTTTTTAACTCTCGATGCGCTTTAGCCACTGTTGTCTTTGAATGAAATGAGGAAGGTAATAATTTTCGCAAACGCAAACAATATCACTAACGTGTTAAGGCGACATCCATAGATTACGTAACGCAAAAAAAACAAATTTTCGGACCCCCACCCCCCACATGTAACGAAATGTAACGCCAACGCCAACCTCCCCATAAAAATTACGTAACGCTGTAGAGGAATTTGCTTAATAAAAATGCCCGCTTATGGAAAGTCTCTCCAGAGTTTTGCCTTTCTTCTAGAAAGGTATAGCACTCACTTGCAAAACCGAAAGTATAAAAGTGCTCCAAAGGGCCGAATGGCATATATCACTCGACTCAGCTCGACGAGCTGAGCATTTTCTGTATATGTGTGTGTGTGTGTGTGTGTGTGTGTGTGTGTGTGTGTGTGTGTGTGTGTGTGGGTGTATGTGTGTGTGTGTGTATGTGCAGATTTTTATTCTCACTCACTTTTCTCAGAGATGGCTGGACCGATTTTCATGAAATTAATTGCAAATGAAAGGTCTTGTTGCCCCATAAAACTTTATTCAATTTTATTGTAAGCGGATTTTTATTTTAGAGGTTATTGTGAAAATCATGGAACATCAATATCTCAGAAACTACACAACCGACTTGAACAAAATTGGTCTCAAAAAACCGGCTACCTAGAAAACCCTTAAGTTTTGAATTTCATAAAGATTTAACATGTGGTTCAAAAGTTATGTAAAGAAACGTGTTCTGAAGACTGTTTAATCTCACTCATGTTTCTCAGAGATGGCTGTACCGATTTTCATATAATCAGTGTCAAATGGAAGGCCTAGTTGCCCAATAAGACCCTATTGATTTGTTTTGCAATCGGACTATTACTTTGCATGTTATGAAGACTACTTGGACTCACTCACTTTTCTCAGAGATGGCTGACCCGATTTCCACAAAATTAGTGTCAATTGAATGGTCTAGCTGCCTTAAGTCCCTATTGAATTTTACTGTAATCGAACTGTAACTTCATTTGTAATGTGCCGACTTGTGAAAATCACGAAACTTCATTATCTCAGAAACTACACAACCGATTTGATTATTATTATCAGATGAGCGGGCTAGTTAAGGGTTAACTGATGAATGATGATTGCACACGTGGTTTCAAAGTTTGGCTGCCCTACACGTTCCCATTTCATTTGATTATAATCGAACTTAAGCAACCGTTATATATTAAATTGTTAATAAAACATTGAAAGTCTATTATCTCAAAGACTACATGACTTATTTGAACATAACTAGTGTCATGCGAACGAGTCATCTCTCAAACTTACAAATAACAAACTTCATAATAATTTGATATGTGGTTCAAAAGTTATGGAAAGAAGACAAATCCAAAGGCTATTTGAAACTATACCTGCTTTGATTGATATATGTGGCCTTAACATAATTTAAATGTGGTGTCGTACTATTCGAACGTTCCAAGTTCATTGATTCCTTGCGGTTTGTTTGAAGTCTGCAAATGCACGACGAATCGGCCATAGGATATAATCAAAGTCAAATAACAAATCGTTTGAAACGATTGGTTTTATCGAAATGACAACATCCTCGTCTTTTGGCTTCTGTACATCGCCTTATTTCTGTATATATTCATATTGGGTGGTATTCTGTCATTATCTGCAGACTCTCTGGCATCAATCTGACACCGGAAATACCCATATTGGGAGGTATTTAGTTATTTTGGTTGTTTTCCGGAAACTAAAAGTGGTCGTCTTAAAATTCAAAATGGTGTCCAGAGTCAATGTTTGGCTCCTATGCGTCATCACGTTTACGGAAGTATCCATATTGAGTATTATTCGGTCATTTCCGACTGTTGCCTATAAGTTGCCATTTAGCAATAGTCTGAGGTCAATTGTTAGCTCTTTGCATCATTCCGGCTCCAGAGATACAGATATTGGATAGTATTTGTTTATTTTAGGCTGTTTTTCACAAACCGGTAGTCGCCATCTTGGATTTCAAAATGGTATTTAGGATACTGGTTAAAGAAAAATTCATATTGGGTGATATTTGGTAACTTTGGACTGTTTTTCAGAAACCGAAAGTCGTCATTTTGGACTTTAAAATTGCCTGTGAAATCAATTTCGGTAATCTGGGCGTAATTCTGTTTCCAAAAACATTTATATTGAATGGTATTTGGTCATTTCCGGCTGTTTGCCAGACATCGGAAGTCACCATCTTAAAATTCAAGATTGTGTCTGTGATCAATTTTTAGCTTCTGTTCATCTTTCTGGTTCCAGCAATACTAATATTTAATGGGAATCGTCCATTTCAGGCTGTTTTCTAAAAACCGGAAGTTGCCATCTTACAATTCAAAATGTTGTCTGAAGTCGATTTGTGGCTCCAGTGCATCATTACGGTTCCGGAAATACCCATATTGGGTGGTATTTGGTCATTTGCCGCTGTTTTTGCGACACCGGAAGTCGCCATTTGGATTTCATAATGGCATTTGGAGACAATTTCTGGATTTTGAACGGCATACTGGTTGAAGAAAAACTCGTATTGGGTGGTATTTGGTCATTTTCTGCTGTTTTCAGAAACCGGAAGTTGCCATCTTAGAATTTAAAATGCTATCTGTGGTCGATTTTAGCTCCTGTGTATTATTCTAGATCCGGATATTATTATATTGAGTGGAGATCGGCCATTTTCGGCTGTTTTCCAGAAACAGGAAGTTGCCATCTTACAATCCAAAATGTTGTCTGAGGTCGATTATGTAACATATTTGTTACCACTAAAAACATTCACCTGCCAATATGGTTCCATTTAGTTGATTAGTTCGCGAGATGTGCAGAAATCTGTAGAGAAACATGTACTTCCAGAAGAGGGAGGGGCGTCAAACTATTATGGACATATTTGTTACCTCTAAAAACATTCACATACCAAATTTGGTTGTATTTTCTTGATTGGTTCTTGAGCTGTGCGAAATTTGTGTTTCATTTTCATGGGATCCCTCCCTTATAGAAGAGGGAGTCGGGTTTCAAACCATTATGTACATATTTGTTACCACTAAAAACATTTACCTTCCAAATTTTGTTCCATTTGGTTGATTAGTTCTCAAGATGTGCACAAATTTGTGTTTCATCCAACTATTATGGACATATTAGTTACCCCTTAAAACATCCACATGCCAAATTCGGTTTCATTTGCTTGGTTTGTTCTTGAGTTGTGCAGAAATTTATGTTTCATTTGTATGGGACCCCTCCCTTCCAGAAGAGGGAGGGGTCTCAAACTATCATAGGAACCTTTATCGGCACCAAAAACCCCTACATACAAATTTTCACGTCGATCGGTTCGGTAGTTTTTGGGCCTATATGGATCTGACAGACAGACAGACTTGACTGCATTTTTATATGTAAAGATTACAACATCATTATTTTAGAACCTAAAGAGTGAATATACATTTATTGGATTGAAGCGTTCATGTAAATCTATTTTTACAAATGAAAAATTGAATGAGAGAGGCTGGGCCTGACCGCTAGGTGGATTAATTTAGGTTTTTTTTTAACGTAACGCTGATCTTACCTCCCTCTCTCCCCTATGTAACAAATAGTAACGCTCAAGGATACCTCCCCTCCCCCTATGAGCGTAATTTTAATTTTGTTCAGAATATTAATATTCCAATGATCTAAAGGGTGTAGCAATCTGAGATTGGTCATACAAAAATGTGTGTAAATCGATATTTTTTTTAATGCGAGTAGTTCGGATTTTTACGATGCGCGAGCAAAATTTTGATGCGTTACATCTTTTGCTGCGACGCCATTGTCCCAACTGAAAAGCAAATTTTGAAATCAAACGTCATTAAAATGAGTTTTTTTTTTGATACACGATAAAAATAATACGGCAAATTGAAGGTGACAATTTTTCCCCATAATACCCTTTGTTATGATATGAATAGTAAGTTTTAGTAAAACACCGTTCCCTGGTCAACTTTCTAAATGAATCCATTTTCAGGATGTTTCAAAATAAATTGAATTTCGTAAGTTAGTCGTAAGTTAGTCTTGTTCCCAGGAACAGCCAAATAAAAAAAAGCATATATGAGCACTATTAAACAAGTAAATATATACAGTGAAGAGATGGATGAATATTACGCATTCACGGAGATAACTCCTGAAACATTTAGGATGAAAGTTTTATAATTATGCTGCTGTGAAAGTAAATCAATTGTTTTTATCAAAACTATTAAATATTGAATGATGTTTAATGATTGTTATAAAGCGAATTTTGCATTTTCAGCAGATTTTGCGCATCTCGGTTAAAGTCAGATTGAAACCGATGTTTGAACCGAAATTAGGGGGAAAAAAAATTCTTCCCTAGAACGCAGCACAATACCACCAATTTGGAAAGAGTCATTTTTTATCCCAATTTTCAAAAACGGCATGAAATCAGACGTTAAAAACTATCGTGGAGTTGCTATAATATCGTGCATTGCTTAACTTTTTGAATCAATCATCAAAAAACGTATTTTTGCACAAGTTAAAAAATTGATTTCTAGTAAACAACACGGTTTCATCAAAGGCCGTTCAACGGCCACAAACTTGTTGAATTTTGTAACTTTCACTATAAACGCAATGGATGAAGGAAATCAAGTTGAAACATTATATACTGACTTCAGTAAGGCATTCGATAGAGTTGACACCTCTCTACTGCTTTTCAAATTATCTAAAATAGGATTTGATCCGAGACTTTTGAAATGGATTCAGTCATACTTGACCGACAGAACACAAAAAGTAAGGTTCAAAAGAAGCTTATCATCAGTGGTGAATGTGACATCCTGTGTGCCACATGGTTTTCATCTAGATCCGCTACTATTTATCTTATTTGTAAACGATAACCTTTGTTGACCATTATAATAACATCATACATAAGGCAAGTAATATGCTCGGATTTTTTAAAAGATTCAGTTTGCACTTCAAAGATCCATGCACCATCAAAACATTGTATGTTGCACACGTCAGGCCCTGCCGGAATATTGTAGCATAGTCTGGTCGCCATATCATGATACACATATAAACCGTATAGAATCAGTACAAAAGCAATTTTTGTTGTATGCTCTACGAAAGCTAGGTTGGACCACTTTACCTTTACCTTCCTATGAGTCGCTTTGTATGTTAATAAATCTGAATGGACTTAAAAAGCGACGAGAATTCGCAATGGTAGCTTTTATAAACGATGTAATTACACAAAGAATAAACAGCCCAGAAATCTTGACGAATTTGAACTTATATGCTCCTACTCGTTCTCTGAGAAATAGAAACTTTCTTTATATCAGTAATCAACGAACAAACTATGGAAAACACGAACCTCCTAATAGAATGATGTCATGTTATAACCAATAATGTGAATCAATCGATGTAACAATGAACAAAACTACACCTGAGAAAATATTTTTTTTGAGGTTAGTAAGTTAATAATGAAATGTAATTAATATGGTCTACTTATGATTGACGACAAAATAAATAAATTTTATTTGAAAACATGAGAGAATAATAAAAATTTTATATATTTGAAAGTACAGAAATTAGATTTCTCGGTATTTTTTCCTGAAATTAAAAATATTTACTTACATTTGATACAAAATTATTGGAAATCAACTAACTGATTCAAAAGGTATGCTTTTGTGAAAATAAAATATATTGAATAAAACTGTTTTTCATGGTCACCCTATAGCGGAACTTGTCACAAACGTGCTTCAATTGTGCCCAAAACTTAAGGGATTGGTCTTCGTCGAAAACAATTAAATCAGTATTTTCGTACATTGTTAGAGCGACCAGCTCCGAGGGGAGCTCCGAGAGGAAATCATAAAGAAACGACTTTATTCGGTAAATTTTATTTGAAAAAGTTCATGACTATTAAACTAGTTTAGCGATTTTCGATCTTTTTGGATCAAATCAGGCAGTTTTTTTTTCTTTTTTTAAATATATAGAATATGTGTGCTTTTATATGCAAAATATATAAAATTATTAGAATTAATGTCATGTTTTCAAAGTTAATTTACTCAAATACAATACAAAAACATTTAAAAAATTCTCCGTACATAGAGTCAAATGTGTCCTTCAAAATGAAGCCAAACGAATTTTTTTATGTTTGCCCCATAAAGAACCTCGAACAAATGAAAAAGACATATTTTCTATGGGAAACATCAATAGGTTCGAGTAGAATCGAGATATTTACGATATCAGCATTGCAAAGTATTTATAAGACAGGTTTTATGAGAAAGTAGGAATAACAAAATTAAGAAAAGTTGTTTTTTCAATCTAAGTCGCCTATTTTCAGAGAAAGAGAAAAGTAATTTTCTACAAAGTCCCTAAAACTTACGGGACTACAACATTGTCCAACAATATTCTCTCCATCTATGAAGATAAAAAATTAGATGCTTGATTTTTAATACGATTCTAACAAACACTTTATCATATATAACAACTTTGTAGAAAAAAGCTTTTCTCTATCATCATCTTTCTAAATTCGGTTTCGGGACCATTGTGCACTTTTTTTCAAAAACTTTCGACGAATGTCATCACTATTGCGTATGTGCAGTGGATTTAACTTACAGTTTAAATTTGCGTAGTCCTAAGTCAAGCTTAACCCTCTAGTGCCCAATGCCGCCATTTGGCGGGCTACAGTTGAAGTTCTGAAAAGCTTCAATGAATACTTAAAAAGTGTTAATAATGATTCATAGTGATTTTACCGAAGACCGTCTAGAAATTAACTTGGGCACTAGAGGGTTAAAATAATATTTTTTTCCCATGGGATACTAGCCAACAGTATTCCAAGCGAAAATATACTCGATAATAGAATGCACGAATACGTGCCTGAAAAGAAATTATCGACACGCAAATATTTGCATTTTCTGTGATAGTCAAGCCACATTTAAAGCCCTGAATTCTCCTTTCTGCCTCTCTAAACTAGTGTGAAAAAGCATCCTGGCGCTCCAACAGTTAGCTATGAAAAACCAGGTTTACTTATACTGGGTTCCTGGTCATTGAGGAATCGAAGGAAATTAAAAGGCTGACTTACTAGCTAGACAAGAGTCATCCACTAACTTTGTTGGCCCAGAACCTTTCTGTGGAGTCTCCCCGAGCACTCTAAAAGCTGAACTCGGTGAATGGGAGAAAGCGATCATCAAAGCAAACTGGGATGTCATAAGCGGATTACGACAATCGAAAAGATTCATAGAGCCAAATCGCGAGAAAAGCCTCGTGCTGCTCAGGTTAGCTAAGAAAGACCTGAGGATATTCGCAGGTCTCATTACAGGGCACTGTCCGAGTAAGTATCATCTCAAGAAGATAGGCAAACTTGATGATGATAAATGTCGCCTTTGTGGCATTGAAAGCGAAACATCAGAACACCTCTGTCTAGTATTAATACAATGCAGATTGCGTATCTTTGGTAAGGGACACATAGGACCTGCCGAAATTTGGAGGTAAGTCCCGGTGAGGTAATAAATTTCATACGAAGTGCGTTGCCCAAATTGGGATAAATGTGCAATGTAGCAAGGACATCAACTCGCCAAATAGTGATGAACCTACTCGTACGCAATTAGGGTAAGTTGAAGCCACAATACCACAATAGATCAAAAACTGGTCGCAGTGGTTCAGTCTTCTACAAGGGAAAAAAGTCAAGCTTGCGTCTGTGCTGTGCACTTAATCACTAACCCTTTTACTTTCGGAAGTATGAAGAATATGTCAATTGAATAAACTATGAATGGAAATGGACCCAAATACGTACCCTGGGGCACCCATGAAGTTAATGGAATGGATTTTGAGAGTTTATTTGAAAGTGTTTTATTTGTTCGCGATTTATTAAAATTGATTGAAACCAAGCTAATAGTTGAGTCCTCATGCTCATATTTCGCAGCTTGAAAATTAATAGTGGTGTGTAGATTGGGTTAAACGCTTTACAAATTTTAAAGTACTCTTACATGCCTACCATTACACATCGCGTTAAGAATAGAAGTCTAGTTGAAAGAAATAGAAATTTAAGCAGATTTCAGGTTGTAGAGCGACCTTTACAAAAGCCATGTTACTTGTTTGTAATATGGCTTTTTACGAACTGGAAATTTTCATCATATTCAAGCAATTTGAAATGTTTTGGAATGCAATAGATGATGGTAATTCGACGATAGTTGTGGCTGTAAGGTTTCACACCTAATCCAAAAATTGGCCTTTAGTAAAAACATTTCTAAACTTACAAATGCGTATTGAAAACTCGCTTTTGAAGAAGCATAATCTCTTCAGAAAAATTCGCGAGCACGGGAACAATTCGTCATCCGCCAAACTTTTTAGTGCCTTCTGGTCTACGTGTTGAGAAAGCTAATGACATATATATTGATGGAAGTTTCAAGAATGAACGCAAAGCAGTTGTGGTTTCGCTCTTCTTAAAGAAACGTAATACAAATTTCCTGAAAGAAAAAAAGTTTTCTGGATGATTCTTTCGTGTCTTTGTTGCTGTTTCCGATTATTACCTCCGTATAATTATAATATTTTTGTAGTATTATTTGAATATTATTTTAAAGTATTTTTAGATTAGATTAGATTTTATTTTTTGACGTGGGACTACGTCTAACCGCACTATATCGAGATACATTCTGCGGAAACTAAAACCAAAGTGTAACGTTGGAATGAAAGATTTCAAACGGTGATACTGATGTAACCACATGATGGATTACAATAATCAATATGTCGTTGGATTGATAAAATGATGGACAATTTTGTGATTCTTCAGTTATTATTATCATTCAATTGTTTAACAGTGAAAATTGAATAAAAGTTTCAAGGTCGAATTTTCACGAACAATGTACCAATCACATGCGAGCACCCCTGGCACAGACTTCATGAATAGACACCAACTGGTTGGTGTGATATCCCGTATATCAGTTGCAAAAAAAATCTAACAGAATCTCCCCGTCCCAATAGGTCAACTAACGTTTGCTTCTATGAGCCTAGACTATATTGATGTCTTGAAGGTGAAGCTTTTTCGGAAAGTTCGTTACCACCTCCACTATCAGACAGTTTCACGTTCTGCTGTCAGAATGTTATTAAAACTGATGTCTTGATGGAAAACATGCTGGCACAGGCAACAGTACTGCATCGAGCAATGTATGAATAGAGCACTGGTCACTCGTCGTCTATCAGTACAGTAGAACTCGATATCCATTTGTGTGCAGCCAAGCCAAGTTTAGACTACATTGCGGTTGTCGACGCACAATGGGGCGTGTTGTGTTAGCGCGTAGGTATCGTTTGGCGATCTGGAATACAATCGAATTGCCGTTTAAATTGTCTTCTTCTTCTTGTTTCGTATATGTAGTAGCAAATATCAGAATTCAATATGATTATTCGCAAAATACGCTGCGCCACCGGGGACAGCAAAATTCTGTACGTGTCGGTAGAGGCAGATAGCAGGGTATATAAATTAGGTTCATTGTACAGATAAAATGCGTTGTTTATTTTTAAACTCTACATTCTGTTTTTCTCATGTCCATTTTAAATTTTCTGTGAATAACATTTTTGTTCAAAAACTATAATTTTTTATCGTTATTTTTTCCACGAACTTGTAATTGCAGGAAAATTTTATTATGTGACATCTTTGCCGCTTGGTGATTGGAGAGTGAGCCATAACAACAAATAAATATTGTTTAATTTCAACTAAATCGTACTCAATTTAGGTCTGTATAGAAGCTTGCCTTTTCGCGTATTGAAGAAAATTGACTGTATTAGAATGAAAGATATTCATCAATGTTGAAGAGAATTTTTTTTTTCTAAAATAGATGCAAATAAATAATCAAAATACAGACGCCGTTTGATTTTGCCAAACACGACATGGCAGAATTTGCCAAAAATGAACGGTTCTCTTTTCATAACGTTTTTCATAGATGTTACGTTTGATTTTGCCAAACACGACATGGCAGAATTTGCCAAAAATGAACGGTTCTCTTTTCATAACGTTTTTCATAGATATTTCCACCAATGAACTAGTTTTAGTTCCAAGCTTGATGAATTGAGGCTGATAACCTAGATACTTGATATTACTACCCGAGTAATTAGAGGCTTAGTATTGTCATGTTCCAGGAACCGTTCTACCAATTCCGGTCATTCGCTTTGGCAACATAAAGAACCAAAATACCTTTCTTTTGGAGGATGTTGAGCTTAAATTTGTTGAAATAATCAAGAAGACTAAGAAATGTGTTTAGACATAATCGCTCGTTTTGGCACATGTGTGCCAAAATCGAACCGTGCTAGAAGTAAAACGAGCTCAAATCAAACAGAGCCTCAAAGCGAAATATTAAACTATTGTAGTCCTACGTCAACTATGCGGTAGTATCACGGATACCACCCTCCTACTATTTTTTTTTAATCTGCTTCTACAAACTGAAATTTTTGCTAGAGGTTTTTAAATCAGATTTTAATAAATTTTCATGAATTCTTGGCGATGATTCATAAACTATTTAAAATTGAGTATTTCATGACATTTCTTCCCGTGATTTTATAAGATTTTCTTGAAGTTATTTCATTGAAATCGTATTATTAAGTTTTTTTCATAACTCACGGGTAGTGAAGAGATAATTAAAATTCTTTTCCTCAGTTCGCACGACCGTGTAGGTATTTACCATTATCAGCACAATTTATGAACAATATGTGTAACTAATTAATGCCACGCGAAAAGAAGTCAACTTGATAAACACAGAATGCCGTCCATTGACACGATTTTCCACCACTCGCTTGAAGTAAAGCGTCAGTGGTACCGATGATGCATGTGCTCTATAAAAGCTGAAAGTGAAATCGGCACACGAATCAGGTAACGTGACGTCGTCGCTAATAGCTTCATTAGCAATGAAAATCACCTGGAGCACTGCACAGGAGAAGGGAAGTCAGCATCTAAGCGAAAAGCTAGAGGAATTAATGGAATGGAAACGTGCAGTCGGGGATTATCCGATAAATGGGAAGGTAGTTTGCGAAGTAGCCAGCAACCCGGTGCAGCTGGCGAAATTGATTTTATAACTATGAATTGTCCTCATCAATTTTCGAGATAGTAGTTTATGCTGCCTCTTTCTGCCAGGCCAAATGAAAACACCACGTGACAGAAGGCAGAGCACCATAGTTATAATAGCACATCGCTAATCGCTGTAATAAAAGTGAAATTTTCCTCTCCTGCTCCAGTCACTTCCCTACACTAGAACCTGCTGGTGATAAATGATTTATTTGAGCACGACCATCGGCGAAGTTTCGTATCCCCCCAGATTCGCTGGACTAACTAGAGCGCTGCTGCGCTAGTTGTTCTGATCGTGCACGACACAGTCCTCATGAATTTTTTTAGCCACATCTCGGTTGACAGAAAGCCGAAAATGGAAATATTATAAATTGAAAGTTTGCTCCCGGTGGCCATATCGCTGCGGGCCAAATCCAATTAAAGCGGATGATGACAGAAATGAAATCGATAGTGGAAAGCAAAATGATACGAAAGCAAAAAAACCTTATTAATGATTCTTCCGCCATCGAAGAAACTGTTTGTTGCGATCACCGTTTCCGTTTATTTAAACACAAGTACTTCAGTTTCGAGTGCACTTTGGAGTTAAGTTAAATTTATACATTTTGATTTGTTTCTTTTTTTTCTCTCTCTGAACAGGTAAACGTTGGAAGCGTATCGGATCAGGCTGGCCTGATGCCAGGCGATGCACTCGTTAAGGTCAACAACACCGAGGTATTCAATCTCCGACACAAGGAAGCTCAGGATGTTATTGTTGCTGCAGGAAATTCCTTCGAACTTACAGTTTCCAGGTGGGTGGAGGCGGAGATCCTTCGAGTAAGTTAATATTGCTACCGTCTAATTTACAGAGGACAAGTTTGGCGGCCTTCGGTGACCCCAACCGGTTCGATCCCATCACCGTCACCATCGTCACTTCCTGGTAACATCACTCCGGTCACAAAAACCTCACTCGCTGCCACTCCGCAACCTGTTCAGCATATCGGCAGTGGACACAATCAGGCAGCCAAACCGTTCCCCGCCGCCGCCGCCGCCCCGGTAAACTAAATGGTTCATTAGATCTCAACTTGAAACGAGTGCTAATTGATGGTTATTCAATTCCAGCAGCAACAGCAGCAGGCGCAAGTCAATGGTGGTGAAGGTCCCATTAAGAGCATCGTCAACAAGCAATATAACACACCGGTCGCCATGTATAGTGATGAAACGATTGCTGAAACGCTTTCCTCGCAGGCTGAGGTTCTTGCTGGTGGTGTTCTAGGGTACAAATTCTGCAGTAGATACAATTATAGGCAATAACTGTATCTTGATATTTTAGTGTCAACTTCAAGAAAAATGAGCGCGTCTACTCTCCAGCCAATTCCGAAGTGTACAAACTGCTGCACGAGCAGGGCAACGATCCGGAACCAGGTAATGATGAGGACCCTCTACCGCACTACTACACACTGGCTTGTATGTTGAAGCTACTAAACGGTGGTGGAAACATTTTTATGGCCGATCAGATGATTGATTAGATAAGCCTCTTAGAGTAGCACTTTGTACATTTCATTACCGTTTCACCGAATCCGCCTCGGTCACCTACCAACAGGTTAACGTTCCCCCCGCTCAAACCATTTTTCGCAAACTCTGCGATCACATTTATTACTTTTAATATCTTGATGATGATCATCTATGTGTCACCACCCACATTGAACAGATTCATTCATCACCAGCCGTCTGGTTTCGAAATTCATGCACATGCACTCAATCTTAATAAACCCGTTGCTCGTGTGAATGAGAAAATTGCGCTTGGCTTTCGATCAAGTTACTAACCGACAATCCTCCCTTGTCGCTTCATCTCTCACTCCGAGCAGTTGGAGGGTGAATGAATGCAGCAAATTGAATATACATGTTCCTCGAATTAATACTTAACTGTTACATGGTGCAGCAAAACCCGGTAGATATTTTGGCTAACACTCAATTTCTGGCGCGTTCATGGACTTTTCTACAAAGTTTAGTTTTTCTTGATTTTCCGTTATGTGATCGCGAGATTTTCTGATGGAAAGTTTGTTGGTTATGAAACTGGTAATTGTTAGTTTGTTTGGAAAAACAGATGTTTATTTCAAACATGTGTTTTAGAGCACAAAGTAATCTTTTCCTTTTTTGATAGTAATCCTCATTAACAACGTCGGCGATATGACTAAGTAGACTAAGTCTAGGTCAAACAAACGTATTCGAAGCAGGTGCATGAAAATAGCAGTAGCAAACTGGAAAAAAGGGACAAAAATAAGTTTGTTTTAAACAAGGTATCGAACGTCTTCGGCACTTCTTTTCTTCGGCCGGTTTTTGAATAAGATTGCTGCAGAAACCGGCTAAAGAGACCACTACCGAAGACGCTCGATACCCTCTTAATTTTAATTTTACTTCTTCCGCTTTTATGTGCTCTGGTATCTATCGAACCGAGTGCAATTTCTGCCAATTAGGAAGTAACAGATTTGATTACCAAATAAATCCCACATCGAGGTCTGGTCGATCTGTCAAGCGGGTATCTCCGCTGGAATTTCTCCATATTAAAATGTGAAAATAAGCTTCAAAGTAGTACAGAAAATGATTATTTTACTGACCGCGTCTTTCAGGCAATGTTTGCCAGAACTTTCTCCCTAATATTTGCCTTTGCGTCTTCAATTGATTTGAGATCGTATTTTGGGTACTCATAATAAAACTGCTCGAGTCGGTCATGGTCCGTATGAATCACTCGTTCCCATTTAGGCTAAGCTATTAACATGTTTCTTGACGGGAATTAATTCTTCCTGAAATTGCATTTCAACTTTTCGTTTTGTTCTAAAATTTACTTATTGTACAATGAAAAATAGTTTCCATTATTCTCAAATTTAAAGTTGAACAATAATGAACCATTCCCAGCGAAATCACTCGAAATAAGGATTTCGAAATCTGAAATGAGCACTTTTAGTTTTTATGAATCTTTGTATTTGGTTTCGACTAGAGGATGCAAAACTTTTCTGCAGTTTTTCAGATTAATTAAGTAAATGAATTATACTGCAGAAGAGCTTCAAAACCGCAACAGTGAAAACGTATGATTTACATTAAAAAATGAATTTCAGAAATGTACAAGAATCCAAGAAAATTGAAAATTGGTTTCACTCTATCCTGGGCCAAGTTGTGGAAGTTTTCCAATGACATTAATTTTAAACAGTTGAAATTTGAAAAGGTTTTAAAAAATAATTTTTTGTAAACTTATATTAAAATTGTTAATTACTGTTATACTTTTTAAAAAATCTCTATTCTCTATTGAGAAAAAAAACAGGAGTTTTTTTAGCATATGTTGATTTGAAGTTCATTAATTAATATTTAATAATACAACTTGGTCACAGATTATATTAAAGTAAGGATTACGGTTTCTGAGCTATGATTCTACAAAATGCAGTCTTAAACATTTTATACGCCTTTCAAAACATAACGCTTGACACAATGGATCAAATACCTGTAGGAAACTCACGTGTCCTTTTGTCCATAGCATAAGCACAAAGTTTTGTTAAAATCAAAAATAAGCATTTTTTAAACATTTTTGAGAATGACAAAAAAAAAACATTTATTTCTTAAAGTTAAAGTTAAAATTTTTCAATTTATTTTTTGGAACAATCGCAGACGCAATTTTTAAGTCCAGGATGAAAACTTTCGGTTTCTGGAAATCAGCCAAAAATTACTAGAACTACCAAGTATGAGTATTTCCGGTAACGAAATGACTCCAGTTGCATTTGAATCTTTTCGGGGCCCCCACATGATATCTGAAGAATTAATTTATTACTGAAGCCCCAGTAAAACCTATTCCGGAAAGATTTCGGGGGCATATCGCCCAAACAATACAAACCATAGAAAATACCTTAATGACAATATAGGTTTTATCAAACTTTGTTAGCGCTTAATACAGCCAAAAACAGCGCTATAATACTTTGATAATACCAGTTTTGTTACTTGGGTAGACTATGGGAGTAATTTTATGAACTTTGAACAAATAATTGTGATAATCTGTTCAAATATTCATAAAATAATTAGTTTCAGAACATATCCTCGAAAAACAGAATTTCAGGGAATGAAAAAAATCTTTCGGGGCGACGAAGGTGCTAATTTGAAGCACATAACGGTTATAAAACAGCGACTTACTACTAAACTTTTGAGGAATTGTAAATACTATAGATTTTTATAAGCAAGGATATTACCTACTTGAAAAACAGTCAAATAGATTTTAATTTGATAAAAAAAATTTTCTTTTTTGGTGGAAGGGATAATTGTGATCCTTGAGAGAAATATTTTAGAGAAAAACATTCTTCTATAAACTTGTTACATACACGCTTATTTGCATGTCATCAGAAATTAGGCCAATCAAAATTTTCGATGAAATCAGAAGTCTATTTTATTTATCTTTGAAGATAAAGAAGAAGAGTCCTACAATGTGACAGGCTTAACGGGGCCTTTAGGCAACTTTGAAAAAAAAAAAGTTTTTTTCAATCTCTGATAATAACTGATTTATAATGAAAAAAATCCTTTTATACTCTAATTTTTTTTTTTCTAATTTTTCACATCAAAACTGTTCTCGGACGATTGCTGGAGCCTTTTAAGACAAATATTGTGAAATGATGAAATCGTAAATATCACGATCGTATTCAAAGCTATTGATGTTTTTTCATCAAAATATACGTCCATTTTATTTGTTTTTTTGTTAAGGGGCAAACATAAAAAATATATCTTGACTTCATTATGAAGGACATTTGACGATACATGGATAAAATAGAATAGAATAAAAATTGTCATAATTTAATATATTTTGCAGTCAAAGGTACAAATAATGCATTGTTGTGTAATTTTTCCCAAAATAGGAAATAATTACCTTTAATTCGAACCAAAAATATCGAAAATCCATACACAAGTTCGAAAGTTATGAATGTTTAAAACAACAATATAAATTCAATAAAGTCGTTTTTATTTTGTTTTCCAAACAGGTCATCCTAATGACCTAACAAAAAATACGAGTTTGATTATTTTCGATGAAGATATATCCTTACAGTTTTGAGCACAATTGGAGCACTTTAATAAATAAAAAACTTTTCTTTAAGATATATAATTTTCAAAAACTCATAACTTTTGACCAGTTGATCGACTTACGTTTATTTTTTGATCAAATTAAAAGTCAATATTTCTGGTTTTAGGTAAAACACAGCAGAATCGAATACTTTTGAAGGCGAAAATTACAAAATTATTTTAATTTTAATCATGTTTTCAAATTGTGCTGCACGGATTCTATTCTTGCAATACAGCCACGAACGGTCGCGAATTTCTGACGCTATTCTGAAGATAAATCCAAGTTGCCGTTCTGCCTTTAATATATTTGCACTATAGTGCGGTTCAAACGATAGCGCTGCATCCAGTGTAACGCCTAAATCTCGAACCTGGTTAACTCTAGTCAAAGTTTGACCAAACATGCTATAGCTGTACAATATCTGGTCATTTTTTCTATTGAATGAGATCATACAACATTTCTGGATCCTAACTATCAGTAAGTTTTTAGAATAACACTCGTGGAAAATGTCGACTAATTGTTGGAGCTCTACACTGTCTGCGATATTCCGTATAACTCTAACAGCTTAGCATCTTCCGCGAAAAACATACGGCAACTTTCTGGTAGTACTAACGATGCATCATTTATATACAACGCAAAAAGCAGTTGTCCCAAATTACTGCCTAACGGAACACCAGATGAATTCGAGAAACATGCAGATTGCTGTGATCCAATCCTAACGTATAACGTTCTATCCACTAAATAGGATTTAAACGTGAATCGGGACGGAACCCAAGCATGGGAGGACCGATGGCTTCCTCCTGCATACTGGAAGGGCGTATATTTGATGAAAAACATTAATTTTAGGATTGCAAAATGTTTGTCTTGGGAAGCTCTGAAAACCGTCTGAAGACACTTTTGATGTGAAAATTGAAGTAAATAGTTGAGTAGTGTTTTTCCAATATAAACCGATTATTTTTAAAGATATAAAAAAAGCTTTTTTCTACAAAGTTGTTTACAATTAATGGGGCTACCATATTGTAGGGTTATCTTATTATCTATTCACAAAGACAAAAAAGTTAGACTTCTAATTGCTACTCCTAGTTTTTGATAACAAGAAAATAAGCGCTTCAACATATGTAAAAACTGTATATATGAATGTTAATCTGCAAAATATAGCTATCGAACCCTAAATCCAACTTTCCTCTCACATTCGGTTTCGGGACCATTGTTCTTTGGGGTCATTTTTTTATCAATAGTATTATGCAATTTGGCTCATTGATGTCCTTACTAGACTGCACACTAGACTGGGACACGGTTATATGGGAAATAAGCGATGGTGTTATTTTTTCGCTCCCATGCACTTTCCGTGTTCCATATGGGTCCTATAAAAACTGTGTAACTTTTCAGATCGATCGGTGAAACGCCCGATTTGCGCTCGATTTTTAAAGCTTCCATACGATTTTATATGGGAAAAACCACTTTTTTAAAACCTTTTCTTTAGAGATGTTCAGCTGGCTCCTGAAAACATATCAATACTTGATATTTATAGGAAATTTCCCTGGGAAAAACTCTTCTAAAGACCGCAAGGCGCTACCTTGCCAAACTTTTTCTTTATTTTTTTTCAAATAAGTTGTCTAACGCGTCTGTGGTTGATCCATAACTTTTATAAATAAACAGAAATCTACTTAATGAATTGACACTCATATAAACTGATTCATACGATCAACTTGTGTTTCTAAAACTTAATAAAGCTGTTAAACCTTCGGGAATATCTTCTAGAAAAATTAACAATGTTCTAGTTTGACTCCTATTAGTAGGTTTGTAACTTTGTATTAAGCTCATCTCATAAATTTTTTTATCTCTATCCGGAGACATGTGTAGTTTAAGGTAATCTATTGCCTATTCTACTTACAATACACTAAATTTGTATCACAAATTGCGTTCAAAAATAACTGAGCTCTTTTTTAATGAAAAGATCTTCCTAGAACATTCATTTAGCTATGAATTTGTCTTTTACGTAATCTTTATGATTTTTAACGATAACTTAGTCAATTTTCGAATACAATTGATTTTTGAAATTTCAAGAAAATATCATGATGTTATAAAGCATCAAATCTGAGAAAGGAACATTTGAATTAAAAAAAGCACTTTTTACTTTGAGAGCTGAGAATATTTCAGTGGAGCTATTACAAAATTAATAGAATTTTGTAAATTGACATTTTTAACATCACAAAAACCTAGAACAAAATTATTTTACATGCGGGTTTGATTATTAGGTATGTGATTATGAAGAACAAATCACTAGACCTACTTGTGCTTCTGGTTTACTATTACTAGTATTGTGTTTTAGTAACAAAAACAATTATTGACTTATTAAAAGTCAAGTCATCTAGTAATATTGAAAGGCAAAATTTCTATAAAAGATGGAGAAAGACTAAATCAAAACAGTTAAATTGTATCGATCGCTGCGACCTTGTTCTCAATTTTGGATATTTCATCAATCAGTGGGTGCAAAATTCATTACCAGTCAGTATATTCAAACAGCAAAGTTCATGAAGCGCCTCTTTAGTCCATGGCAACTCTCTACTAACACTAGCTGCAAGCTGCCAATTAGACAAATCGCTTTACTAATCGCGGAACACCGTTTCCCGCCAACACAAAACACTAATCTCTTCAGTCGATCAACCCGCTTCACCAACATCGCCTACAGTCCACCAACAACAAAAGCAGCAACAGATTCAGCATCAGCAGCAGCAACAACAACAACAACAGCAGCAGCAATATCAACAACAAATCAGCAACACATCTGTTGTCACAAGGCACGTCACAGCACCGGTAGATAAACCGGTGGCACCCGCCACTAACGGCCTTCCGGCGGGTCAAAACATATGCAACTCGTGTGAGCGTCTTATTGTGTAAGTGTGATTCCGATGGTCCCATACAGTCGCCTTTTTGACCACCAAAATGTTTTGGCTTCGTGAATGTGCGTGAATGTGCCAGAATGATTGAGTTTTTTAGCTACTACTACTATTACTACTGCTACTCAACATACAGACTCGAATGACTTTCAACAACAGATTCATCGAGATTGCAGCTCCTGAAAGAGAATCGCCCACACATTTCAGATGAGAAATTTCTTTCTATTACAGCGCAGTTGTAAATCATTCAGCCCCTAGAGTCCTAATTGAGTTCATTATTCTTTTTTCTTCTCCAATCGCCGTTGCCGTCGTTGGTATTCCTGTTCTGTGTAAATATAAAACCGTTTTCCACTATATAAACAAACTGAACTTTACTTCGTGACTACCTTTTTTCACGACAATCAGCCGAGAGTGTCTACTCAAACAAAACTAATTATTCAATTCACAAACTGGAATCAGCATCTTCACATTTCTACGCGACGCAAAGTCACGCGATCGGTGGCTATGCGACTGCGGGTCGGCTTCCGGTTCATCCAATGGTCGGCAAACCACGGTCGCCGGTTCCACCCCAGATGCAGCAGGGAGCACCACAGAACCAGGCACAACTACCGAAACCAGTGGCCGCTCCAGCACTCGCTCACGCTCCGATTCCCGTCCCAGCCGTAATGCAGGCCCAGCGAGCAGCTCCACAAACCGTTCCACGAGCGGGCATTCCACCAAGGATCCACCCAGAGTAAGATGCTACACATCAGCGAATTTACAGGTTTTCTGGGCTCGTTTGTCTTCAAGCCCACCACCAGTCGATAAGAGAGCTCCATTTTGTAAATTATATCCCTTCATTCGATTTTCTTAGCGACGACTGACCGTCAGGTTTTATTTGTGCATGCAAGTGTTAATTGAATGAGTGAGTCAAAATTTGTTCGTATTTTGATGGTTACTTCTAGACTGTTGACCACAGCCAAAAGAAAGAACTGCATGACGTTAATGTTTTGTTTTTTATTTTTCTGGTTCAATTTTTTTATTTGGTGTGCTGAATTTGATTTTTGTCTGTTGCGAACATAAACCACACCACCTGGAACCGAACAACACATTTCCGATAAACATCGATCACGCACTACAATACCCAACCAACCAACCAAACAACCACCCACATCAACCACCTCCGATTGCGACCCCACAGTGGCGTGTTCGTGCGCATCAAGGACAAGAACCTACACGCTGATTGCTTCAAGTGCGCCACCTGTGGAACGTCGCTCAAAAACCAAGGATATTTCAATCTGAACAATAAACTGTACTGCGATATCCACGCCCGGCTGGCGGCCCTCCAGAGCCCTCCGCCCGGGGTCAACGGAATGGTTCCGATAACCGTCACCAAACCGTACGTATTTTTCCTCGTCTGTTTCCTTCTGCTCTAGGTAGTGATACATCACCAAATCAAGCATCCTGCCGAACTGTCATACGTGAAACTACCTTTACTCTGCTTTTCTTTTCTACTGCTATTGTTTCTTGTTTCGTTTTTCTTCTTCTCTTTCCTGTTCTCGTTTCTTTTTTTTCTATCCGACTCAGCATACCTAGCGAAACCGTTTTAGAAAGCGAATAATACATGCAAAGTTCTCCTTAAAATACCTCATAAACAGTTTCCAATGATCCACCAGCGAGAGAAAGTTTTTGTTTAGTGATAGTTTATAACCTGCAAGGAATAGTGCGATGAAAACGATTCAAAAACCACATGAAATCTAGTATTAAGTGACTCATCCCAGAAGTATTATTACGATATAGTGATGTTAGTTTTTAGCTCGCTGCTGTAAAAAAGTGTCGAGTTATCTAGTATGAAGTAGAAGATACGACTTGCTATAGACGGACAGTAAAACAAAATGTAAGTTTGACTCTGAGTAGAATACGAATATTCATCTTTGTAACGATGTCAGCATTGTCCCTCATTCATGGTTTTCAGCATAATTATTTGTATACATGCAAACATTTTCGAACAGTTTGTCTTTTACGATGTCCAAAATTTTTCGTGAGCTGGAGAATGTGACTTAGGCCCGGTAAAAATATTCCTCATCCAGACGGGACTCGATCCCGCAATATTCCTGTCTCCGTCGTGGTGTTTTGATACATTTGAATTACAGTTAAACAACCATAGAATCATAACTTTCAAACTTGTTGCAAAAAAAAAACACAATATATTCTAAATTCTACTTCTGAGCGAGAATTCTAACCGTGGTTTCGTATACGAGTTATCTCCAATAGCACAGTCTAGAGTCTAGACAAACAAGGCACTGCACAGTGCTTCGCATTAGCGAGAAAACATTGAACTTCTTTCCGCGTTCACAATCACAATCGTTCGATTCATTAGTCATCATCTCTATGGAATACCTTCGCTGCGTCATCAGTTGAAGCGAGCGCTCTGGAAGCGGTCATATTCATGTATCGATTCCTCGATACTCAGTGTGTCATCAGCCGTGCTGCAACTATCACTTCGATACTGTGTCACTCGCTGCTAAAATTCGATCACTTGTTCAATTGTACAGCTCAGCAACATTGTAAGTTAACAAACTGAATCGTTCTCATCGCATCCGAGGTCGACAAATCGGGTATAAACCGTGTGTGAGTGTTTTCAAGTGTTTTTGTTGTCCCATCGAGAACTTTTTTTTCGTGTGCTGAGTTTTCATTTTCCTGTGAATTCTTCAATCCTATCAATTAGTGCACATTCATGATATCGTCATGTGTTAAAGAAGGTACACTAACTGCAGTTTTGTTTTGTTTCCCCGAACAGTGGACAGAAGTCTGGAGTTCAAGCCATCTCAGCTGCTCTCAATGCGCACGCCAATCTGAACGGTCGCTCTCAGTCGCCATACGCCAATAACGTAAGTATTGCAGTGCCGACGCAAACCAGAGTCCGATAGGAATTCTGCACTATTTTTTTGCCCCTCGTGTGTGTTTTGTTGTGTGACTCTATTTTTATCACTGAAATCATAAGATTGACATGGATTCACTGGTGTGTGGTGTGTAGGCTGCAGCAAAGGTTGTCTTGTCTTACGGAATCTTTTTTTTTTCGCTATTAGAACCGCACCAACAGTGTGCATATCTCTGCTGCGGGCGTCGATTTAGCGTAAATGATTTGTGTCGTCGTCAAACGACGACGACGACGATGATGTTCTCTCGCATATGCTTCGCATGTGATAAGACAGCACTAAGTGCTGGCGCCCATGTGTACTGACCAGTAGCAGTAGAGCGAAAAACTGCTAAAATTAAGTCGTTGTCTTGCTGACGCAATAGATTTACCAACAGTGCGCGGTAATGACTGTTACCCCCCACCCAACCTCACGGAAAAAATCTGGATGGGAAAAAAATACATGGAATGTGTCTTCATAATATTTCTTTTTTCATTTTGGAGCACAATAATAAGCTTTATATTAGATGGGAATGTTTTTATTTCAGAATTGAGCAAGTAAGTGTATCAGCGTGAGTGGTCATAAAGCGTTTTGAATTCTATTTGTATTACTCTTAATTCTGGTATCACATTATGGTGGGAAATTCTTTATATTTTGTTTTCTAAACATGAATTTTCGTACTCCTGGTATTCGTAACACCTTTTGCAATTTTCGGATTCCGGATTTTGAACTAAAATATTCCTAATCTCAACATGGGAAGTAGTCTACTACTTTTTTTCTCTTCAAATTTAAATCCAGATTATTTGGATATCTTTCTAACTCGACTCAATTTCGTCAAGTATGAATTCGATTTGGAATTATAATGGAATTATAATATATAACCACTGTCATTGACTAACTAAATAAACAGTGAAAAGCCGAAATCTGAACCCAATGGCTTGCAATTTATAACGTTTGCTATTGTTGACAAGATGCGTTCAAATTAAGAAATTAAGAAAGGTCACATAATCCGCAGACAGAATCAAATCGTTTGTTCAATATTTCTATTCTCAGCCGCCCTTCAATTTTTTAAAAAATATATTTAACAACACTCGAAAGAAAATCGTTTACACCTGGCGATATCGAGTGTTTTTCTGTGCGAACAACATTTATTTGATATTGATATAAGTAATAAGCGTATCGTTGTTGTTGAAGAAGCACCAAGAATTTCTCGTATTGCGTTTAAATCAGAATTAAATTCATTTTTTTATAAACAAAATCCAATAATACGTAATCAAAATGAATGGTTTTTTTTAACTCTGATTAAATCAAATTTATTATATGAATTTTACTCTGAAAATAATATCGAAGCTGGAATAGGCAAACATAGGGAGCTGCGTAGCCGCAAGGTTACAGAGTCCGCTTTGTCAAGCGAATGGTCGTGAGTTCGAATCTTAGTAGAATCAGGCCATTCGATGTCAAAACTGGACTTTGAAGTATGAGTTCATTCTCAGGCTTCCCACCACTTACCCTTCCTTTACGCTGAAATCTATAACACCTTTGACTTTCTCTTAACAATACATAAGTCCCTCTTTTTAATAAAACTGGCCAGAAAGACGCACTACGAAACTTCTCCAGGGAATTATAATTGGTGATATTTGGCAAGAGGAACGAGCATCGGTATAGTAGAACAGTAAGCGAGTAAAAGGAAGAGTATCACATTACACACAAGCACTGATAAACAATAATAATAAGCATGCCACTTCTCAATAGCGGTACACTGGATTCTGTTTTTACGCGACTTTTTTTTTACGTGATTTTATTTTACGCGACTTTTTTTACGCGATTTTCTCGAAATTACGCGATTTTCTTGAAATTACGCGATGTGTGACATGGGACATATTGTTTATGAGCCAAGATGTAACACACACACAAACATACACACACATACACATACATAGACATACATACACTCTTACACACACACTTACCACATAGCGAAAGGTTTTGTAACGACGCGATCTTGTTTTACGCGATTTGTTCGAAATTACGCAATTTTTTACGCGGTTCTTTTTTTGCGCGCACGTATCAATCGCGTAAAAAGAGAATCCAGTGTATTGCTAATAATAGAAGTGCGGGATACAGCAGACACCCGGGCATATCTCACAATAGATCTACGATTCTGGTCGCAGTGAGGAAGTCCATACAGAAAAAAAAGGCAAACATAAGAAGCTACGTTAAAGAAAACTATCAACAAGATCCAATACAAATCGTAGCAATCAAACGAACCCAAAGAAGTTGAATTCGCTGTACTACGAAAACAGCTCATATATGTACTATATTATTTGATTTTATGCCAGTCACGGTTATTTAGTGAATAACGAAGATAAAATGAAATAAAAATAACTTATAACTTATAACTGTTGCAAAAATGTTCAATTTTTGTTGAGTAATTTATGGTAATCATATACATGAGATAAACTTTTAATCACCAGCAGCAGAAACATTTATTTTTTCCCAGATTGCACACGAATGGAAATGTACGAATAGAAATGTATCGCTGCAATACAAAAAGTACCGCCGCAGTACGAATAGAAGTGTACCGAAAAAATGTAGAGATAGAAGTGTACCGCTGCAATCATAGAGAGACCTGCGGTGCTAGTCTAAGCTTATGGAAGCAAACATAAATTGACCTATTGGGACGGGGAGACTGTCAATTTTTGTTTCAAAATTGATACAGAGAATATCACAGGGAATGGCTGGTGTCTTTTCACGTCGTCCGTGCTAGGAATGCTCGCATGTGATTGGATTTTTGTTCGCGTATATATGTCCTTGAAACTTTTTATCAATATTTTTCGCTTGGCAGTGAAATAATAATTATAACTAGCGTATTACAAAATTGTTCAACATTTTATCTGTCCAACAACGTATTGGTTATTATTGTCCATCATGTGGTTATGCTGTTATTATCGTTTGAAATCTGACGCATTTGCCAATTATACAAAATGCATTCCAGTAAAGAAAACAAAGACGTAGTCCCACGTCAAAACGACTCATCAAGGTGAAAAAGAACCTTCCTTCCGTCACAGTCGCTAGAGATGGAAGGGTGAATTCGGTCCCTAGTAACAACGATTGTAACACTTGCTTTTTTGACGTGAGACTACGTCTATGTTTTCTATACTGGAACGCATTCTGTAAAAAAGGAAATGAAACTGGCAAATATTGCGTCAGATTTCAAACGATAATAACAGCATAACCACATGAAGGATAACAATAACCAATATGTTGTTGGATAGATAAAATGTTGGACAATTTTGTAATACGTTAGTTATTACTATTATTTAATTGCTGAGCGCTGAAAAATGATAAAAAGTTTCAAAAACAAATTTAGGTGAAAAAGAACCAACCACAAGCGAGCATTCCTAGCACAGACAACATGAAAGATACCTACCATTTCCTCTGTTTTTCTCTTTATCGATATCAAAAGAAAAATTGACAGAGTCTCTCCGTCCCAGTAGGTCAAATTGATGTTTGCTTCCATGAGCTTAGACTAATTTGATGTCTAGAAGGTAAAGATTTTTCGGAAAGTTTTAAACTACCCTTTTTCTCGAGCAATTTCTAAATCGGCTGTTAGAACGTAGTAAATACTGATGTCTTGAAAAAAAAAACATGCAACATGATAAAAGCAACAGTATCGTACAGTGTATGTATAGCAGAGAGCCGCAGGTCTTTCGTTGTCTATGATTGCAGCGGTACACTTCTATTCGCACATTTCAGCGGTACACTTCTATTCGTACTGCAGCGGTACTGTTCGTATTGCAGCGGTACACTTATATTCGTACATTTCTTTGGTTACGTAATCGAGGAAAAACTGCATTGCTGCTGCTGATGGTGATTAAAAGTTTATCTCATGAATATGATTACCATAAATTACAAAACAATTACTATACATTTTTGCAACGGTTATAAGTTATAAATAATTTTCATTTCATCTCAGTTTCGATATTTACTAAATATTCGTGACTGGATAGTATCGAAAATGTAGATTACTATATGTTTGTGCCTTGATGTCCCAACAAAATGCTACAGGCACAACATTGCCTAATGTAAACGAAATTCTTTCGAGTGTTGTTAAACATATTTGTGAAAATAGATTTTAAGGAAAAGTTGAGAATAAAAATATGCGAGTCACTGAGCAAACGAATAGATTCTGTCTGCGGTATCTGTTACTTTTGTAAGAAAAATTCCTCTGATTGCAGTGTTTAGTCCCACCCTCCCCTATGTAACCCCCCCCCCCCCTATGTAACAAATCGTAACGCTCAAGGATACCTCCCCTTCCCTCTATGAGCGTTACGTAATTTATGGATGCGCCTTAATTGATATAAACACGTACACGCTCGTTCAATTTTACTCTAAATTCGTTAGAAAGTACTCACTTCCGTATTTTAATTCAAAATGTCAAAAAATGAGTAATATTGATTAACGAAACTGAGTAACTTTCACCCAGTTTTCGTATTTTTTTGTTTTGCTCACTTTCGGGTAACCGTTCATTTTATATCAGTTTGCTGTAAACAAAAGCTAGGCATTTAACAGTTCCCTGTTTGTTTCGCTTGTTCGTACATGGATTTAGTTTTGAAAGTACTGCAACGAATAGTTTACAATAAAATAATAATCCGCTCTTTGAAATATGAGCCACAAGTCAAATAAGTGTGTGCTGCAGTAGTGAGGGAACGAAACGCGAAGAATGAGTTCATAAAAACATCGGACACGTCCGCTTGTTCGACTAACTTCTGTTTTTGTTACATTGATTTTGTAACATATTGATCAAGCTATTTGAGTGGTCAGATCCATATTCTTAAATCATGGATGAGACGGTAATGCTTATTCTTTTTGTAATACTAGTTTGTTCCTATATAGCTGGAAGTATACTGTTAATCGTGATGCTGTTGGAGGAAAAACTAAAAATGTGTATATGTTTGGTGCTAGGTTGTTGGTGGGAACGGCCCTCACTCTAATACCAGAAGGAATTCGTTCCTTGTACGATGCAAGCTCGGATGGAAGCAATCTTGAAGTTAAATACGTGGGCACCTCTCTAACACCGGACAATAAACACAGCGCTGATTTATCCACATTTGGGCTCTCCCTAGTACAGGGCTTTGTCTCCATGATGCTTGTACCAAGTTGTAGCTTTTTTACGCGAAGCAATCCGAAAGATGGTAATGATATAAAATATTAATAATTAGGTAACTTGATGGGAAATAAATCTACAACATATTAGCAATTTTTCTTATGTTGTTTTCAAAATTTAATTTCCGAATTTCCTATTGTTTTCTTTTGCGTAGGGAAGTCAAATTAACGAAACTGAGTAACAGTTACTCAGTTTGGCTAATTCATGCTTTTTTTTTAAATGAGTAAATAGTACTCAGTTTTTGACATTTATCCATGCTACTCAAAAATGAGTAACTATATGGTTACTCTGTTTAGGGTAGATCAACTTTTAACGAAATTGAGTCAAAATTAACCCAATTTAGAGTAAAACCGGCCGAGCGTGTACTGTATAAATTGGTTACTTTATGTGTTCGTATTATTTTTACAACCTTCTGATAACATGGTTCGCCGGTGAGTTATGCATATTCCATATCAACATGGCCAATATAAAAATATTCGATCATGGTACAAAAACAGCGCGTTGGATTGATATCATGCTCATAGTGATAAATTTTCAACATTGTTATGTGTAGCTAGAAAGAAACACTCAAAAAAGTTCCAAGTGAAAATGCCAAAATACTCGAACGTTCGTAACATTTTTGTTTTTCAATTTACCATCACCAAACTTGGCTAAAAGTAGTACATATTGTCATCTTCAATGTGTAAAAAAATAGATTTTTGAAAAAGGTACTTTTTGAGAGAAAATCAACATTTGAGGACAATTTGGAAAATTTGGCACAGCAAAAAATTTTTTGACAGTGTACATATTTTTTCTCGAACAGAAATTTCTTTATCTGCAACTTTGCTGAAGACACCATTTCACTCAAACAAGCCGTTTTCCTGTGTATAGAAATTTTTGTCCATCAGTCACCATTATGGTTCGGCCCTTTTTAAACAGCAGTCGCGAATCAACGTGAACAACAGATATCATAAAATGACCTTATCATCAAAAAGGAACAACTATGAAAAGGTTCAGCGAAATCGTATATGGTCGATCCGGATCGATTTCTGAAGTAGCTCAGCTCTTCGAATTTGATATATAGCTTTAATTTAGCTTTTAGGCGTCAAAAACAATGGATGTTTTCGATTGTTCAAAAATTCAAAATGGCGCCATCATTACCCCTTAAGTTGAAATGTGTCATATACGGAAGTAAAGACTAATTATTTTTGCACTGTGTTATTCCCGAATGAGCCATCTTATGCTGGATTTTTGTGCAACTTCATTAGGTCTAAACTAATATATTGGTGAGCTTTTTACTACGACTACATTACATACATTTGGTTTCGATGGCACAATTCGAAACAACAAATTGCAGTGCAATGCGAAGCAACGAATTGTGGTGTGGCCTGACTGAGGGCGCTTCGCTTTGGTTGTCTGCGATTCACGGCCGCCAACACGAAAAAATAGATAAATTTTTCTTATACTCTTGGCATGCTGATCTATTCTGCTACGCAACTGTAAGAATGACATAATTTGAAAAAAGGGCGTAAACCTTCATAACATTGCGGTGCGGGGTAATATGTCAAAGACATTATACTTCTATCTGCCTGTTGAAATAACATTTGAGAGCGAATTTCTTAATGTTCTACAATGATGTTACCTAGAACGAAATAAATACTTTTATCACAGAAAATTTTATTTTTATCTCTCATATTTCTTTGGTTATTTACGATTTTTATTAAAACAATGCACTAGTTTGCTAACATTCGTCTACAATATCTGCAAATATCTGCAAACAAAACCATTTCTATACATAACTAAAACATTATTCAAATTAGATATAGACATTTGTCTCTCGTTGCCTCGTGCACACTCTCTGTGTAAGTAAATCAGTGCATTATTTTAATAAAAATCGTCAATAACTGAATAAATATAAGAGATGAAAACAAACTTTCTTTGGTGTTTTATTATTGTGAACAGTATTGCAGAACATTGAAAATTTTTAGAAAATCACAATAAAAAATTAAAATAAAAAAAGGATTCCAAAGGGCATTCTTAAGGAAACTTCACAATTGTTCATTTAAATTGGCAGAAAGTAGAATGATGTCTTCGACAAAGTTTTTTCTCATAAAATGTGCTACGTATTATATTACTCAATAAAGCGGATTTTTATATGCAAAAATGAGAAAAATAAAATTCGTTTCTCACTTTTAGGTAGATAAATCACAAAATTTTATTTTGCATAAAATTAAAAATAATCAACAAAATAATTTTTCTGAAGATACTTTTTTTAAATAATTTTGCCAAAATCCCTTTTTCCGATTAACGGTTATGTACTTGGCAATTTTAACACACGTAAATACTCGGCAGGGTACCCGGGTATCTATCAAAATGAAATTCTTCTTACTTCATCAATTCTTGACCGATTTTCTACCTTGACCCGTCAAAAGATTGGAAAATTTGTCTATTTCTAGTATACGGGACTTGAAGAGCCATTGGTCCCCATATTATTCCCGTAAATCCGAATCCGGGACCATGTTCACGATCGGGAATATGCTTCTAAGTGGCCATTTCGGACAACTTATCAGATGGACTCAAAATGAATGAAAATCAACTTCTGGAGTGATTTCATGAATCTTGATACCAATGTTGTTCGGTTTTATTGCCAGTTGTACTAACTTGTCTCATCGGAACATGCTCCCGAAGATCCGGATTTACAGGGATCAGATGTGGTTACTGGTTCATTTCAGTCCCGGATTCTAAAAGTAGACAGATTTTACAATTTTTTGACAGGCCAAGATCGAAAATCAGTCAAGAAATGAAAAAGCAAGAAGCGTTACATTTTGTGGGTACCCGGGTACCCTGCCGAGTACTTACGGCGTAAAAAAAATCGAAGCCCCCCCTCCTTCGACCCCTCCTGCTGCTATAAACAGTCTAATGATGGAGAATGGTTTATTTCCACTAGATAGGAGCATTTCATCAGTTTCAGCTTCCTGAGTTGAGGTTATCCTTGTTTTTAAAAGCAATGAAATCTGGAAAGGTACCCGGGTACTCTGCCGAGTACATAATGGTTAAAAGTAATAACTATTGTAATGAATTGTTTATTTCGTTATAGTAAATAATATTGTAGCACAAAGAAAAATTGGAGTAGATCACTACAAAAAGTTACAGAGCAAATAAACCCTTTCTAGGGGTAATCTATAGAAAACTTCATAAAAGTCCATTTAAATGGGTTGGCAGAAATATGATGTCTTCAGCAAAGTTGTTTATTTTAAAATATGCTGCAACTTTGTAGAACAAACTGGATTTCTATATTTCAAAATAAAAATAAAAAAACTCGTTTCTTACTATTAAGAGGATTTATCACAAAATTGCAACTTCTGTGACATGCAGGATAATTACAACATTTATAAAAACACTGCGGCTTTAAAACTAATTTTATGGGTAAAAATAATTTCGTTCTTGCAGCTGTGAAAACAGTGTGCGTTGTGGTAATGTTCTTCATTTGGGTCATTTAATCTCAAATGTGCAAAAAAAGACACAAACGTGTCACCGATATCCTCAGATTGGGCTAAAATTTTGTGGAATCGTTGATTTAGGGTCATAATGCAAAAATCCCAATTTTGGAACCGATCGGCGTTTTTATGTGAACTTCAAAAAAAGAATTGAAATTAAAATTTTAAAAGTTTCTTAAGAATGCTGTAATTTGAGTTTTTCTCATAATACCACTACGTAATAGGTGTTTTTCGGCTAAAGTTTTATCAGCAATACTATGCAATGGTCGAGTTTGAAATCAGAATATACTTATTGGCCAAAAATGCAATTTAATTTTTAAACTGTAAAAATAACATAACTGGCAACACTGCCGGTCGAAATTGACATTTTTTTTTATTTCTTGAATATTTTTCTACAAATTGCATTATTCAGAATGTCCATAATCGTGCCAGTTTTAGAGGTATTAGCAGAATAAAAATAAGAAATTCTATAACTCGAGTTTTGCTTATAATACCTCGGATGATAAGTGTTTTTTGTATAATTTTTTTTCATAAACATAATGGAATTGTTTAAATTGAAATCAAAATATACTCGTTTGACGAAAAATGCAATTTAATTTTTCAAATGCAAAAATAATATATCTGGCAACACTGTCACTGAAAATTGATATTTTTTTTTGAACCCTCAACTATTTTTCTTCAAAATTCATGTGTCAATTTATTTCTAAACATCATGCTTTTGAAGCTATAATTAAACGAAAACAAAATTAAACTAAGGACGACTTTTACGCGTTGTTCATACGCGAATTAACGCGTTGTTTTTTGCGCAGAACTCGGAATTCACGCGGTTTTTACCAAATTACCCAAAAATTGTATTTTTACGCGGTATGTTTTTCATGGTTATTCAATCTTCAAACTTATTTAGAGTAATAGAGGAGTTTTTTATAATTGAATTCCCAAGTATTGACTGACGTGACTTGACCTTAATAATTTGATCTTGATTCAAAAATCAACCTTGACGTGCCACTATTTTCAAAGCTGCACAAACATGATCGAAATTATTTTCACCAAAAAAGGATTTTAAAACTTTAGTGTCTTCAGCAAAGTTGTTGCATTATTTTTTTTTATGAAAGTTATAATTTTGTTATTAATTCACCTAAAACATAGAAACGAATTTTATATATCTAATTTTTAGAAACAAAAATTCATTTTGTTTGAAAAAACTGATACACATTTCATTAGTAATAACTTTGCTGAAGACACCAATCTTCTTTCTACCCGTTAAAATGGACTTTTGTAAAAATTGATTTTCAATATAACTTTTTTAGGGGGACTTTCCACAATTTTTCAACTTTCTACAATGTTTTTTCGCTGCAACAAAATACACAATTTCTCCGAATAAAAGTAATTTTCAATTACTCCGAAGAAAGTTATTTTTTTCCAAAAAAATGAACGCTGTGAAAAAAATCTAGAACAAATTGTTTCTTCTGGAAGTTATGATATTTTTAGTTTTCATTTCTTCAAGTTCGAACAAGCATAAATATTTATTAAACGAGAGTCTTCGTTAAATAATTAGATCTTTTAAAAATGAGTTTATAAGACATGCAATTTGAAATTGTATTCTTAATTTTTTTTCCAAAAAGAATTTGTAATTTTCATAAAAGTATAGATTTTAAAATATAGGCTTTTTGAGGAAATTAATTTTTATATCTTTTCAACTTATTTTCTTTCTTTTTTTCACGGTGTTTTTTTTTTTTGATGTTGTCATACACAACTTTATTGAAGATCTCACACCGATCAAGCAAACCCTTCCGGTTCTAAAAATGTTTGTTATCTTCAATAACATTTTCACATAAACCCCTTTAAAAAATTAGTCGTGATTAAAGAAAGCTAATAGCAGAAAATGATACCTTCAGCTCTTGGAAAAATTTTGCAAAGTTTAAGCAAAAGCAAATATAAAAATTGGGACATTTTTGTTGAAACAGCCCGGAGTAAGTAGAATAAGCAACATTGTAGATTATCGAAAAATGTTAGAAAATCACTATAAAAAGTTATATTAAAAAATAATTTTAAGGGTCATTCAATGGATTATTTTCATCACAAAAAATCCATGCAAATTGACAATTGGGAGTATCGTGGCTTCGGCAAAGTTGTTTCTCATAGAATGAGCCAATATTATGTCAAATAAACTGGATTTCTATATGGAAAAATTAGAAAAGAAAAATTCGTTTCTTACTTGTTAGTAGGTAAATTAGGTAAACTTGAAAAAGGGATTTATAGACCATGCAGCGCAAAATTCAATTTGCCATATGAGTTTTCTGTGAAATTTTATAGGCAAAAATGTATTCTTAATCTTCTAAGTTTCATCATACACTTTTTGTTTTAAATTCTAATAACAAAACAGGCACTAAAGAGTTCCTTACTATTATAATAACCACACGTTTAGCAGGTATTAGCAAATATTTGCTATTTTTGGTACGGATTTTATTTTGTTCAAATAAGATTCATACCAAAAATAGCAAATGTTTGCTTCGTGTAATGTCCGCTTCAGTATTAATGAGAAATTGAATATAATTGTATAAAACTGAACTTCCGTGGGATAACAACGTGACGTAAACGCCGTTTTCTCGAATATGGGGTTTTTATGCCAATTTGTTCGTTATTCGAAGATCCATCTTTTGGAGTCTTTCTTTTAGTTGTTACTTATTCCTACGATGCATAAAATCCAGAAAACAAAATGACGTATGCACCATGTCAATACAAAAATGACAAGTAACTCGTTCGTTTTTGGGCCGTATTGAAAAACTGATCAAATGGATGTACGTCATAATGTCATAACGCGGCAGTGAAGCTTTCTCACATAATCCAAGTAGTCATCAGTCCCATGTATTAGAAAAGCTACAAAGGCAGTTAGAGTTGTTCATTCATATTAACAGTGAATTCTCGCGAATGCCAGTTCATCTACTTTGGAATGTTTGTCAATATTGTTTCAAAAATATGATTTATTTATATACTTTGTCCTTCACTGCAAACTTCTCAAAAAACGTAAAAAACCATTACGAGTTTAACACCCACCTGTCCCAGCTGATAAGCAATGCTGCACCTGCGCGCCACACTCCGACCAGTGCATTTCAACTTTCTTTTTCCTTTTGTTTCATTATCAATCGTTTGCTCTTGTTTGTGTTCAATCCTTGCATGTCTAACAATCTACGCTACGCTGTAACGTGTGATGTGTGTGTGCGTGTAATTCTGTGCTTATCTCCCGAACGGCAACCCCCTGCGCAACAAAACCGATGCCTCCCGATTGATCGATTAGCAGCAAGCGGCCCAAACGAACAGCAACGGAAGCAGCAGCGCTCAGTCTCCTTCGCACTCCCGATCGAGCAGTACGACATCGTCGAGCGGTTACTGCAACTCGAATTCCCTCTCGCCGGTCCAATCGAACAAAGTGTCCCCGCTGCATTCGCGCACCAGTAGTGAGAACGAACTGATCCTCGAGCCATTGTCCAACGGGACCGCCACGAAAGCTTCCTTCACGACGCAGTGTGAATTTAGTTTTCCACCGCCGCCACCACCTCCAGCGTATTCGTTTTACACCAGTATGGAAAATCCGGAAACGGTTGAATCGTTTCACCAGCAGCCTCCAGTCGGGGCGGTTGATCCAGGCGCGTTCGGTCCCAACGGGCTGGCCGTAGCCTCGGAACCGACTGCTGATTCAACGGATGCTGCCGAAAACGGAAATCCGGTTACGCAAAACGAGTACGGATTTTTCTATAAGACCATCGGTGGGGCCGTCATCCGGAGTGTATTCCCACCTGGAAGTAACTCGAAGTATAAGGTAAGTGGCCTGTGCATGACCTGCATGATCTGTTCTACCGTTAGTATCCTAAGTACCGGAAAGAACCTTCGCGGGTAGCGAGGAAATCGATCGATCTTCCGTACGTTTACGTAACAGTTCAGCCTGCTGGCAGACAGCCAACGGAATTTTGGTCACTTGCGAGACACATCCACAGACATAATTGTTTTTTTTTTCCGCTCGATCGGTTGATCGATGGGTGGGTCGACATCCACCGTCGTCCATCCGGTGTACTACTGTCAGGGTTGAATTCGCACTTTGAAGGTGGGGTGGAAGAAGAACGGGAAGTTGCGTACGTACTGACTACAGTACCGGCAATGTCCTTCGGATTGATTGCGTCTGAACGATGGCGATAACAGGCGATAAAGTGACAAGTTGACACGTTGTCGCACATAGAGAAAAAGAGAGTTAGAGCAAATTACTATTGGGATCGAGTCGGAGACGACTGCGTGTTATGTAGGCTACCGAAGGGGAGCATGCATGGCATTGGGTCAATCAAGTGAACACATAAAAATATAATTGGTTGAATTTTGCAGCTTGCGATTTCTGCGATGCATAAGCATTCGCTAAAACTGTCACTGTTCGTGGTTAAAGGATCATACTGGTGAACAGCTGCTCCACGTGACATTGCTATTCTTGATCATACGATATACTTTTGGTCGGTACACGTGATTCCCTTCGGGAACGTGCCTTTGTTGTGATTAATTTTTATTGATAGACGAGAGTTTTATGGGAACATGCTGATTGAATTTTATTAATAGTCCGACGGTTACCAGTGCATTTGCGGTAGCTATAAATAGCAACGTAAACTTGATATGGGTCTTCTGAAAGCATTGCAAAAAAATCATAGGTATTTAAATTAAACTAATCTTATGAAGGATGATGTTGTCGCACATTAATATAGAATTTTCAATGGTTCAAAGATACTAATAAACTAACATTGAAATACATGGATTTATTCAACGAAATCAACACTTTGTTATTTCATCGAAGTTCTTTGCATAACAAGTAAACGAAACAATTTCTTTGAATGAGAGATCATATTTTTTTTGATCAAGAGACCAAAAAAGAACATTAGTTCGCCTGTTTTTTTTTCAAATATAGGGTTAGTTTACCTATAGAGGACCACCCGTCGGAAAACTCAATTTCTCTTAGCATAAATAAAGAATAAAACATATTTAAAATTGTTTGTGATGCAGACAGGCTGGAAAAGATGTTTCCCGATAAAGGTTTTCTGAAAATCCATCGAGTTTTCGCCTAAATTGGGTTAATTTGGCGATTGGTCCACTATAGGAAAGGGGTCTACTATAGGTTAATTCATCCTGTTTTCTATATTGATCAAGCAACCACAAAAAATTTTACTTGCCTATCTGGGTATTTTACTTATGTTGTATTTGTACCAAGTTAACTAAAGATTTTCTATTTGAACCGTTGTGGTTTTGCTGCAGCACACCTGATGGCCTCGTGTTGGTATTTTATTCATAAAAAAATTTACGCCCTAATTTAAGAAGAATATTCCAATGAATATCGTGAATATTTTACAAAAAGTGAAAAGTAAGTTATAATCAATGTGAAACTCCACGACAAACGCTATATGACAAAATATGTGTCGTTTTGATTTCTATGATATGTTTGCTTTTAACTAGAACATACGTGACTATTTCACGGGTGTTTTTTATTTTAGTATTATTTCTCAGACACTTCACAGTTAACATATTTCTTACATGCTTTTCGTGTTATTTAAAACATAAATTTATTTCTTACACTTTTTTACTTCATTATGATTGATACTTGCGTCTTTTCTAAGACCGAAGCTATCATTTCTAGTGGATTGCTTTTTTGGATTGCGTGGATTGCGTTTTTTAAAACTCTGCCAATCTGGGATTTTTTTTCATTCAGGAAGTTATATGTTTCTTTCTGTAAAACTTAATGATTCGACTTTGGTTTAGGGTTAGTTATACTTTTCTGAGTAATTTAATTGACCAAAACACCTTGCCGGAGACAACGGAGATTGCGGGTTCGTGTCCCGTCTGGACGAGGGAAATTTTTTCTAAGCCAGAAGCCCACCTTCTTTTCCCGTTAATTTTCGCGTTCTCACAAACTACATTCATTGCCCGTTTAACTAAACTTAAAATGTAAGTCATATGACAAAAATGAAATTAGTTCGTAAAGAAAACAATCAAATACAAATTTAGTAAGTGTCCGAATGTGCCTCACCACCATCCGAAGACAAATCTTAATTTTATCTAATAAATAAGATCATTGTTTCCCCGTTGTTATCTAGTTTTTTCTTTGCATATTAGTTACGAATTAAGATGGTGTGTTTTAATTTCTAAATCGTTCACAAAGAAATTAGAGGAATGCATACAACTTCAAGCTCAAACGGTTAAAAACATGAATGAAAAATGACACTGTATTGTTTGAAAGGGAAGGGCTGCCAACTCACTTATATTTTAAGTTTGGTTGAAAATTTCACCGTTTGCTTTTTTTAAGCTCTGTCCGAAACTAACCCCCCCTCATTCCCCTAAACTACGATTTTGTTTGAAAATTATGTGCAATCATTTAAATTTGCGTGGAATATTATGGAATTTTCTATCATAAGCGACATTTTCTCTTATAACTAGACGTAATTACCTTTAATATGACCCAAAAAGATCGAAAATCGATCAACTGGTTCAAAAGTTATGAATTTTTATAACTAAAATACATCGGATATAGCCGTTTTTTATGGTCACCCTATTTCGGAGCTAGTCCCCTTAACAACCCAACGAAACAATACGGGTTTGATTATTTTCAACATAGATGCATCCCCGCGATTTTGAGCACAATTGAAGCACTTTGCGGGACCAACTTCGAAATAGGGTGACCATAAAAACGACTGTGTTCGATGTATTTAATTTTAAAAAAATTCATAACTTTTGAACCATTTGATCGATTTTCGATCTTTTTGGGTCAAACTAAAGGTAATTACGTCTAGTTATAAGAAAAAATACCAAAAAATAAATCTGGGTGCTTTTATACGCATAATGTATAAAATTATTGAAATTTTCGGCTTGTTTTTAAATTGAATTTACTCAAATTTAAAAATAACATATTGCTAAAAGTTTCTCCATTTATAGAATCAAGTATGCCCTTCAAAATGAGACCAAGAGATATTTTTTATGTTAGCCCCAAAATAAATGACATACAAATAAAAAACGCATATTTTTTGATGAAAAATATTAATAACTTTGAGCACAGTTGAGATATTTACGATGTTAGCATTGCAAATTGTTTCTCTTAAAAAGCTCTAAAAGTTGCTCTAAGAAAGTTTTGACATGAATCCTAAAATAAAAAAGTTAGAGCGTAAAATGTGTTTTTTCAATATAAATCGGTTGTTTTCAAAGATAGAGAAAATTTTTATCAACAAAGTTACTTTAAATTAATGGAGCTATAACATTGTAGAACAAATTTTTCTTCTATCTACAAAGATATAAAAGTTAGATACTTGATTGCATTGAAAACGTTGGTCACCCTAATTTTTGATAATTTTAAAATAAGCGCATTATCATATGTAACAACTTTGTAGAAGAAAGTTTTTCTCTAAAAGGTTGCTGAAGAGCTCTAGACCCAAATTTCCCCCTAAATTTGGTTTCTGGACCATTGTGCAGTGGTCCAGGAATGCAATCTAGCGGAACCAAATTTATAACTCCCGATCGTGTTAGTTTTTGAGATAGTATTTTCGGCAATGTTAATGAGAATCATTAAGGAATATTTGTGTGTGAAAACATTTGTACTAAACGTGTACTAAACTAGTACTAATTTTTTTTCTTCATTTTTTCAATTTTGAAGGATTTTACAAAGTTGTTTTCCAAAGTCACAACTATTCAAGAAGCCATAGTGTATGAGATATTAATTTTTTTGCACAAAATGGACAAAAAGCATTTATTTTTATGTTTTTTTTTTATTTTTTTAAGTGTACCAACGAACTCCATGAGTTTCTAACTATAAATCTTTTAAACGTTGAACTTTGCTAAAGTAATAGGATGGCTATGACCTGTAGTTTTTGCGATATTCAAAAAAGGCGAAAATTTCGATGATTTTTTGCCTCTCTCCTAGAAAGGTATAGCAATCACTGGAAAAACCAAAGGTATAAAAGTGCTTCAGAGGGTCGAATCTCGTATATCAATCGACTTAGCTCGACGAGCTGAGCATTTTCTGTATGTGTGTGTGTATGTGTGTGTGTGTGTATGTATGTAACGGTCTCCCAATCTCACTCGATTTTCTCAGAGATGGCTGGACCGATTTTCATGAAACTAATTTCAAATGAAAGGTCCAGTTGCCCCATAGAACCCTGTTGAATTTTATCGTAATAGGACGTTTAGTTTCGAGGTTATGTATCAAAATGTGAAAATCACAAAACTTCAATATCTCAGTAATTACACAACCGATTTGAACAAAACTGGTATCAAAAGAACGGGCTTGTTTTTTGGACCATTATTAAATTAACTTTTCAGTGTTTGGACATGTAGTTCAAAAGTTATGCAAAGAAACGTGTTTCGAAAACTGTTTAATCTCACTAACTTTTCTCAGAGATGGCAGGACCGATTTTTACAAAATTAGTGTCATATGGAAGGTCTTGTTTACCCATAAGACCCTATTGAATTTTTTTGTAATTGGACTTTAACTTTGTTCGTTATATATAATAATGTGAAATCAGGCTATGAAAAGAAACATTATCCTGAGACTACTTGAACACACTCACTTTTCTCAGAGATGGCTGGACCGATGTTTACGAAATAAGTTGCAAATGAAAGGTCTAGTTGCCTGATAAGACTCTATTGAATTTTATTATAATCGGACTGTAACGTTGTCTTTTATGTAACGAAATGTGAAAATCACGAAACTTCATCATCTCAGAAACTACACAACCGATTGGAACAAAACAGGTATCAAATGAACATGCTGTCTTCAGAACCATCGATGATTTTTACAATGATTAAACATGTGGTCCACAAGTTATAAATATAAACGTTTTCCGATGAGTTCATATCATTCACGAATTCTTGCCTTTCTTCAAGGAAGGTATAACTATCTCTGGCAAAACCGAAGGTATACGAGTGCTCCAAACGGACGAATGGCATATATCACCCAACTCAACTCAACTCAATGAGCTTAGCATTTTCTGTATGTGTGTGTGTGTGTGTATGTGCAAATTTTCAACCTCACTCGCTTTGCTCAGAGATGACTGGACCGATTTTCAAAAAAAAAAATTTCAAATGAAAGGTCTAGTTGCCCCATGAATCCCTATTAAATTATATTGTAATCAGATTTTTAGTTTATATGTTATGTATCAAAATGTGTAAATAACGAAAGTTCATTATCTCAGGAACTACACAACCGATTTTAACAAAATTGGTTCTAAATTAACGGGCTACCTAAAAAAACCCTTAACATTCGAATTTTATAAAGATTGAACATGTGGTTTAAAAGTTATGGAAAGAGATGTGTTCTGGAGACTATTTGATCTTACTCATATTTCTCAGAGATGGTTGAACCAATTTTCATAAAATCAGTATCATATGGAAGGTCTAGTTGCGCCATAAGACTCTATTGATTTTTGCCTTTCTTCTAGAAAGTTATAGCAATCACTGGAAAAACCAAACGTATAAAAGTGTTCCAAAGGGTCGAATGTCGTATGTCAATCGACTTAGTTCGACGAGCTTAGCATTTTCTGTGTGGGTGTGTGTGTGTGTGTATGTATGTATGTATGTTACGCTCTTCCAATCTCACTCGATTTGCTCAGAGATGGCCAGTCCGATTTTCATGAAACTAATAATGCAAATGGAAGTTCTAGTTGCCTCATAAGACCCTATTGAATTTTATTATAATCTTATCTGTTATGTATCAAAATGTAAAAATTATGAAACTTCATTATCTCAGAAACTACACAACCGATTTGAACGAAATTGGTTTTAAATGAACGGGCTTCCCAAAAAACCCTTAACTTTTGAATTTTATAAAGATTGGACTTGTAGTTCAAAAGCAATGGACAGAAGCGTGTTCTGGAGACTATTGAATCTCACTCATGTTTCTCAGAGATAGCTGGACCGATTTTCATAAAATCAGTGTCATATGGAAGGTACAGTTGCCTCATGATACCCTATTGATTTTTTCTGCAATCGGATTATTACTTTGCCTGTTGTGTTTAAAAATGTGAAATCCAGCTATGAAAAGAAAAAAATATTCCGAAAACTACACAAACTCACTCACTTTTCTTAGAGAATGTTGAGCCGATTTTCACAAAATTAGTGTCAAATGAAAGGTCTAACTTCCTCGTAATACCCTATTAAATTTTACTGTAATCGGACTTTAACTTCGTCTGTAATGAATCAAAATGTGAAAATCACGCAACTTCATTATCTAAGAAACTACACAACCGATTTGAACAATACTGATTTCAGATAAACGGACTAGTTAAGGGTTAACTGATGAATTATTGTGATTATACACGTGGTTCAAAAGTTGAGAAAAGCAAGTCATATTCGATATAGAAAAAAAATCTTACTATAAACAATCGAATCAAAAATTATATTTTAACGAATAATATATCGAGCCTACATATAATCGAGTCCAACCTATATATGAGTACAGTGACGTTTCGATTATACCACGATCAAAAAAAAAACATCGCGTCATTGTGTGTCGTGTAAATTTATTTTAATAAATAATAAGTACGAATGAGAAAGGCTTGGTCTGACCGCTAGGTGGATTAATTTAGGTTTTTTAATTATCATATCTTTTTAAGCGCACAAAAGCGCAACCTGAAACTCTCAGGGCTGAAAGAATATTCAACTAGGTGTGTCTTGACAAAATTTCAGCCCGGAACTCCTTGGAGCTTTTATTCTGTGAGTATTTTTGTAAAATTCTACAAAATTAGGAATAAACTTGCCAATTTTTATCCAATATTATGCCAAATGTCTTCGGAGATGTTAAAAAGAATTAAATATTAATTCTTTTGGTCTAAAAATATTTAGTTCAATATTTACAATGAACTATTTAAGTCTTATGAAATGCTTCTTTTCAAATAGGATACATTCTAAGATGCTAATCAATAACGCATAATTGAGTTGTATTCCTTTTACCCGTTTTCACCGACAATTCACAGACTATCAATGTACGGTCCATCTATCATCCGGTAATGTATTCTGCCTATTGGTATGATGTCAGAAGAAGTTCAAGAGGCACGGAATAAATCTGTCAAAAATTATCGAGAATTTCACTCAAGAAAATTCAACCGCATAGTGAACATGGAAGATGTTTTCAAATGCCTTTTACTCACATATGGTCTAATAGTTTCTCTGAATCATAGAACACCATTTAAATGATTATCTTCTAAGTGAAGTTCAAAATCTTACAGTAGATGGAACATTAAGTTTCTAAATAAAGCTTGAATTTAAAAACTAATACTTGGATTTTGAAGTTTTTTTTTAATGTATGGGGAAATGAAGAGAAAAAGGAACAAATCAGTTTTGAACAATGATACCTTTATGTTATTGATTAGAATCTTAAAAAGTAAACTATTTGATTAAAGAATCATTTCATAAGCCTTAAATAGTTCATTTTGAACATTGAACTAGATAGTTTTAGACCAAAAGAGTTCATATTTGATTCTCTTTAACACCTTCGAAGACATTTGACATAATATTGGAAACAAAATAGCACTTTTTTCCAATTTTAGAAAAATTTTACTAAATTACTCACAGAGTAAAAACTCCAAGGAGTTTCAGGCTGAAATTTTGTCTACAGACACCTAATTTAATATTCTTTCAGCCCTGAGAGTTTCAGGTTGAGCTTTCGTGCGCTGATGGAGATATGACATTTAAAAAAAATCATCGAAATTTTCGTTTTTTTAATGTCTCAAAACCTACAGTTCATCGCCATCCTAATTCTTTGCAAAGCAAAGCAAAGCCTTGGTGCTACATTCCGTATTGGAATTCGACCTTCTGTTTTGCTATACACAGACTTCGCAGCCGACTCTTAAGTGTACAGGACAATTGCGGGGCTAGCGCTACGATCCTACTGACAGTAACAGTCTCTCCTGAGCCGAGACTCGAACATACGACGACTGGCTTGTTAGGCCAGCATCGTACCTCGAGACCAGCTGGGAGATCTAATTCTTTGACAAAGCTCAAAATTAAAAGATTTATAATTAGAAACTCATATAGTTCGTTAGTACACTTGAAAAAATAAATAAATATAAAATTAAAGTTTTTTGTCTATTTTGTCAAAAAAAATCAATATCTCATACACTATGGCTTCTTGAATAGTTGTGACTTTGGAATAGTTTCATATTATTGGCTAATAAACAACTTTGTAAAAGAAACCATCCTTATAAAAATTTTAGTACTAGTTTAGTACACGTTTAGTACAAATGTTTTCATACAAAAATGCTCCTTGATGATTCTCATGAACATTGCCGAAAACACTATCTCAAAAAACCAACACGATCGGGAGTTATTAATTTTGTTCCACTAGATTGCATTCCTGGACCACGCACTGTGCATTGCTATCTTCAATGGGTAAAAAAAAAAAAATTAAAAAAGTACTCCTTGGAACAGAAATTAAATTTATAGTATTTATATTTGTTCATTTTCTATGCCTCATCATCAATACCATTTTTACATGATAACTTTTCAAAAATAGGGCGTGATTCAAAAAATAAATACTGATACCACAAAATTACATCTCAAGCCCATGAAAATGACAGTTAAAGAAATATTGAAATTGAGAATTTTTTTATGAATTTGCTCACTTGTGAAATAATTACACAATTCAACATTTTTTTGCCTTGGCTTCTATGCATGATTTTGTGATGAAGGTTGATGCGAAAATAAATTTCCCCGAGTTTGAACATATTTCAACTTCAGGGGCAACAATGGCGCCATTTTGAATTTTTGATAAACCGGCAATGTTCGATGTTTTTTCGGCGCCATTTTGTTTTAAGACCAAATATCACAATTCTAAGAGTCTTCTTACCCATCTTTAAAAAAAAAGATCTCAAATCGGACAAAAACTGAGTTCAAAACGGTGATTCTACGAAACCGGTTTTGGCATGGTTTCAATATATTCCACAAAGCAAAATAATATCGAGTATATCTGAGCATTAATGGTAATGCGCCAATATCTAAACGTGGTAGTCAAATTATATCTTATATCGAGTAAAAAAATCTCAGGAATCGATTGGTAGGTGTCTGATCCACGGTACTTATTACGGTTGTCTCACGCTCACTACACTTTTTTAAACCTATTCCCGATTTCACCTAAAGGGAGGTGACAACACAATAGCACCGTTAAATGAGATGACAGTGAAGTGAAATTGAGAATAGGGCAAGTGAAATGAGAATATTTCCCAGCTCAAAATTCCCAGAAAATCGAGTTTTTTTTCCATAATTTGCTTTTCGAAATAACACCAGATTTCGACGTTTTCTGCATTTCTTAGACATTTGGTATCAAAAAAAAAAAAAAAAAATCGATATCGACAATTCAATAAACTACTCAATTGTCTGTGTCTTTCGTTATCAGTCGAAAAAGTGAAAATTTGATCACTTTGAGGCACAACTTCCCTAAGTCCGATTGAGTTGAAATTTTGTGTGATGACTGGAAAACTGGATTACTGGAAAATCAATCCGATTTATGTTATCATTGGATCACAAATCAATCGATTTTTAAACCTTTCTCATCTTCGTGAAATGATTTCAAAATGGTCGTGAAATAATTCCATAATAATTCACGGCAGATGTCACTTAGCAACGTTTTTCTTACTTACGTGAGTCCCGTAACAGGACTTTATTCACTTCACTCTGATTCCACCGTGAAGTGACTCCCGTTAAAAGCACCATTGAAACATTAAATTTGTTTTTTTTTATTTTCTCTGCAACCTTAAATAATGTGTTTCACTGTTAGTGGTGCGAAGATTTTCAAATATTAACCTGTTGAAACTTGGCTATCTCGATTAAGGCATATTTCTATTTCCTTGGCAGTATATTTGAGTTTTTTAAGTCAAAGTCAATAACAGCAAAGCTTAACTCAAGGTAAGTTTGCTAAGCAAAATTGAGCTGCTACAAATTGCTAACGCAATTAATAACGACGTTAAGGCGACTAATCGTAACAAGGCTATGAACTGTCATTTTATCATAGTTAGGTACTTATTTTAAGCTGACTCGGTACAACCAAAGATAAAACGACGATAATGACGCCAGCCGATAACGGCTGTAAACAATCGATACTCGTCAAATAGCTTTTTAACGCAATTCGTCACAGCATTTCGCCACCGTTACTAATTGTCTATTTTCTATTCGTTTTGTTTTTTCCCCTCCTTTCGGCCGCTCTAGAATCAAAACAACATTACACCGAAACCATTCGGTGCCCCGCTGCCGGTAAGCTCTCTGGCTCAGGTTCCTCCACCGGCAGTCTACCCGCCGGTAGCAGGAAGTGTACCGACACCGTTTGCTGCCGCCATTACTGGTCAGGCACCAGCACCAGCGCCAGCTCCAACTGTCGCAGCACCGCTGCCAGCTTCGTATCCCCCGGTGGCCGCTCCCGCACCGGCTCCCATGGCGGCTGCAGCTGCCCCTCCAGTTGGGGCAACTCAAGGTTGTTACTCATTTGCCATCGACTCATATTAAGCCACCGAGTCTGATTTTGTTCTGACCTCACTTAAACCTCAACAACACTCAAAAATTTACATATTTTTTTCGTTCCGTTTGTAGTTAAGCTCATTATTCATTTTCTCAATGACACTTTGTTTCCATTTTTCTCGAATGGTTCTCGATATATTTTTACCCCATCAACGACAACAAAACCGCCACTTACTTTCATCGTAAACCAAAAAACAAAACGGCAACTGTACTATAAAACCAATCAACCACCCATACACAGGGAAAAACTACTTTTTCAATAAAAAGCCAGTCCATCCACCCAAGTTTAATTTTAGAGGTACGATATTTAGCTGTGCTGTAAAAAAAACGAGCTAGATGCTAAATGTCACCATCGCCATCGTCACAAGCACAACTATTCTATCAGCACTGTTTGCTCGGTCGCCACTAAGAACACATCTATAGCAGCACCTGGATTAACACGCTTTTATTCATGCTCCTATCGCTTGCTTTCTTTTTCTCTATCCGTTTCCGCTTTTACGCGTCTTTGCTTACTAACACCGGATTTCTCGTGATGGCGCGTATCCGTCCTACCGTAAAACCGACAAAACCAAAAAAAAATCTTGCGCCGTGCCGATATCATCAGACCAACCGCCAGATGAAAATGAATTGGATGACGAAGACTTAGAACAGGTACAAAAACCAGCCGAATCTCCCGCCCCAACCTTTGTCTGGCCTCCGAAGCGCATTGAGGATGAAACCATCCCTACTGCCACCCCCATCTATGTCCCACCACCAGAAACCCAGAAAGCAGTCGCCAAGCAACCGATAATAGTTCCTCCACCTCCGAAGGCAAAAGAGAAGAGCAAATCTCCGCCAGAAAAAGTAACTCAACAACAGGATGAAGATAACGCAGTGGTAAAGAGTGTACAGAGCAAATCAGCCCCGGAGCTGAGCAGAAGACAAAGTGACACCCACTGCCGGCAGCAAGAGGAAGAAAGTTACGAAACTTACACCGCGACTACCACTTCGACTTCAGCTTCTTCCGAAGAGTATCGGATGTATTCGACCCAGACATCGCAGCCGATCGTCACCTACTACGACACACCGGTTATCGAAATGGACTATCCCTTCTCATCCGGTCAACGTAGCGCCCAAGCCAGCACTGGGGCCATGTCGGATGCTTCGTACACTCATTTCGTGTTCCGCGATCCTCCGCTGCCAGAGTCGGTCGAACCGTCAATGGAACCTTCTGTTGAGCCAATCGTAGAACAACCGAAATCTCCTGTAAGTCGTGAAACCAAACAGCAGAAACGCGTTGAATTTCTCGATTATAGTAAAGAACTGGCACGTTATCTTCAAGCCGAAGAAGCGGCCAATCAAGCGGCCAACCAACAAAACCAGGTAGATAATGAAGAAATAATTGAAGAATTCACGATTCCACACTACGAACTTCCATTGATCAAATCACCTCATCCAGGGAGTCATCTACCAAAAAAAATCGTTCCCAATCCCGTCCCCAAGCAGTGGCAAAGCAAATTGGTTCAGGCCCTCTGTACCGCTCCGAACGAACCGATCCACTTGACAAACGAGCAAATCGAAGAGGCTAATTTTATGAAGTCTCGAAACGAAGCCTACGTGCGAGAACAGGAGGAAAATAAGATGCGGCAATTGGAAGCCCTCAAGAGGCAGGTAGATGCCCTGGAACGTCGCTTGGCCAAAAAGAAAGAAGAGCCCGAACCAGATCCTCAGCCATACCATCTCCTGGAGATCCCACGAAAAGGCTCGGTTATGGCCAGGATCCTTGCCAATTCAACCACCAAATCGGAGCGATTCCCCAAATATCTTCCCGCTCCGGTGGTTCCACTTCCTCCAGATTCCGCTCCGTACTTTCCACCATCACATTCGATGGAGCCCATACGAAGCGAAAAAATTTCATCCATGCGCGCCTCACCCTTCTTGGAAGCCTTGACTACAGCTCCTTATACTCCGTTTCAGAAATTTGGTTGCAAAATACCTTCACAGATGGAGAATATGCCGGTGCCATCCGGTCGAATATCGATGACCGATGCACTGGCCACCGCCCCCGAACGGCCCTATACACCGTTCACTGAGGTCAAGTTCGAACGGTCCGACATGTATCAGGAGTTATTGAAGGAGCAGCCTTCAATTCAAGTGGATCCGGATAAAAACTTTTCTGCCTTTGCCAGTGTAGCCGGCAATCGAACGCCTGTTCCCTTCAAACCGATCATACCGGAAATACGACGAGAGTCGATCAAGGAAACCGAACCGGAACCTGAACCAGTTCAAGAGCCCGAACCAGAACCGGAACCACTTGTTGAAGTCAAACAGGAAAAACCTAAAGGGAAGGCACCACCCTACCCGAAGAAAGATGCTGGTTCTGATCACTATTCTCTGGCACCTCGTCGAGAGGTCAAATCTCCTCTCAATCACCCGGCCGAAATTCCATCCTATCAACGTAAGTGGTTTAATCTTCCGACCCAAAATCCTCCGCAAACTCCGGAGCCGGAAGAGCTGCGCCAAAACGTCCCACTGGCATTTGTAGATACTCATTCAAAATCCCATCTAGCAAAGCCTATCGCGCAGCCTGTAAATATTAGAGATCAAGTAACGCTGAAAAAAACGCAACCGTTCACAACCATTCAAAATCGTACAATCCCAGTCATACAGACGCCCATGGAAGACGATGCCGAGTTGGCACAGTACAACAATGCCCACCTGCGGCTGCAAGCCAAGGGAGTAATCGACCGTGGCCAGTCATTCACTCCATCTTTGATCCTAACGAAGCACCCTACCGCGATACCTTACTATCAGCATCAGTTGGGCTTCGAAGAATACTTTGCGGAGTCGAAGGAGTTTGATGGCCGACGAACTCCGCAAGCTGTTCGGAAGTCACCTGCCTTCGGGCCTCCGCCGAATCCGCTGAAGGCGCACGTCCCTCCGTCACGGGAGGGCATCCCCGTCGAATCGGGACTGTACTTATCTATGGGTAAGCTGCACGGTGTTCCATGGTACGCCAATAAAGATCATATTCCGGCAGATATCCAGCAGAAGATGCAGCTCCAACAGCATGGCCTGGGTGGAGGGTATGATGCCACTCGACAGCATAGAGCTGTTAGTTTTCAGGAAAAACCAATGACCGTACGTACCGAGCAGCGTAACGACATGACCGTTCAGACCCGTTCACAGGAAAGCGCATTGAGAGAGCAAACGTCGTCCGAAAGAACAGTCGCAAGTGCAAGTCAGGTAGGAAACGCTTTGATTCAAAAGCGCACTAGAGTAGTAGAAGAACATGAACATACGCAGGCAGCAAAAACAATTGAAACCGCTAAATTTTCGACTAAAATTAAGGAGGACGAAGCACCTCCGAGGGGTTTTGTAGCACAACAGACCAGACGATTCTCCGGGCAGGATGATGCGTTGAATATCCCACCGCAAATGCAGGAACAGCCACCAGAAATGACAGAACAGCCGCCACAACCGACGCAACAACAGCTTCCAATCCAACCACAAGCCGTGCAATCGTTTCCACCTCCTGCTTTCCCATCGGCACCAAGTGCCTTCCCATCCGTAAGCCTGTTCCCTGAGCCTGTGGTAGACAAATTCCCCAGCAAAAGCGCCCGCAAAGCGAGCGTTCTATTGCCTACGAAACCATCACGCTCGCCAACTCCAACCTCACAAAGTACCGGATTCAAAGCTCAATTCAATGAGTTCATAACTGGTGCGGGTGCGCTTCCTCCGCTGCCAATACAGCGGGAGGAATGTGCCAAAGATTTAGTTCAGTCGTGGCCACCGCAACTACCATCCTATCTGTCTAACACTAACCCAACCGTCGGAGCGCAGCCCGCTATGAAGCCACCGCTGCCTTCAGCACCCGCACCAACGGCTCCGGCAGCACTAAACGGTCACTGGCCTTCTATTAACAACAGCAGCATTGGCTTCAGTAATAACCATGGAAACAGTCAAAGCAAAAATACTGATCGATCTGATGCTAGCGCAGGTGCCGGAGCATTGAACAAGGGAAGAGCTGCTTGTTCGACAACCGCTCCGACCCGTGGACGTGGTGTCTTGAACAAGGCCGTTGCACCTGGTGGCCGAATTCCACTGTGTGGCTGCTGCAATCAGCAAATCAGGTGTGAGGTCCACCTTACTTTATTCATTGACTGTTGTTTCTTTGTGACGAATGTTTTTTTGAGTGTTGTTTTTCTTCATTATTTACCACCCTGCATGGTTTGATACTTCACTAACCCGTGTTTGTTGTGTCCTAACTAACTTTACTTCTGCAGAATCTAGCTACCGCAAAAAATCGCCGTTCAAGCAATCGCTGTTCGAACCCGGCACGGCCACCACCCTTCTGGATAATTCGGTAAGCAAACTTGCTTCCATTAATGGTAACAGCGACTACCGTAAGCAGGCTTCCAATGTGCTCAAAGAAATGCTCGAAGCTAGACTTAAGAAGCACGAAGCAACCCAGAAACCTTTGCCGTCTACCAACGATATACGATCTAAGAACAAGGAAAATCTCCTAAACAACGGAGTAGACGCACCACCCAAACGACTCCTTAATCCCGCGCACCCGATGTCCAGACTCATAGATATTTGTGATTCCTCTAACGTCCCTGCTCCACCCCCATTCCCGAAGGCAACCACTCCTTTCACACATCCCGAACCGAAAGATCTCAAACCACTCGCTCCGGTTACGACGGTAAATAGCGTCGTTCTGCGACCGAAGAACAACAACCACGGCAACACCGGCACACCGGACGAACCGCTTGGTCAGGTCAACCGCAGGAAAGTAAGTTCCGAACTAACCTCGCATGCGCGTGATAGACGTTCCTATGTGGAGAAAAATAATAACAACAGTAACAACTATGTCGGCACTGGACAAACCAACAAAGATGGCTACCAGAAGGAGAACTCCTCGGAAGCTGCCCAGTCGCTGGTCGACAAGGTACCCATCTGTAACAAGTGCAACCATAAAATCGTCACGTGAGTATTGTGTTGTGCTTATTTTAGGTTTGAATTGATGTAAGCGTTAGATTTTGGCCTGAAATTTTTGCCAAATGGTTAGCTGTTTTAAAGTTTCATCTGTTTTAATTCTCGAATTATGTTTGTACTAAGAATAATAAAAAAATGGCGGCTAACGTCGCTTTTGACAAGGTAGTTTGACGTTTCGCAAATGTTGTAGCCATTACTAAACTGTGATCTCTATCCCCTATTCAGAGGACCCTTCGTTACCGCTCTCGGTCGAATCTGGTGCCCGGACCATTTCATCTGTCACAACGCCAACTGCAAGCGTCCACTTGCCGACATCGGATTCGTTGAGGAGAAAGGCGACTTGTATTGCGAATACTGTTTCGAAGAGTTCCTGGCCCCGCTGTGCAGCAAGTGCAACAACAGAGTGAAGGTTTGCGTGCGAGATAACGTCTCGTTTGATGAAATGGGCTTAGCAGTTTACTTTTCCAGGGTGATTGCCTGAATGCAATCGGCAAACAGTTCCATCCGGAGTGTTTTAAGTGCACCTACTGTGGCAAACTGTTCGGAAACAATCCATTCTTCCTGGAGGAAGGTGATCCCTACTGCGAGAATGACTGGAACGAACTGTTCACCACTAAGTGCTTCGCCTGTGGATTCCCCGTCGAAGCTGGTGACAAATGGGTGGAAGCTCTGAATAATAACTATCACAGTCAGTGCTTTAACTGCACCGTAAGTTACTTCGAGGCTTCTACGTCAATTATCGTGCAATTCCGAATTAATCCGTTTGTTTTCCAGAGCTGCAAAAAGAACCTCGAAGGACAAAGCTTTTTCGCAAAGGGTGGCCGTCCATTCTGTAAAAATCACGCCCGCTAAAAAAGCCCGTAGGCCGTTTGTTGACGTAAGACAGAAAAAAGGAGTATAGAAAGAATCGTCTGTTTTAAGTTTTTTTTATCTGTTGCACATAACTTCTTTATATTTTAAAAACGCTAAACACACTCGTAGTCTATTAACACAACCCGATAAGTAGAGAATACTTATCAATAACACGTTCGAAACCAAAAATTTCACAAACAAATCAAATAGAACACCACTACAAGTACCCGTACACATATTTTTGTCACAACTGGAAGTCATCCTGATCCAACAAAAATCATTCAGTCATCAAATTTAATCACATTAGAGAACATCAAGTTGGAAGATCATCATCGTCATCATCATTAACTAAACCGTTCGTAGAGTATGCGAAAGAAGAGGTGTTTCATAAAGGCTCGTCAAGCTTTGCTTTTCTATGCTCGAAACGAGCATGAAAGCTTGGCGTGTTACCTATGTTTGCCGTACGAGCGAGCAGCGGCGCTGCTATCAGCTGACAGACGATTACAGCTTCACGAAAGCATACGGATGAAATATTTCCAACCTGTTACAGTGTGAAATGTTTCACCGTCGGTGATTAAATGGAATCGTTCGTCAAGCTGTAATTTTCTTCGGCCGTTGAAGAAAATTTATTTCAGTTTGAGAGGACGTGTGGGCGCAGGAAATTTTACCTATATGTTATCTTCAAAAAAAAAAAGCTTAAAGGAAACACGAAAATACGAATGCTATTATACGGTTGTTTGAGTTGATGCGGTTACCTAGCCCATAAATGCAACAAAAGCAAACCGAACTCAGCACGGAAAGTTTGTAGATTTAGGAGAACCACTAAAAGAGAAAAAAATATTTACATTTAGTCGAAGGAAAAGTAACAATGAAACAAAAAATCTACTTCAATCATTAGTCTCGTTTCTACTTCTTGGTAAAACCGATAAGCAGAGAGCAAAAAAAAATCAACTTATGTCCAAAAGTTTTGTGTGTGATAAATTGTAAAAAAAATCGTTTAGGTAGTTATTTTATTTTTATTTAAGTATAATATTGCAAAAGTAACAGAAAGATAGTAAAGGAAGATTTTATTATTTGACTGGAGCAAAACCGAGAGGAGCTATTTAAGGAACCGCATTGCTGACATCGCTGAGAGCAGGACGCTTTATTTTTACAATTCAGATCAATATCTATAGTAATTTGCGCTAGTAAAACCGTAAGAACAGCTACAGATGTATAATTGAACGCGAACAAAAAAGGCGAGTTACGATAATAAACTATTACGTTGTATGGAATTATTTTTTTTATTTTCGAATGAAAATCCTTGAAAAAATAATAACGTTCGTTGTTTCAGATTATTTCTTCAAAAAGAGATCTGAAGCAGAGAAGTATATTGGTAACCTAATTATTTGGTATTCTTGTTTCTTGCTTTTCTTTATTTTTCCGCATAATTCTTGCACTTATTTTGAATTTCAAAAAAAATCATCGATTATGTCTCAATTCAAACTATCGACTACTCTGGTTCACAAAAGTTGAATAAGGTTGCTCTGAAACTCACAATAGTTTCCCTGAAAAGATTAAAGGTTTTAAATCATCCCTGTGGATTTTGGTGCCGCTGGTTTGGATGGAAATGCGTCAAAATGCTGCAGAGTAATGCCTCGCCGGGTTTGTCGCTTCTATGCTAGCTTACGGAAAAAATATTTTAAGTCTCTAAAAAAGTCATCTTCGCTAGGGGCAACGGGAATTGCGTAAAACAAGTTTCTCCATTTTTATCGAACCAGAATCTCTCTGGTACCGCCGTTAGGCATTGCTTCAGGGAGAAGGGCGAGTGTGCTTTTAATGCACCCCTTGTCGACTTCACTGCTTAAGTGAAGGTTAGCGTCGATTAATGGCTTGTAGCGTAAGAACAACCTGGGAAGCAGCCGTGATGACTGCTCTCCAGGTACCCTCGTCTTCGCACATCCTTCCCACTATGTTTTCCGGAGTAGTATCCGGCGGTGGGCCAACATTTCGCTTCTTACTTGTGCGAAACGCGGACGAACCAGTAGCACATGCTCAGCGGTTCCGTCCGCGCCCGCACATTGTGGGGACATAGGTGACTCCGCATGCACAAACTTGTGCAGGTACTGCCTAAAGCAGTCATGACCTGACAGTAACTGTGTCAGGTGGAAGTTAACTTCCCCATGGTGATCCAACCAGCTATCTCCGGCTCTCAATCAATCCGGCTATCTCCGGGATGAGTGGCTTTTGACCACCTGGGTTCGCCATACCTGAGTATGGACGTTGCCACACTAGTTAGCAGCTATTGCCTGTTACTAAATACAGCCGAGCTATTCGACATTATGCGCGATAATGTCGCTATAGTCGTGGGAGCTTTTTTGCAGGCATAGTCAATCATAGTCGATCATTAACCCCAAGAGCTTCAAAGATCGCTTTGAGGCGATAGTGCATCCATCGGGACTATTCGCCGCCTTCTGTTCCGATATACGGTTATTCACTACAATGACCTCTGTCATATAATGCGCCAACTCCAGTTTCCTGGAGTGCATCCAATCCTCAACTACGCGTATGGATAGCGCGGCTTTCAACTCGACCTCGCTGACTGATTCGCCGTAGAACTCTAGAGTTATATCGTCCACGAAGCCCACAATCACCGCTCCTGGTGGGAGGTGCAGCTTCAACACACCGTCATACATGGCATTCCACAGTACCGGACGAAGGATGGAACCTTACGGTACCCCTGCGGTAATCGGGACGCATTTCTGATCCTCATGTGTGTTGTAGATCAGCACTCGATTCTGAAGGTAGCGTTCCAGAATCTTGTACAGCGGCACCGGCACTCCGAGACTCCGTAGCGCATAAGTTATAGAGTCCCAGCTAGCGCGAATTTTGATATTTGGCCTCAAAACAAAATGGCGTCGAAAAAACCACAAAAATTACCGGTTTCTCAATTATTTAAAATGACGCCATTGTTGCCCCTTAAGTTGAAATATGTTTAAACTCAGGAAAATTTATTTTCGCATCAATCTTCATCAAAAAATCATACATAGGAGCCAAGGCAAAAAAAATGTGTAGTTATCGATAATTTCTTAATATATAAGAACCTGTTTCAGTCGAAGCCGCTCATAATAGTTCTAGACAGCGACAACAGCAGTCCTCCCTTAGCAGCAGCAGTAGCAGTGCAGTAGGTACCAGCGGCAACGGAAAGCGGCCACAGTTGTGGCATGGCAACGGATAGCGCAGCAGTTACGACGGATCTCAGCATCGATATTAGCTAGGTCAGCTGATGCAGGAGCTTGAACATGAACGCAGGGGCAACGGATAGCGGCCACAGCTGTTGCAATGGATAGCGATAGCAGTTGCAGCGGGTATATTAGCATCGACAGTAGCAGGGTCAGCTAATGCAGCGGCACTCTCTTTAATAAAATGCTGTCTTGGTACGGTAGCGGGCAGCATCAACAGTAAATACATCAGCCGGCACTTCCTCTAATGGAAAAATTGGATCATTTTGTTCAGAAGAATATTACTGTCGGTAATATTACAGAGATTTTTTTTTCTCCCCCTGTAGGGCCGAAACACAACTGCGTCCATTAGTAAGGACTATTGTTGTATGACCCATGTTTGATTTGGTATTAGTCGATTATCCTATCACAACTAAGGTGTGGTGGACACTTGTTGACATAATACCCGATCCCAGTTAGGGTCGACTCATTTTATGAAGTCTAATACCTTACCAGGATCACAATGCCAAATTTCATGGGGCTCTAGTAGCCCTTTTCCAAATATTGACATCCTTTGATTGAACATGGCTCCACAGATGCAGAGTATTTGTTCAGCAGTTTCGGTTTCAAATTGGCAAAAACGACATTCTGTAGATCGAGTTTTTCAAATTTTGTTTAGGTGATACCTACTCGGGCAGTGACCGGTCAACAGACCCGTTAGTACCCGAAGATCTTTTTTATTCAGATTTAGTAAGATCCGAGCTTTCACAGCACTCGGTGTGATAAATCTTCTAGCTTGTCTGGATGTATCCGTGGCGCTCCAGCTTGATTCTACCGTGGACATTTCCCAAGTTCTAAATTCAGTCCTCAGAGCGCATTCTGGGACTCCGCAGAATGGTTCCGGACCAATAAAATTTGATGCTGAGCCTTCTCTTGCTAGGCTGTCGGCTTTTTCATTTCCTTCAATGCCGCAATGGCCAGGCACCCAGTATAGAGTAACTTCGTTCCTACTGGCCAATTGTCTTAAAGAAAGAAGGCATTCCCACACTAGCCTCGATTTACATGGAAAGCTTTAAGAGCATTTAAAGCTGCTTGGCTGTCAGAAAATATGCAGATTTTCGCAAATCTGTAATTTCTTTTTAAACAGATATCCACACATTCAATAATAGCATGAATTTCTGCTTGAAATACCGTTGGACTGTGGCCCATTGGTATAGCTCTACTGATTCCAGGGCCAAACACCCCGGCTCCAGTATTTTCACCCATTTTTGATCCATCGGTGTAAAACACAACAGAACCTGGACGCAGACTCGGCCCTCCTGACTCCCATTCATAGCGGCTTGATTTAACTACTTTGAAGGGGATGTCATAGTTTGTCTTCGTTGTCATCCAATCTTCTATTGTTTTAACATCAGAATTCAGTCTGAATTCCTTAAGGATTCGTAAGTGTCCCACAAGGTCACCACCATCCAAAGCAACTGATGGTGTGCTTTTCATTGCCCCAGTTATTGATATACAGGCAAGTCTCTGCAGTTTACCAAGCTTCGCTTGAGCGGTTACCTCATTAATTTTAGGCCACCATATAAGGGAAGCGTATGTAACCTTCGAACGAACAATTGCCAAATAAATCCAATGGACTGTTTTTGGTCGTAGTCCCCATGTTTTTCCCACGGCTCTGCTACAAACCCAAAGGGCATTTGTACCCTTAGAGATAGTCTTGTCTAGATGAGAATTCCAATTCAGTTTTTTGTCTAAAGTTACTCCGAGGTATTTAACTTCTTCTGCAAGCTGAATTTGAACACCATCTAGAATAGGCCGTTTTAAATTTAGCTTTTTTCTTTTGGTAAAAGGTACTATAACAGTTTTGGAGGGATTTACATTCAAACCCTCTTCTCTACACCATTTTAAAGTAGATTTGAGCGCAGTTTGTAGCCGATTAGAGATCGTGTCATCGAACCTCCCACGAACTATTATGGCTACATCGTCTGCGTATCCAATTACTTCATATCCTAGTTCTGTTAGCCTTTTAAGGAGTTCGTCTACAACTAAGGACCAAAATAAGGGGGAAAGTACTCCTCCCTGAGGACATCCCTTATTAGATCTGATATTTAGCTGCGCACCTCCAAGATCAGCAGAAATTTCTCGATCTCTTAGCATAGCCATTGTCCATTCAATAATACAGTTATCCAGGCCCCTTGCTTCCATTGCGGACCGCATTGAGCTATAGGATGCGTTATCGAATGCCCCCTCTATATCGAGAAAAGCAACCAGAGCTATTTCTTTGGCTTGAAAGGACTTCTCAATTTTGTTAACTAACGCTTGTAGCGCTGTTATTGTAGATTTACCTGATTGGTAAGCAAATTGGTTTTCGCTCAATGGAAACTTCACCAAGACTGTTGACTTGATAAAGCCGTCCAATTTTTTTTCCATTGTCTTTAATAGAACACAGGAGAGAATGATGGGCCTAAAGGCTTTGGGAGCCGTTTTGTCTCTTTTCCCCACTTTAGGAATAAAGACAACTTACAGAGATGCGATTAGTATTATATCCGATATTGAATTGAAGAATAGTTCTTTTGAGGACAAATAAAACACTTATTTGAAGAGTTAATATCTTTAGGTACAAGTAGCAGTATGGTGAAAGCCTTAGCGGTAGGTGCAGCCGGCACTTCCCTGAGGCCGATGTTTATATAAGAATCTGGCGGTCGTGGCTTTGCGTACAACCCTTGTGATTATTTTGGTTAAAAAGTTGATATTTTTCGATTAAAAAGCTGAAATTGCCGGGAGACAAATTGGCTGCTGGTTCTGCCGGAAGACATATTTTTATCGGGAAAAATACCACAATCCCATTTTTTCCGAGAGAGACGATTTATTTTTGCGTTACCACTGGATTTTTTCGCATATACTTGCAGATGAAGTTCGAAATGCGTGCCATTCCGCTGTTCTTGTGTGAACAAATAGAGCGTTCCGAACTAGCTCGAGAGTGGAGAGCCTGGAGAAATCTAGAATGTGATTTTGAAGCCCACGAAATACCTGACCAACGATTTAAAAGTGCCAAAATGCTTTTTTTTTATTAAGGGAGAGGGGGAATTGTTCGTAGCTTAAGTATTTATGATAAATATTAGTAAGTAATGAGTATGTGTGTCCAGTCACAAATGGTGACTTCTCAACACTGTTAGAAATTTGTAATTTTAATTGTTATGATTTGTTTGCTTTCGCAATTAGGACTTATCATTCGTAGGGATTTAAACCTACTTGTCAGAAAAGGGGAAGTAAACTTACAACTAACTTAACTGCTAACTTATTGGCTATAAAGAGAGCTTATCGTAGCGGTTGAGGATTGCAACGATTTTTGTCGAAAATTGTTAATAATTCTATTTGACAAAGCTTCTAATGTTTCAACACCAGTAAGTCTATGTAATTCGAGGGTACCAAACCAAGGAGGACGCTTCAAAATCATTTTCAGAATTTTATTCTGCATCCTTTTAAGCGTTTTCTTCCTTGTTGAATAGCAACTTGACCAGATCGGTACAACATAAAGCATTGCTGGTCTAAAAGTTTGTTTGTAAATCAAAAGTTTAGAATTCCTGTTAATGAGAGGATATAAACATCTCGTATATTTGATGCACTTGGCTTGTATACTCTCAATGTGCTCTTTGAAAATAAGTTTTTTATCGTAAATTAGTCCCAAGTACTTAACCTTGTCAGACCAACTTAAAATAACCCCATTCATCTTGACAACGTGATCATTGTTTGACTTGAGGAAAGATGCCCTAGTCTTATGGGGAAAAATTATCATTTGAGTTTTAGAAGCATTGGGAGAGATTTTCCACTTTTGCAAGTAGGAAGAAAAAATATCTAAACTTTTCTGCAATCGACTGCATATGACACGAAGACTTTTTCCTCTTACGGAAATGCTTATGTCATCGCCGAACAATGACTTTGTGCATACTGGAGGCAAATCAGGAAGATCTAAAGTGAATATCTGAAGTGAATATGTTGTACTATCAATAACTTTCCTCTCAAGATGGGGAAGAGCACGATGTTTGATTCGGCGATGAATAACAATTGCAACTCCACCGCCGGAGCCCTGAATCCTATCATATCTATGAACCACGTAATTGGGATCATATTTTAATTTGATGTTAGGTTTCTAACTTAAATTTTTTTTTGTTTTATTTGAAATCATTGCCAAATTTCAAATTAGAAACAATTTGAATTGTAAAATTTGTTCCAATTTGAATAGCTTCAAACATGGATTTTTCCTGCAACAGAAGATCGAATATTGCCTGTTGCAGAAAAGAAAGTTTACCTGCCATAATAGGCCCCAGGCAGTTGACATTAGAAAAAATATTTTCGGTAGCAATATTTTTATTTTCTACCGGGTTTTGTTTACCTCCCATGTTATTGGTCATTTTTGAACTGCCAACATTAGGTGAAGTAATGTTCGAACTACCTGTTAACTGTGCATACGGTAAACGGGTATGCAAAGGAGTAGAAAAATTTGGTTGGTACAGCGGGGCTTGGAGAATTATGTTTTGAAGTTTGTTTTGATTGGGAAATTGAATTTTGTTTACCTTGTCTTTCCTTAACAATTCATAAACAGACAGGGCATTCGTAAAAATTTGACATATGGTTGCCGTTACAATTGGCGCACCGAATTTTTTTACTCTCTTTCACAGGACATGTGTCCTTTTTGTGAGAGTTTCCACAATAAAGGCATTTTTTGGTCCATGTTACAGAAATTAGATCCATGGCCATATCATTGGCAGCTACGGCATTCGGTGATATGCTTTTCACCTCCGCCAAACTTCCTATAAATTTCCCACTTTACACGCACATTATATAAAGCATGTGCTTTTTCAAAAAAATTTAGGCTGTTAACCTCACTGCGGTTGAAATGAATTAAATAGTTCACAAGGAAAACTCCAGTTCTCTGACTTTTTTCACCTCGTGATTTTTGTTTCATAAAAATTACTTGGGTAGGTGCTATGTCAAACAATTCTGTCAAAGTTATTTTGATTTCATCAACGGTTTGATCGTTGGTGTGACCTTTCAAGACAACCTTGAACGGCTTGGCGTTCTTGGTATCGTAGGAAAAAAAATGTACATCTCGTCAGTTAAATACTGAACAAGACGATCACGACCCTTTATTGAGTCGACTAATTAGCAGCATTCACCTTTACGGCCAATTTGATAGGTAACTTTAACGTCAGTAACAAATGTTAAAAGTTCCTTTTTGAAAATATTAAATTCAGAAGAAATAGGCGGAACTTTCTACTTTTTTAAAGAATTTACATTTTTTATAGTATCATTGCTAATAATTTCCATTTCACCGGCTTCTTGCTCAGGCAAAATATCAAACATGTTATCGCTACAAACACTCGAATTCTCCGAGAGAGAATGCTCTCTGTTTGTCCTCGTAGTGATGCGCGGTTTCTTTTTTCGCCCTGTTATTTCAGGTGATACGAAAAAATTAAAAAAAAAATGTTAAATTAAAAAGTAGGTAGTCTTGAGAAAGACTGATGGGAAATAACTTTCAGGTAGTCTTTAAAAGACACACTGACAAAACACAAACTTTGAACGCTGTGCACCGTTTTATTTTTAAATTTTTGTATACAAAAATCGGCACCAAATAGCTTTTAAAAACAGGCGAAAAGGCTGCTTACATACTCTTACATACCAAAGAGTGTACCTTTAATTGAAAGTCTGAAGATAGTTATTTCATCGTATGAAACTGCCACGTGCCTAAAATTGCGTAATTTTGAGATGGTTGAGGTGAAAGTATCCCCAAAAATATCGAAATATGTCAAATAACTTTTTTATTTTGGGAGATAAAAAATAACAATGTTCAGCATAAACATGCATATTGGGATAACTGATAACTTTGTAGAAGGTTTGAAAATTCGGAAAAATCAGAGAAAAAAGTTATAAAGAAAATTGTGATTTTCGGGACCTCTTCATAGATAGAATCATGATGTCTTCGGCAAAGTATATTGTTTTGAGATCACCTAAAATTTTGTCGAAGACACCATGCGTCTATCTCAATCTGATAAAATAGTAAATTTTCTATCACACTTTTAGGTGGATTGATCACTCATCTTCCTACATCTAAAGATGTACTTTTGAATATCTTGAAACTTCTCCGAACATACATTATGACTATAATCAACATTTGAAACACTATTTAATGATTCGCACGAAAACGGCAAAATAAAACACTGTGTGATGCCCGGATACGGGAGAATGAATCCAGATGCCACTTTGAAATCAAACGTCGGTGTTTTGAAGATCAAAATGTAGCCCAGAGACCGGAAATCAAATCCAGATGCCATTTGAAAATCCAATGTGGTGATTTTTATTCCCAACCCACAAAGATATCCAAAGGCCGGAAATCGACCCCAGATGGAATTTTAAATCGTTACACCACACAATTTCTAGAGAGTTGTTTTATGAGTTTTTGGAGTGAGAAGTTATTCTTGGTGATCATTCTCAAATACAATAATGCAAGTAATGTGACAAACAGCATTATGTTGAGGTAGTTATCAAAATGGATGGATAGCCTTTTTATTTGAAGAAACAAATACACTTCACAAATTATTTTGAATAGAAATAACAGATTTCAAATTGTTACCGTTTTGCAGCTGGATCATTTTGAACGTTCCTTCAAGTATCTAACATTTTTACCTTTTGCTATATTTTTCGAAAGCATTCGTTACAACTTTGTTAGGAATTGGGACAGTGTAGAAACATAATTCAGGAAACCAGATTTATGGTCAGAATACACACATGGTAATAATAATATTTGTTTGATATTAAGTATATTTGAGAGATATGCGATTGTCGTCGTAAAATTAATGGCGCAGCAACACGGGCCTGGAGTCAGCTAGTGTTTTGCTAAAATTTAGAGATTTAGGAGTCAAAATAAGTAGGATAGGTAAAATTCAATTTTGAAATGCTGTAACTTTGCCAAATAATGTTCGATTTTAATCATTGAAACGCAGCGATCGCGATAATTATCGTGATAGTTTTTTAAATGTGCTCTCAGGGCTTCGGTGTTTGAGAACGAGTAATACTCTCCTCGACAAAGTTGTAGTATTACTTGAGGACTTCAAGTTCGTCATACAAAGTTGTTCAATGTGCCTATTGAATGAGCTTTCGGCTTGTAAAAATATGAGCGAGAGTGAAAGTTTACATCCTTGCCTCTATCTTCAAGATTTTTTACCAGGAATTTTTCACAAGACTTATTTCTGAATATGAGCTGCATTGGCCTACCCTGGAGCAAACTGGATGCCCCGAAGGAGCCTATCGCGTGCGACACCTCTATCTTCAGGATCTTCAAATCGTTCCGGGACTGACCAATGCAGCCTACATTCAGAAATATTTTTTTTTGGTATTTTCCCATCCTTCTAACTTCGACTATCCTAAATTTATGTTTTTTCAGTGCTCATGGAAAAATTATTTTCATGTGAAAAAGATGTTAATCCCAGCTTTCGATTTCGAATTTGTTTACAGCCCTAAGCGAAGTCAAAATCATACAGGATCTTCTTAATGAACATTTTGTATTAGGTTTTAAATTCGCAGTTCATCATTGGAGACCCCAAGTGATCGAGCGAAGTTTAGCTGTCACAAATCACACGGCTGTCATCATTTCCTCGAGAAAACAACTAGTATGCAATAATAGCAATTAGTTACACGCGTTTATCGATCTACTTACCATTGTGCAGATTCATCGTATTGCAATTCTCAGGCGTCTGTAGTTCCAAATATCAATCAATCGAAGATCGCAAGAAAATTTAGCTATCACAAATCGCAGGGCTGTCATCATTACTCAAAAAAACAACAAACAACTGGTTTCACTTTTCAGAACTTTCGATATGATAATACTCTGCTCTTTATTTTTCCTCTCTCATTCTTTGGTTAAATAAAAATAAAACATTTATGATACAGATTCTCTTAACCCATTTGCAAAACATGCTCTGTCTATACCTTTCATATGTCACTTTGCTATAGTTTTTTTTCTTGTTTATTTCTTACACTTTCAATGTGCTTACAGAAACACTATCCAATAGACCACTGCTGCGTATAGTTCAACTTATTTTATCTTTCTTAGTCATTTGTAAAATTCTTCCGATTTTGTCAATACCCTAGAATATATTCGATAGGAAAAAAACATATCTTTCGCTCATATTCAATTAGCTACTCTACTTCGTTATTTTTTTGCTTTGTTTTAGTTTTCGTTTTCGTTTTCGCCGGGCACTAAATAGAGCGAAAGCAAAACTTGCACTGTTGCTGGTGCGAACGAGCAAGTTTGGCGTGTGTTTGACTTTCCCGGTTGCCGAACAGGGACGAAATAAAACATTAATCAAATTAAATTTGCCCATTCGCTGCGGTGTGAACTCACGTGGGGTTTGACGCGGTAGGAGAATGTGAACGGTGCCAGGATCGGTGCTGAACATGTACCATAATAAGTTCAAGCGGGGGAGTCAAAATAAAAAAAAACTTTTCCTGGCCTTCCTTCGAGACTGGGGCTGGAAAGGGTGTTGTACATGAAGGACATTAAAAACGAATAAAATCCGGCAGTCAAAACTTTAGTGCATGCAGTTTCTGCATTCAAACTTCCGCGCGTCGGCTCTTGCTACCGGTTGCTTCTCATTAGTGTTTTATTTTTGTTTTTTTTTCTGCTGTTTCGAATTTTACAATCATTTGAAATTTCAGGCACATATTAAATTAAAACTTAATTTATTTCCGCTCTCGACTCTTTCAGTGCACTTTCGATTCTCTCGTTCTCATTCACAAGCACTTATTTTGAATGCTTAACTTTATACACACACAACCTTTTTTATGTTTTTCGACAGCGTGGAAACCAAATTTCGCCTTTTATGGTGAACAGAAGCAATGCGGCGATTTATTGGTTTCAATAACATTTTATGACACTCTGGTGGATAGAAAATGAAACTTCCGAAAATTTTGTTCTGTGAAAATCGTTTAACGCCTTTCCGGTAGGTCTTCTACGCTGTCAGACTCTGGCTTGCATTCACTCATTCATTCGTTTTTCTGTTTTCGTCGAACAGGGTTAGCTAGTGAAAGGAAAGTGCTGATGGTGGTATTGGTAGTGGTGATCTTACATCTAAGTATCTATACAAGTCTACAGAAATCCACGTTTACGTTTACCTTACGACTAAAATGCGAACAACTTATATTATTATTTATTAATTTTTATTCGGTTTTTTTTTCCTTTTTGTTCGGTCTCAATTCCGGCTGGCTGTGCAAAGATGGGGTATATATTTTATTTAACATTACAGTAGCAATAACCGATTGAGGCGTGAAAGGTGGAAGTACACAAGGACGTCGTTAACCGCGACTGTGCTAACATGACCTTACAAATGTTGTGTATTAAATTGTGTCATCGTAATCGTAAATTATCATTATTACACTTTCTGACTGAATTATGGGTGGAAATTGCTGTAAGGAGCTGATGATCGTTGATTCGTACGGTCAAGATAAAAATACTAAATTTAACGATTTGTTGATCATTAGATGAGACGCTGTATTAGTTTAATTACCACAATTACACCTCAGCTTAAAAATGTATGTTCAACAAATGTTAAACACAAAAAAAGTACTTCTTGATAGCAATATTTCTAGTTTCGTTCTTGGTACCATATGTTTTTACCAAACGAAAGATGTTGGATTGATAAACCAAACAAGCGACATCACTGCTTATCAATAAAAAAATATTTCTATTACCAGAAATACTATTAAAAAAAAAAAAATGTTATTTTGATAACACTGGTCGACAGAAGCGAAAAAATGCTACCCTAAAGCTCAAAATAGTTGCCCTAGAAAGATTTTGGCTTTTCAACCATTCCTGTGAAACTTGGTGACTCTGGCCATTGTCAAAACGCGTCAACTTACATCAAAGTGTCGCATAGATATTGCTAGCCAGGTTCGTCGCTTCAACGTTATGTTTACGAGAAAACTTTTTTATGTCTCTGAAAAAAGGTTGGTGGTTAGGGGCACCAAAATTCACAGGAATGGCTAGAAAACAATAATCTTTCATTATTTACAGTTTGAGCTTCAGGGCTACACCTGTGTTGACCAGTGTAATTAGTAGTACACATATCGAATGAAAAAGCAAGACGAAACCTCAAGAAAAAAAAGCATAAGAAAAGTAAACGACGACGAAACATGCCAAAAGTCGTTAACATATATGAAAAATAATGTAGTTATCCAACTAATTTGCGGCAAATCACGATGTTTCTTTTTCGAAGCTGTTGACAGATGACATTTTTTGGAACTTGTTTTATATTGAAATTCGCAACAGGTGACCTTCACTTCTCTGATAATCGCCTGTACGGAAATGGTTTCGGCTGTATCTCCGTTGTATTTTGTTAGAATTTTAAACAACTGATACTGAAAGAACTGGAATGATTGGGATTTGATGGAAAATCTGGTTAAAATTATAACACGATTATTTAGACATTGGTAACTTCAAACATGAAATGTATTGTAACTTGATACATTCGATAGTATTAGTGTCTGATGCTTTTTTTATTTCCGAAGTAGCTTAAAAGCATCTATACTCATTCGCTAATGTTATATTTTAAACAATTCTGGCAATGATAAAGAATTGACTCAGTTTTGGCCGGCTTTCCATACGCACTGCGCAATTTGATTTCCAAACTTTGTCAAAAATAGTTCAATATGTTTTATTTTCAATGCTAGTTTATACTATTGAAGTCACTGAACCATTTTTATGGATATATATTAAATATAAAGATCAATTGAAATAAAATCTTAAATAAAATCTATCTCTTCTTTGAGAAGAACTCCAAAATGTACGGAATAGATTTCATTTTACTCTGTCTATTTTTTTTTTTTTCAATAAATTTTAAACCAATCAATTTTTAACCAGGAGCTCCATAGCCGCAAGGGTTCGAATCTTAGTAGAACCAAGCCATTTGTTTGCCAAAGGACTTTAGCATGGGTTTATTCTCAGGCTTCCCACCAAGTACCTTTTCTTCAATCTGAATTCTACAGTACCTCTGTTGACTCTCCTTCTAACAAAAATAAGTCCCTGTTATAAAAAACTGGTGTGAGTAACGTATGAAAGCTCTCTCCAGGGAATTGTAATTAGGCGATATTGTTAAAAGGGATAGAGGCTCGGTATAGTAGAGTAGTAAGTTTGAAACGGAAAGGTAAAACTTACACACAAGCACGAATATGAATTATAAGCGTATCACTCACTTCAATGGTGATACTGCCAATAATATGAAGTGCGGAATACAGAAAACCACTTGGGCAATATCACAATAGATCTAATCTCTGGTCGCAGTGATGAGCCCACACAGGAAAAAAAAACCAATCAAAATCTACTTGAGTTTTGCCCTTTTCTATCATAATTTTGGGGATGCTTCCATTTCAATTTTTGGTATAAAAGAGTAAAATAGAGATTTTTAATCCTGTTCGTGCAAATAATTTTTATCCAACACTAGAAAATTAACTCTCTGCAAATAATGTGATTGCCAGGAGAAAATTTAAAACGGTATCTGGGTAACATCCTGAGTACGAAAATGTCCATGTTGGGTAGTATTTAGCTATTCTGGCTGTTTGCCAAGAACCGGAAGCCACCATCTCATATTCCAAATTAGCCTCTGGGTATTATTTTAGTTCCAGTAAAAATCATATTGCTTGATATTTGGCCATTTTCGAAAACTAGAACTCGCCATCTGGGATTTTAAAATTGGAGTCTGGATTCGATTTCTGATCATTGGGCATCATCTAGATTCCAGAATGATAATTCAAGCTGTTTCACAGACACTGAAGGTTGACAGTTTTGATTTCAAAATGCCATCGGGGGTCGATTTTTGGCTCTGTGTATCATCCCGTTAACGGAAATATTCATTAAGGTGGAAATACACAGGTAGTAGTACATGAATTCGTTGATATCGATTTTTTTATGCCGAATGCCTCTTGCAAAAATCGACTTTCTGGTCAAAGTCCCAGAAACATTTGGGTTAAGCAAGATTCCCAGCTCGGAAGTTTCTTAGTCCCAGAAATCTGTGCATTTTCATCGATTAATAAAGTGAAATTTTGATCGCTTTGAGGCACGTGTTCCCAAAGTCTGATTGAACTGAAATTTTGCATAGAGGCTTTTTTCAAGAAGACGAAACTCTCGAGCACTACTGCTAAGCGAAATTCGAAGGACAGTGTATTTTTTTATACAAGTCTTGCAGCTCTAAAATCTATATTAGGTAATATTTGGCCATTTTTGGATGTTTTTCAGAAAGAGGAAATCGCCATCTTGGATTTCAAAATGGTGTCTGAAACCGTCCTTAGTATCGTTTCGGTTTCAGAATTAACCCTATTGGATGATATTTTGCTATATTCGAGCTTCGGAAGTCGCCATTTTGAATTTGAAAATGGAATCCGCAGTCGAATTCCAGTCTCTCATCTAAAAATCGCCATCTTGAAATTCAAAATAGTATCCGGGTCGATTTTGGGCCTTTAAATGTCATCCCGGTTCAGAATATACCCATATTGATTGACATTTGACCATGTTCCAGCTTTGATTGGCCCAATTCTTCGTTCAAATATGGCTCGATATTTTTCAACAGTACTTATAATAGTTAACGGCACACAATTACAATTTCTCATATTGTGGTGAACGCGTAACTAATTTAACTAATTTGCAAAAACGAAGTAAACTAACTCAGTAAGTATTCAACACTGAATAAAAATCATCAGTTTAAATTTTTTAATAGTAGCTTACTTAAATATGTAGTTCTACGTCAAAAATTTAGCAAATGGTATCTGAGACGTGAACCCATGGTTGACGTAGGACTACGAAGGCTTTGTACTGCTTATTTTTTTTTTAAATTAAACCAATAGCAAAAAATGGCATCTTTGCCTATAGTAACGTCTATGCAAAGTTCCAGCCAAATTTAAAATGGTCGATTAAAGGCTACCCGTTTTTTTTGTGTGGAATGGCTCAAATGCGCCAATCATATAAAAAGTTTATTATCAATTCCATCACGTAGTAGTAAAAAGGCTGTAACAATAATCATATCATGAAATTTCTTTACCTTTTAGCTCCCTAACGGCACCTTGATTATAAACATTTAAAAACCTTCTCTCTCAACGTTCCATGCTCATTGTAGTTTCCACAGAATGTACCTTAGTAGATATAGACGTAGTCCTACGTCAAAAATAGTATTTAAGGATTTTTTGCCAACTAAACCGAGGAGCGACAGCACCCTCTCAGAATTAAATTGAAGTTTTGTGGGTGCAAATTTTGTTTTTTTTTCTGTACTATCATTTGAAAAGGTCTGAAAAATGTTTTAAAAAATCGATGTATCTGAATAATAACAAGAAGTAGAGGAAAGTTGTAAGTGTGTAAGTTGATGTCTTCTAGGGAATTTTCTGAACCTTCATTTGAAAATATTGAAATAATTGAATTCTAAGCGCTACACTGAAATCAAAAAATCATTTTGAAAAAAAAAGAGATTGTCAAAAAGTACGACAGATCAGATTTTTGACGTAGGACTATGTCTTTGTTGCATCACCCCGCCAACATTGCAAAAATCTACGCTCAACTCGAAACAAAAGATTACGCGTAGAAAATTTACCTTCACTCTTGTTCGTCACACGGTAGCGAACGCAGCCTACAGTATAGCTGTTAGAGGTACGCGGCATTAGGAAAAGATAGCTGATTACGAGTCAACTATCAGGCACTGCGGCACACCTTACCTTAATTCTGCATACGGCAGCAAGAGGTACTATCGTATGCTGTAGGATATTTTGCTAGCCGAGCTACTGGAGGGCAGAGCGGAGAGCAAATTTATTATGTGCGGCCAGGAAAATATTCAATGTTACCAGTGAATTTTCACTAGTACAGTGCCTCCACAGTTATGGATCAGCTACAGATATGGGTCATTTTTGAGCAAATACGTCTATTTTCACGAAACTGGACAATTTTCATTAGCAGTGGTATTTTTTGTAAAACTCACTTGTAACCTCTTTTATACGATTAAAATAATTTAGAGTTGAAAATGTCACTAGAAACTATATTTCTGTTCAGTGTAAGAAGTGAGGTGACCCATAATTGTAGTATTGTTACCTTGTTACCAATGTGGGTCAGTCCATATTTTGGCTATTTTTATTACTTTTACATGATAATGCATCAAGACCGAATAAAATAACTTATTATCAATATTTTACAACCATTAAATAACTTGCGTTATGTATATTGACGATTTTATAGACTAAATGATTTTGAATGCCAAAAGTGACCCATAGTTGTGTCTTTTGCTATGTAAGTGATATTTTTCTTCCCAACCGATTTACACGCATCAACTGCAGTGAAACTAATTGTTGATCGAAAGTACATATCAGAACAAAGATATAGATAGTAAAACATTCGTAGTTGATAATTTTTACGATTTTATATCCATTTTTGAATATTCAAACAACACGCTGACTGACCCATAATTGTAGAGGGACTGTACTATTAGTGTAAAATTTTCCTTCTTCTAAACAAACCAAAGTTTCTCTAACAAGAACTATTTAATGTTCGACGTGGTTTCACGTTTTTTGCCTCTGAGTTCACGACTGTCCGGTAGTGACTAGAGTTAGAGAAAAGTGGTCAAGGGATAGTTTTCACGAAATTGTCTGAATTCTCATTTAAAAATATCGAAAAAAAAATTTAAAGAACCTACACTGAATTTTTTTTTCAAAAATGAAAAAATCTCAGAAAACTTTCGAAATTAGCTTTTTAGACGGCCCTAAACGAGCCGCTTGAAATAATTTTTGTCAAAAAAACTTTTCTTTGATTTGCTTAGAAAAATTTAAGGCAACTAAATTGTGTTAAGATATCGAACGTCTTCGGCAGTGGTTTTCTTCGGCAGGTTTTTGCATAAAACTGCCGCAGAAAACCGGCCGAAGTAAACCATTGCCGAAGACGTATGAAACCCTATCTAAAAACCTTTTCTTTTAATCACTTGTTGTTTTTAACCATAGACCTACGTTTGGATCGTTTTCGTCTTAATTTGTATTTCGGGAATCGATATTTCCATAACAGAAATTAGTATTTGGCTGAAATTTCTTTTCTTTGTTGCTTGAACATAAAAAGTATTAAAAAACCTGTTCTGATGTTTGTCAATAGATGGCGGTAATCATAATTGAATTTGGGACCTTCCGATAAGACCGAGCCTTTTTCGACCCGTCATATTGTAGTGCGATTTTCATGGACGTGACATTCCATACTTTATTGTGACTTTGTTGTTCACACTCGTAAAAATATTATTAAAACTATTTCGAACGAAGATTTTTTTTATTTCGTTGAAATGTCGAGTCGGTTGAAAACAAATCTTATGAAGAAATGAGTCGTTTCTCTGAAAAGTCGAGCGAAGAAGACTTGTCAGCTGATATCAATAACGAATATGTTTCTAAAGTCCCATTTGGAATTGAAGAAGCTGTTAAGTTTCACGTACAAGACGATTTGAGTGTTATGTGTTTTTCATATTTCCTCATTTTTTTTATGGTTTATCATACAAAATATACATGGATTGGAAAAGACCCGCAAACGTAAGATTATTCAATTTTTTAACGTAAGTTTACGGTTAAAATAAATGTGTTTCAGTGGAGAATCTTAAACTCAAATTTTTTCTTCTAAATAAAAATTCGAAGTAAAAAACTTCTAAATAAAAGTTCGAACAATCCCTTAGAAGTAATCCCTGGACAAGTTTTCCGTATCTCCTGTTATGATTCCTTATCAAATGTTAGTACAGCTAAATTTTTAAAGAAAAAATGCAAAAATCTTATTTGTAGCGCGAAATTTGATATTTTGTTTGTTCAAGAACAGGAAACTACAGAATAAAATATTTTGGTGTCTATATTGAGGCTCAAATACTATTGCAATAATGGCTTAAAAACCATTAAAAAGCGAAAATTCACCAGTGTCGACTGTGTTTAATTTCCTGCAAACCTCAACAATAAATCGCTAGATATGTAGTGGAAGACCGGTCAAAGTAATGGACAAAAACAGGCTTCATTTATCTTGTCCAAATCATGCTTCAAGCCGAGCGGATTGGCAATCAATCAAGATGTGTGCCAGAACGAATGTTTAAGGAAAATTTTAACTCTATTTCTCCAAAAACACTGTGATAAAGCATCATCACATTGCGCATGAAAAACATAAAATTTCCTGAACAACCACTCGAACCCATTTGTATTTCAAAAACGGAACCTAAAGCATCTACTCCTGTCTCGCCCAATCCAAGATTACTTTGAGATTATAGATTTCTTGGTGTACGAAAATAACTAAAGAGCATCAAACTGTAAACAGTCGATTGGTTGGATTACGAGATTCAAAAAGTCAAAGGAAAGGCCGTTTTGCTCCGGCATCATAAAAGAGATTCATGGGAAAGCCGACTACGGACCTTTTTTGAAAATTTTAATTTTTTTGACGTAGAACTACGTCTTACGGCAACATATATTGGGGTACTAACTCAATCAGTTTTTAAAACTCAATCAGTTTTTAACGGATTTCCTTAATTGTTACAGCTATCTATTGAAACATTACCCAATCAGTCGAAATTATCAGGATTATAACAAATTTTGATATTTTTTTACGAACTTTTTGTATCAACTTGTGTTCTAAACTTGGTCTCGTTAATAGTTAAAATATCAAAATTCCTATCAAAATTACTTACTGATCATTACAAATTACAGCAAGTTTTGTGAGGTTTATGGCAGAAAAAGATCAGAATTAGTTATAATGTACAATATTTTGTCGATTGAATAACAAATTTTGTTATAAATATCTGTAATTTTTATCATTCTGGCATATCAATAATATTACAGGCTTTGTCATTTCTATCAAGTTCTGATATATTTTTGTTACCCGTTTGTTATAATCGTTTGATCGGGTAGCGTCTACCAAAATGCGGAAAACTGTGATTTTGTTATGCTAACTTTCGTACTATTGAAAAAAAGAGCCTTATTGAACGCATGTTTCGATCAATCAGAGCTAAAACAAGGCCTTCTTTTACAACGCAGCCGACGCTAAATCATACAAAGGATTTTGCTTTATAACCAATTTGTTGTTGTTGTTGTTTTACTCGCTGTAATCCACGAACACACGCCTACCGGAAGTTTAACTCACAGTAGTCACGTATAGAACTGGCATGCAGAAATTCAGTCTTCATTTATAATCAGGCTTCTTCCGTTCTTTCATTTTTGCTCAAATTTCCTTCTCTACCTGCCAAACCCCTTGGAGAACTAGACTTTCTCTAACACAGAGTGAGTAATTGTCCACATTTAGGCGTAGAGTATTTTAGTTGCAGAGTTCCTATTCACTCTTAATCATCGCGTGTGAGGGGTTAACATTTGTTTGCTCTCTCAGTTTAGTAGTCAGAGTAGTTTTCGTTAGCTTTTCCTTTACTAGAAGAGAAGTTGGCCAAATATCAAAACATTTAGGTTCATATTGAAGCCACATCCTAACCGTTTTCGAATTTATTCTTATAATAAGATTCACAACTCACCATGGGTGCGTATTCTGCAGAAAGTTCGATTTTATCCTGTTTTTGCCGCACCCCAGAGCAATGAGAACGGTACCGCAATGCTCAGTTGATCGCCGAGCAGTTTATTTTCCTTTTCTTGCGTGCGTGGATGAGCAATTTACAAAAGTTTCACTGGGTTTTTACTCTGGCAAATTAGGAGCGTTTTTCGTCAGAGAAACTATTACTCTGCGCTCTCTCTACAGCAGATGGTATGATGCACATTGAATGTAAGCTCACAGTTGTTAAGAGGGAAGAAAACTGTTTTCTCTTTAAGATGAAGATGAGCAAAACATAGCCTGTTTATAATCGATCACCGCAGTAAGAGGACGATTGAATCTTACTGAAAATCAGCTCGACCTGCAGCTGGCAGAGCAGCAGCTGATTTCAGCGCAGCACGACTGAGCAGGTGACTCATTCAATTGAAGCGTTCCACAGCAGATGACCTAACAGGCGGACTGCACAGCATTGCTGAACATGTCCGGATATGTTAGTAAAATTGTGCGGATCTGTCATGTCGTGTTTACTTTTCTGTTCCACCAGTTTTATATTGAAGAAAACAGAAACCGGATTGAATAATGATAATATAAATGTTTATAACTTCAACTTAAACCATTTTTTCTCTTGGTTCTCTCGACTCGTGTTAGTATTTTTTGATTGAAAACGTTTAGTTACCTAGTTAATTGAAGAAATTAATGAAATGATCTATAGTACGTACTGTTTACTTTCGTGGAATCAACTCAATCGGAAAATAATATTAGCGAAAAATCAGGAATTCTACATAGGAAAATTTAATGGTAATTGCGCACAGTTTTGAACAATTTTTTGTTCACAAATCGCTAACGAAAATGTGAGAGAGGTTTAAATTAGATATTTTATTTGAAACTTGTTTATGCTATTTACCCAAAAGATACAATTGCAGTCAGTGTGAGTAAGAGAAAAGAGTAATCCAGGGAAATATTTTATTTTGTAGAGTTACTGAAACGTGAATTCGACAATTTAACATTTGAAAAACCTCCGAAAAAGAAAACCAGAATTTCGTATAGAGCGAGAATAAAATACGGAATTTGCGGTCAGTATTGTGTACAATAGAAGTGATCTCAAAAATATAAACCATTCTTTTCTGATCAGTGCTCCCAAATATTTGCATTCGCTGCTGTACTTTCAGGCTTATCACATCCGACCCTCGTGTGTTGACCAGGATAAAATAATATCGTTTCAAGGTAAACACTGGTGCAATCTCCCCGCCACTAAAGTCCTTTCCGCGCAGCCTCGAAAGATTCTACCCTGACCGGACAGGTCCCGGTCACGAGAAATAATACTCCATCGTTGTACCACACCACGCCGAACCGAAACCACTTCCAAACCAGACAAACAAAAAAAAGGCAGAAAACATGCGTAGCGAAACTAGACTTCCATGGCGTTTTATTTGTTTCACCCACGCTTCCTCCCCCATCCCGGTGTATTTTTCACTGCTGTCTGAACACAGAAAAATAACATCGATGTGCGATGAGCGCGTTGGCGGCAGCACCGGTGCCGTCGTGTCCGACCCCGGAACGGTCCGGCTACAGATGTGCCACGGTTCCGCTGCCGGACGATGGCACCGGATTTGTACTGCTGCTGCAGTCGGTAGCATCGACGCCGGGTGCAGATTTATTCAATTTCGGCTGCTCGACCGTGCCGGAAATGGTAACAATCGTAACTAAGTCCTTGTTTGCAACATTTTCGCCCCCCGTATTACTATCGTTCTCAATTATTTCGCGTGTAATTGAGTTTCGTTGTTTATGTGACACATGTGAGTCTGTACAATGCGGCACCGACCTGGGTTGCGTTTTCGCCAAACCGAAGGCGGCCGGAGCTGATTTAGCGTCGTCTATTTTAATAATCGAAGGCGTACGCGCGGATGCCACCGGCGGACCTGCTGTCGAAGCAATATTATTATCATCATTTATTAGAGCCGAACCACCGCAGGATTCACCGGTGGTTGTCGCCGTCCCAGCAGATGTCGTCGCCGGTGGTGCTGGTTGCGATTTCACCGACGTTGACGAATTCCTGCGGTCAATGGTGCGATAAGTTGGCGGGGGTTGACCGTTCGGATCGGGATCCGCCGTGATGTCCGGTGGGTTGCCGGCCGACGGTTGCGATGACTGAGTTGCCACGTTGACGCTGTTTGTACTGCTGCCCATGGCACCGCTGATGATACCACTTATGCCACCGAATATGCTGGTCGCGGTGCTGCCACTGCTGGCACCCCCGCCGCCACCGCCGGCTGTGGTTGTTGTCCCGGCACCGTTCGGGTTATTGTTCGAGCCACTGTTGTTGTACCGTGAGGTGAGTGGGATTCTGCAGTGAAATGACAAAACATAGTGGTTATTAGACATCATCTAATAGCAGTTTAGGAACTTAGTATAATTAAATAGGTTTATTGAATAAATTAGTAATAACTGAATTTTAAAACGCCAAAATTTAAAAAACAGGCGTGAATAGCGAGATCCGCATAAAATACCACATGAATTCCGAAATCCGTGAAAAAATAATCATTTGATAAAGTTTTTTAATCATTTCTGCTAAATACTCTCGAAATGGAATCAATAACCGTGTTGTTTCCACCTGCGAATTGAGCTGAATATCAAGGAAAAATATTAGAAGGCTAGGCCAAATCAGTGAATTTTCAGTAATTCGATTAGTTACACTTATCGGACACCGATAAATGACCGGTTTGAGAATAAAAAACCCTCAAAAAAGCCGCGTAAAAATTGTTTTTCTGAAAAAACCGCGTAAATTCCGAATTCCGCTTAAAAAACCCGCTTAAAAACGACTTTAGTGTGTTGAAAAACGAATTTAAGGAGTCACCCATTAGCGGCCTCATAAAATGTGGTTTCTCTTGAACGTTTTTTGAGGTAACAAGCGGTAAGTTTCAACATTAGAGTAAAAATTTTGTTGTCTTTTAAGTTTTGAAACAAAAGAAAATGACGGATTTATCAACAATCTCGCATGGCTTTTCGTCGCCAACAATTCAAACACGTGCACGATTTCGTCCTTTCTTTTCACCCGTAGCACACAATAAACATTTCATGCTGGGACGAGCCATCCGCATATAAAGCTGGTCGACAGAAACGAAAAAATGCTGCCCTTAAGCTCAAAATAGTTGCCCTAGAAAGATTATAGTTTTTAACCATTCCTGCGAAATTTGTTGCCTCTAAGCAGTGTAGAAAACTAGGAGCACCAAAATTCACAGGAATGGTTACAAAGCTATAATTTTCCATTTTTTCCAGTTTGAGTGTTGGCTGTATTGAACAGTGCACAGTAATGCAGTCCAGGAATGCAATCTAGCGGAGCAAAATTAATAACTCCCGATCGTGTTGGTTTTTTGAGATAGTGTTTTCGGAAATGTTCATGAAAATGATTCTTATATTTTGTATTAAAATATTTGTACTAAACGTGTACTAAACTAGTACTAAATTTTTTATTCTTTATTTTCTCAATTTATAAGGATGGTTTCTTTTACAAAGTTGTTTATTAACCAATAATATGAAGCTCTTCAAAAGTCACAACTATTCAAGAAGCCATAGTATATGAGATATTGATTTTTTTGTACAAAATGGACAAAAAACTTTAATTTTTATTTTTTTTTTGATTGTACTAACGAACTCTATAAGTTTCTAATTATAAATCAATTTTAATTTAAAGAGTAAATGTAGTAATGAAGATAGAAAATTAAACTAACTGAAAATATGATTGTAGAAACTACGAAAAATATAGTTCAGCAGGTGGGACTCGAACCCACAACTTCCAATCTCCGGTCAGATGTGTTCCCGTTACACCACCGCAGAACGTTAAAGACGTAGTTCTAGAATCGAGTTTTGTATCGCTTACCCAATTCTCGCACTTCGTACATTTACTCAGTAGAGACTATTATTTATAGCTGGCTATTGTTTCAACACCCTCAGTGGAAGTTGGAATGACTTCTCAGTGTGAGAGATAGAAACGTGCCAGTGCGGTGGTGTAACGGGAACACATCTGACCGGAGATTGGAAGTTGTGGGTTCGAGTCCCACCTGCTGAACTATATTTTTCGTAGTTTCTACAATCATATTTTCAGTTAGTTTAATTTTCTATCTTCATTACTACATTTACTCTTTAAATTAAAATTAAAAATAGCATGACTTTGCTAAGAGTCGAAAAAAAAAAAAAAAAAAAGAAAAGTAAAAATGTTTGTGACGCAAGTCGATGTTGCTGCTGGTAGAGATGGCAACTTACTGGCACGTTTCTATCTCTCACACTGAGAAGTCATTCCAACTTCCACTGAGGGTGTTGAAACAATAGCCAGCTATAAATAATAGTCTCTACTGAGTAAATGTACGAAGTGCGAGAATTGGGTAAGCGATACAAAACTCGATTCTAGAACTACGTCTTTAACGTTCTGCGGTGGTGTAACGGTAACACATCTGACCGGAGATTGGAAGTTGTGGGTTCGAGTCCCACCTGCTGAACTATATTTTTCGTAGTTTCTACAATCATATTTTCAGTTAGTTTAATTTTCTATCTTCATTACTACATTTACTCTTTAAATTAAAATTAAAAATAGCATGACTTTGCTAAGAGTCGAAAAAAAAAAAAAAAAAAAAAAAAAAAAAAGAAAAGTAATTATAAATCTTTCAAATTTTGAACTTTGCCAAAAAATAGGATGGCTATGACCTGTAGTTTTTGAGATATTTAAAAAAAACGAAGTGTAATCATGTACTTTCGTTAAAATCCGTTCAATTATAACACGAAAGCTCAAACTGAAAAAATGAAGGATTACAGATTTCAACCATTCTGTGCATTGTTGTGTCTCTAGCAAAGATGGCAAGCAATGCCTTGGATGCTACATTCCGATTCGGAACTCGAGCTTCTGTTTATTTATACACAGACTTTGCAGCCAGCTGTTTAGTGTAAAGGACAATTGCGGGGCTAGCGCTACGATCCTACTGACACTAACAGCCTTTCCCAAGCCGAGACTCGAACTCAAGACGACTGGAATGTTAGGCCAGCGTCGTACCTCGAGACCGTCTGGGAGAGCAAAGATAGCAGCTCGTAAAAGGCCGCACAGTGATTACTTACCGGGTTGATCGCTTCTACGTTTGCTTACGGGAAAATTCCATTATATTTCAGTCTTTGAATACTTTACGCTCTCCCAACTTGGCTAGGAGCACCAAAACTCACAGGAATAGTTAAAAAGTCCTGATTTAGGCTTTATTATTTTACATTTGTCGACTAGTTGCCAACACAGGTTTGCTCTAGAGCTTAAATTGAAAAAAAAAAGAAACATTATAGATTACACTGTGCTACAGCAATTTAGAACTTCTAATGGGACCTAGTGTAGGTTGTAGGTCTTGTTGAGTGAAAAAATCTGAAGTTATAGTCAAAAGACGGGTTTTTTACCTCACTGCATACAATTTTTTTTAACTCAGTCATTTCTGGACCGATTTTCAATATTTCAGCAGTTTTGGAAAGAAGATAAACAGAGCTTTTAAAATATACACAGATTTGTACCAATATCACCAAAACATGTTGAGTTGTTTGTGTTTAAATCTAAATTTTTAGACTTTTTCACGCAATTTTTCAACTTAACTTGAAATTCAGTTAAAAAAGTTGTATGCACTGGGTCCAAAAAATCAAATTCAGAGGTGTTTGGAAAATTTCTAGTATGAGCGAATGTTACACTCAACAAGACTTACAACCTACACTAGGTCACTTCAGAAGTTCTTGCTTTTTTTTCATTTGTTATTATTTTAACCGTTCCTGTGAATTTTGGTGCCTTTGGCCAGCTCGAAAGTGCGTAATGTCTAGGGAGACTTAAATGAAGTTTTCGCGTAATGAAAATAGAAGCGACGAACCCGGCGTGCAATAACATTGCGTCTTTTTGACTAAAATTGCGATTTTTTTCTCAGCATAGTAAGGGATCGTCACAGAGGCCAAAACCTAAACTTGGTTTCCGGCATAGTGGCCCCAGATTAATGTTTATTTATTCATTTATTTCGTCAAGCAAATGTAGACTACAGTTATAATAATACAATGTTTTCTTATATTCTATACATTATTTCCAGTAGTTAGTCGTTTTTTTATTTGATTTCTGCCCATTGTGATGTCGATATTTTCGCAGTGCTGATTATAGTGACGCATCATGCGATTTATTGGGCCATTTTTTGAGTAGTTTGTTCTGTGAGAATTTTCCGAAAATATTTTACGATTTCTTAATTGACGACTGGGTGCATAAAAATTTAGTTGTGATAATAATTGAGTAGATTGCACGCGTTGAGAAATAATGTCATTGATAAAATAAAGCATTGAAAGATCGCGGCGTTCTTTAAGTGCTTGTATGTCTATAAGCATGCAGCGTGCTTCATATGATGGTAGGGGAAATGATGTCCAATTTAGCTTACGAAGCGCGTACAAAAGAAATTGTGTTTGGACAGATTCAATGCGTTCTTCATGTGTGGCAATATAGGGATTCCATACAATGCTACATTATTCCAGAATTGGTCGGACGTATGTAATATATAATAGTTTGATTGTATATGGGTCTTGAAAAATGTGGCCGAAGCGTTTTATAAAGCCCAGCATACTATTTGCTTTGTTGATAATTGTATTATAATGTTCTATGAATGTAAGTTTGGAGTCTAAGATTACGCCTAGGTCCTCTACGATTTTGCATTTTTCTACTGGTTGGTTTCCTAAAAAAATGTTTGCAGGTGGTGTTACTGTTTTTCTGCTAAAGGCTATTAAATTACATTTTTTAATGTTGAGTTGTAATAGGCTTTTGTTGCACCAAGTGTAGAATACATTAATTTCATTCTGGAATATTTCGAAGTCTTCTGCATTGGTTATTTCTATAAAGAGCTTCATGTCATCAGCATATACTAGCACATGTATTGACTTAAGAAGAAAGGAAATGTCATTTACGTATAATATAAAAAGAAGAGGGCCCAGGTGGGAACCTTGAGGAACCCCAGAAGTTACTTCTATTGGGTTTGAAAAGGAATTTTGAAAGCGGACTATTTGTGTTCGTTTTGTTAAGTATGACTGCAGCCATTCCAAAAATTTTGTTTCAGTTCCGTATTTTTCGAGCTTGAAGAGTAATAATGGTATGTCGATTCTGTCAAATGCCTTGCTAAAGTCCGTATAAAGAGCTTCTACGTGGTTACCGTTGTCCATTACAGTCAGAGTGAAAGTTATGAATTCCAAAAGATTTGTGGTAGTTGATCGGCCTTTGTAAAAGCCGTGCTGTTGAGTTGTAATTTGGTGTTTTACTTGTTGAAAGATTTTTTCATTAATTATTGATTCAAATAATTTTGGAATGCATGAAATAATGGCAATTCCACGATAATTACGAATGTCAGATTTAGCGCCAGATTTGAAAATTGGCACTAAGTATGAGGTTTTCCAGAGTTCTGGGAAAATTCCATTCTTCAGGGACATGTTAAAAAGGTGTTGTAATGGTGTAGATAGTTCTTCTGCCAAATTTTTGAGAAAAATTGGAGCTATTCTGTCAGGTCCAGGACCTTTCGTAGCGTCTAAATTTTTAAGTGCGTTTTGAATTTCGAATTCAGATATTTGATTGACAGATAAAGAATTCGAAAATTCAGGAAAATACGAGAAGTATTCGCGGTCGCGATCTGTTTCTTCATATTTGGTGTAAATTTCTTGAAAAAAAGTGGCAAAAAGACTACATATTTCATTACTAGTTTGTCCTACATTACTGTCAAGATGCATTCGTGATGGAAAGTTGTTACTTTTTAGTTTGGTTTTTACGTAATTAAAGAAGTTCTTAGGGCAAGACTTGATTTGAAGTTCGATTTTACGATTATGTTCTTCATGTGCAATTTTAATGGCTGCGTCAAGTTGACAGCAAATTTCTTGGGTATTTTGAAGATTTTCGCTATTGTTGTCTTTTTTGTATATTTTATGTGCTTTTTGTTTTCTATTTTTTAGGTTCTTCAATTGTGGATTGAACCACACTGGATATTTGTTGGTGTTCGTTCGTCTTCTTTTTTTAGAGGTACATTTTCTGATATAATTTGATTAATTTTTTCATAAAATTTTGTTACTTCTTCGTTGACATTTCCTTCTTTACAAATTATACTACGCCAATTTATTATGCGAAGTCTACGTTTGACTTGTTCGAAGTCAGTTTTGTGGTATTCCGGTACATTCTCGTACTCGCAGTCGCTAGGGTACGAAGTGTTATTCATTACTATTGAATATTCAATTGCTGTGTGAAATGCTTCATGTTTCCAGATGGGAGTCAATGATGCATCTACACAGAAGTCTTCAGTGCAGTTTGTGAATAATAGGTCTAAATATGCATTTTGTTTGTTTTTTGACATGATTGATTTGATATAGACCGAGTTCTGAGGATTTGCCAAAAAGATACTGCAGTGTTTCGTTTTCGCCTACGACTGGGAGTAAGATAGATTCATTTTCAATGTCTACAATAAAGTCTGCATTACGTTGGTTGAAGTCGCCATAGACATACAGTTTTACTTCTGGTTTCATGTTAGACATAATAGATTCTAAAGTTTTGAAAAATAATTCATACGAATGTTTATGACCATGTTCCGGTGGAAAGTACACGGAACAGAAGATATGTTCTTTGCCAGCAATAAATGCTTTGGCCCATACATGTTCAAATTCTTTATATTTGTCGGATATTATTTCTTCAGAAGTAAAGTCTACATTAATGGCAATGAGGACTCCACCGCCTGACTTTTTTTGACTGGTAGACAAATTCCGATCGTGCCGGAATACATAATAATTGTTTCCAAATACTTCTTCGCTTCTTACGCTTTCGTCCCAGCTACTTTTCGTTCCTAAAATTATTTCAAAAGATGACGACAATAGATTTTGTTGAATTTCTTTCATTATGCTTGGGCTTTTCATGCGATTGAAATTCTGACAATAGATAAGAATTTCAGTCGCATTCTGTCGAGGAAGCGAAGAAGTGTTAGTCAAGTTATTACTTATGTTAAAATATAATGGTTCTGCCTCAGAAGAGGGCGTCCTTACTTGCGAAAATTTGTACTAAATTTATTTACACTTTCGCGAAGTTGTTGAAGACGATGCGTGCGTTCATTTGATAAAAAATGACGATATGATTGAAGGTCGGCTACTGCTTCGGCTGGCGTGAGTCCATATTCCTGATGGACTTCAATAAAGACGCGTTGGAGTTGTTCTGGAGATGTCGGCAGTCCTTCGGATGCGAGAAGCATTCTTACACTGGTTGGTGTCATTCATTCTACGCATACAGATGATGGTTGGTCCTTCATGTATGCGAGATATAGGCGTGTAATATGCATTACTTTTGGGTCGCGGAGTCTAGCCTTCAAAAAGCGCTCGTCGCCATTCGATGATTGCTGCGTTAGTCGGAAGATTGGTGGACGCATGGGGTCAAGTTCAAATTGGCTATCTTGCGGTGCTGATTGTATGCTGGCGTTGCTGGCAGGAGCCGGTGCAGAATTTTCATTGTTAGTTGCATTTTTTTTCTGTCCGATATGGGTTGATAGTTTCGCCTTTTTGGAAATTTATATATTTTGATGTTATGTCTGAATTCGGCGGCCCAGCAAATTGAACGCGTGCAGCTGCCAGGAGGTCTTTGTCCGAGGGTACTGGTTGTTTTGGCATCTCAGCAATTTGAGTTTTCTTTGAGTTGCAGGCGAAATGGTTTATTCCGTGATTATAGGTGTTGTTACTTATGCTGATAGGGTTTGAGTTTTCCTGCTGACGTTTGCGTTGCTGCATACGTTTACGAGCGGCCTTTTCTGCTTGCTTTTCCTGCATGCGTCTTTTACGCTGTCTGGCGTCATGTTCAGTCCAGTCGCGTTTCCATACTTTTTTATTGCCAATTAGGCGCCAGCCTGATGTGAAATTTGGAGTACGGTGTTCTTCTGAGTCCGATTCTGGAAGTGGCAATGAAAGGCGAAGTTCTTCAGCCAGACTGGGATGATTGTCTGTTTTTGGCTGGAGTGAATTCGATTCTTTGAGCGCTTTTAATTCATTGATTAGTTCCTGCGCCGTTGTACTGCAGTTTGTTTTCTTATTTTGTATAGCTTCTAATTGGTGTTCCATATTGTCAATTTTTGATTCTATATTAGTAAATGCTTTTTCCAGGTGCTGTTGTATGTTCTTTGTGTGCTGCCGAATGGTTGGACATCTCCACGAGGTGCCGACCGGGACACGAGTAATCTTAGCGGAAATCGGGTAACCAACCTCCGGTGGAAATTATGGTCGTATGCTGACTGGAAAAGGGGTCGTACGCGACTGTGTCCCCATATTAGAGCAGCGTACAACGGCGTCTGACCCGGAGAGGGCAGCTGAATTATGGAATACTCTATCCCGCCAGCTTCACCTAAGATAGCAGCCCCATCAGCAGGATGTAGGTATCGCGATACTGGTAAGGTAGCATACCAATTCCTCTCTTTTAACCACGAACAACGAAATTAGAAATACAGAACGGATCAATCGGTAAAGACCTAGGCTATGAACACGGAAAAGATTAAGGTAAACGATTGGAAATTGGGTACTTGTAACGTCCAATCTCTCAATTAATCGGCTCTGGCTGGCTTGCTTGCTCGAGAACTACAGCGGCAGGGAGTCGAAATCGCAGCGAATAAGGAGGTTCGGTGGCCAAATTCCGGAGAAAGAAAATTCCGTGCAGTAGACCCTATTGCACGCACTTCTTTCAAGTACTACATCTACTACAGTGGCAGCAAAGTAGCGGAACGGGACGTTTCCAAAGCTGCAAAAACGTGATCGAAATTTTTTTGACCTAAACATTGATTTTAAAGCCGTAACGTCTTCTGCAAAGTTGTTCCATTAATTATTTCCCATGTTATAGAAGTTACAATTCCATGATTAATTCACTCAACAGTGAGAAGCGAGTTTTACTTTCCTCATTTTGGAATATAAAAATCCACTTTGTTCAGCAAAGTTGTAGCGAATTTAAAAAGAAACAACTTCGTTTAAGACATTATACTTCTATCTATTTATTTGAATGGACTTTATTGGAGTTTTCTATGGGTTGCTATTAAAATCTTATTTTGCTATTCAAATTTTTATAGTGATTTTTTACAATTTTCGAATGTTCTATAAAATTATTTGCTACAACAAAACAAATAATATCTCCGAAGAAAGTTTTTTTTTTATCTCACATATATTTTTGGTTGTTGACGATTTTAACAAGAATACTGCGCTAATTTACACTAATTACTCTTAACTCGAAAAATAATGATTTTGGAGTAATAGTGTCTTCAGTAAAGTTAATCTATTAATTATTTTCCATTTTGTAGAAGTTAGAATTTTGTGCTTAATCTACCTAAGAGTGAGAAATGAGTTTAATTTTTTTCATTTTTGCATATAAAAATCCACTTTGCTGAGTAAACATTTAGCACATTTTGTAATAAAAAACTTTGTCGAAGACACTATACTTGTATCTGGTCACTTTAATGAACTATTGTGAAAATAATAAAAAAATAAAAAAAAAATATTTTTTCAATATAATTTTTTAAAATTCTCCAATGTTCTACAATGTTGTTAACTATAATAAAACACACAAGTTCACCGAAGAAAGTTTATTTTTATCTCTTAAGTTTATTTAGTTCTAAAGATTTTTATTAAAATAATGCACTTATTTATTCACAAATATCTGCACTGGAGACAGCGAGAGACTAAAGCCTTTATCTGGACTAATAGACGTTTCACTTATACTTAAATATAGAAAAGTCAAACAAATATAGAAAAGGTTTAGTCGCAGATATTTGCAGATTTTGAAGATATCTGTTAGTAAATTAGTGCATTGTTTCAATAAAAATCGTCAATAACCGATTAAATATGAGAGATAAAATAAACTTTCTTGGATGAAATTGTATGTTTCGTGATAGTAAACAACAATGTAAAACATTGGAAAATTGTAGAAAATCACCACTAAAAGTTATATTAAGAAAAATAACTTTTAATGGCCATCTGTAGAAACCTCCACAATAGTCCATTCAAAATGGCAGATAGAAGTATGATACCTTTGAGAAAGTTGTTTTTATAAAATGTGCAACAACTTTGCCGAATGAAGTGAATTTTTATATGCAAATTATGCGTAAAAGTCATCATAGGAGACGCAAACGCACGGGTTGGGAGGAAGGAATTCTTCCGTCCTGTCATTGAAAGGCATAGCCTCCACTTTTTTTTTTATTCTCGCTTATTTTCCGTCGGTCTAGTTCCGCCACTGTTGTGGCCAATCACCGACGCCCAGGGAGGCGACTCCACACCCAGGACCCTAACTAACGACCCGTTATTAAACGGACCGGCGCCAAGGGCTTTACTTCCTCATGCGATGGAAGGCGTGATCCCAGAAATTTTTCACCTCAGAAAATCTCCCGGTGTCGTCTAGGATTGAATTTAGACCAGTTGGGTTGGTTGTGAGTGGATCACGCCAACTCACAACCATTGACACCTATGTCGGCGGTGGGATTCGAACCCAGGCCTCGAGCGTGGTTGGCGGAGACGTTAACAACCACACTAGACCCCCGCAGCATAGCCTTCACTTGTCAACCAATGAAAACGGCCTAAGGTTGACAAACTTTGTCGCAGCCAGAGGAATGGCCATTGTAGTTCCTACTTACCACGTTTAAATATTCGAAAACACAGCTCGAGGCATCCAAATGGAGAAGCCAGCTCCCAGATCGATTACGTACTGATTGACGGTCGGCACTTTCCGGATGTTACTGATGTTAGGTCTTTCCAGGGACCAAACATTGACTCTGACCATTATCTCGTCGTTTGTAAGATCCGCGCACGATTGTCGAACGTGCTGAAATCTCGCACAGAGAGGACGACGCGTTTCAACATTCAGCGGTTGAAAGCTGATGGCGTGGCAGCAGAATACGCCAGAGATCTCGATTCAACGGATCGCAGAAAGCAGGAGGAAGGAGTGGAAGACATAAATGGGCTGTGGAGCAGTATCCACGATACCATCGAAACGACTGCGAGAGAGGTGGTAGGTACGATGCGTGGAAGACAGCATAACGGCTGGTTCGATGCCGACTGCCAGAGAGCGGCAGATGAGAAGACCCGTGCCAGGAGCCGCATGCTTACTGCGGCTACGCGTTAGAGCAAAGAGAGATACTGGGAGGCAGAGCTGCCGAAAGTAGAGTCCACCGTCGGAAGAAGCGCGAGTACGAGGAGCAGATGCTCGCCAGCGCAGAGGACAGCTATGCTAGAAACGACGTGCGGAGCTTCTATAGAACGGTGAACAGAGTCAGAACAGGAATTTTCCTGTGCTGGTCATGTGTATTGATAAGGACCTGCATTCTGATAAACCGACAGTTGCAGCCAGCTGGAAGGAGCATTTTCAGGTGCTATTGAAAGGTGAGGAGCCTGATGACCAGAGCAGGAACAGGATGACGAATATGAGTGACGAACAAGCTGTGAAGCCACCAACACAGGGAGAGGTGAAAAAGGCGATTAGTGAGCTGAAAAACGGCAAGGCCGGTTGGAAGGACGGTATTCCGGCCGAACTTCTAAAAGCGGTAAGCGAGCGGCTGTACTATGCGATCCACCAGCTAATGCTAAGAATCTGGGCGGATGAACGAATGCCAAACAACTGGTTGGAAGGCCTCATAGCCCTATCTATAAGAAGGGTCTATAAGAAGGGTCATCGATTGGATTGTTGCAACTATCGAGGCATTACGTTGCTCAACTCCGCATATAAAGTTCTCTCCCGTATCCTGTCAACGGAATCTTTGTTGGCGAATACCAGCCAGGTTTTCAACAGGGGCGTTCCACGACGGATCAAATTTTCACCCTGCGACAGATCATCGATAAGCTCCGGGGGTACAAACTTGCAGACCCACCATCTGTTTATAGATTTTAAGGCGGCATACGGCATAATGCTGGAACACGGTTTCCCGACGAAACTAATTGGGCTGATTCGTGTGACGCTACTTTAGTGATTTCCCAGCCTTTTTGGTTCTGCGGCCCCGTTTGCTTAACACAAAGAGCTTCGCGGGCCCCCAATAGAGAGAAACGGTACGATCATCACAAAATCTCACATGCTCATGGTTGCTGGTAGGGAGCGTGGGAGTTCCCGTGGTGTTGGTGCTGAGGTGGAGATAGATGGAAAGCGACTTGGAGTGGTTGATGAATTCGTTTATCTTGGTACGCTTGTGACATGTGACAACGATATGAGCCGTGAAGTGAAACGACGAGTTGCAGCTGCAAACAGAGCCTTCTACGGACTACGTAACCAGCTAAGGTCCCTTAGTTTGCAAACTTGCACAAAACTAGCGCTGTTTAGGACGCTGATACTCCCGGTGGCCCTTTGCGGACATGAAGCAGAGACGTTGAAGGAAGACGGATCGGAAAGTTCTGCGGTCGATACTTGGCGGTAAATTGCTGATCATGCTGATATAGTGAAAGTAATACAGCGGGGCAGGCTTCACATGTAGCCAGAATGCCAGACGAGAGCCGCCAAAATTATCTTCAGTAGAGAACCAGGAAGAGGCTGTCGACTCCGTGGAAGGCCTCGCACGCGGTGGAAGAAGATGCACGATCTGCTAGTGTACGAGGAGACTGGAGAACGGCTGCCCAAGACAAAAGAAGCTGGACATCTCTTATTCGTTCGGCCCTTGGTGAACGGTCCGTTAGATGAATAGTAGAGTTGAAGTATATTAGTAGAATTGATGAATAGTGGTAGTTCGGACACTTCGTGTCCCAATATCCCGGTTGTTTTCAAGTATAACAAGCTTGAAGTAACCGAAGGAAGATGCGGCTTCGGCCTGCGACAGCGTCATGCAGTAAAACTTTCAACATACCGGTGAGTAGTTTATCTTGTATTGAGAGCAATTATGCGAGAAAAAACATGCGGAATTTCAACAATGTCAGGAGTAGGAACTTTACTATGTGCAATGACAAGGACGGCAACCCGCTTACTGATGAACCAATGGTGGCAGCTTGGTGGAGGGAACACTTCCAGGCACTGCTGAATGGAACAGTATGAGAATAGACAGAGAGAGACAAGCTATGGAACCACCAACACAGACGAAGGTTAAAAAGGCTGAAAAATAAAAAAAAATGCTGGGTAGGATGGTTCTTAGGCCAAACTTCTGAAGGCGGAAACCGAGTATCTGCCAAATGAAATCTTTTTACGAATCTAGGTGGATTAACAAATGCCAAACGACTGGTTTCAAGGCCTCATTTGTCCTATCTATAAATAGGTCCATCGACTTGACTGTAGAAATTATAGAGGTATCACGTTGCTAAATTCTGCGTACAAAGTGCTTTCTCATATAACCTGTTCCTATGATTGAGATCGTTGGTGGAACCTTTTGTCGGTGAATATCAGGCTAGTTTTCTGAAGAAACGCTCCACGATGGATTGAATCTTTACAGATCCTAGAAAAAATCCGGCATATATCCTTCAAACTCAACATCTGTTTGTGGATTTGAAGGCGGCGCACGACTCAGTCAAGTGAAATAAGCTGTGGCAGATAATGCTTGAAACGAAACTGATAAAGTTGTTTTGAATGACACTGAAGAGATCAACATCATGCGGACGGACATCAGTCACTTTCACGACGTTGGATGGACTGAAGCAAGGGGACGCGCTTTCAAACCTTCTGTTCAACATTGCCTTGAAAGGTGTAGTACGAAGAGCAAAAATCGAAACGTGGAAAGAAAAGCGCACCATCATCACAAAATTTCGCATATTTCTCGACTTTGATATAATTGGATGACATCGATATAAAAACACCATGACAGGGAGATTGCGGGTTCATGTCCAGTCGGGATGCTATATATTTTTCCAAATCTGTATCATATTTCCAGTTCGCTTATTTTTCGCTTTCCCTACTGCACACATTGTCTGCTTAATGAACTTGAATGATAACGGGTAAAAGCCGTTGTTAAAAATAAAAATTAAGTTCGAAAAATCTGTAGAAAACTCCACAAAAGTTCCTTTCAATTTCAAGTATGGTGTCTTGTGCAAATTTATTTTTTATAAAATAAGCTACAATTTTGCCGAACAAAGTGAGTTTTTATACGCAAAAATGGAAAAAGAAAAATTCGCTTCTCACTGTTTAGTGGATTAATCATAAAATTGGAACTTCTATAAAATGAAGAACAATTGACGGATCAACTTTCCTGAAGACACTGTGGCTCTCAAATCTATTTGGAAACAGTGTGCCCCAAAGGCGTTCAACAGATGCTCCAGTATGTAATGTGTAAATTTTTTTGACCCACTACTGTATTTTATGTTCAAGTATAGAAGATATTGTATGTAATTTTTATGAGAATGCAAAATGCTTTTAAATGCAAAATCAAGAGAGTATCGTATTTTGTTTAACACTAGGACGAACCAGTCGAAGATTGAAAGTCTCTATAATAAAGGAAAAAAAATGTTTAACACTGAGAGAAATTGAAAAAGAGCTGCAAAATTAAAGATTTTTTTTTCAACTTTTATATTTAAAAAAATTATAACAAAATACAAACAGTGTTCGACCATTTCCATTACGTCGAAGTTTTTAATGTTAAGTGCATTCTGATGTATATTTTTGACAAATACGTCTTTGATTGCGTTCGAAATATATTTTTAACACTTTCCGTAGGATTATAATAATTTTTCCATCATCTCCTAAAGTATGCTCAAATCGCTCTTCTTTCGCATTGTGCTTTCCTTTTTTAGAAGAGAAGCAAAAAAAAAAACACATAACCGAAAAGCTTCATTCGTCATCGCGCCACCGGTGCAAAAAGGGGCGAGTATTGCATTTTATTTCAACCAGTCGCACGACACTGCGCTGTTGAAAAAAGTTTTTTTTTCAACATAATTAATCACTGTTTCATTTCATATATAATTAATTATTCAAGCGTTTAATCGAATGACAACGTGCAAATTGCATTCATTTATTAACGTTTGTTAATTACAAGTCAATCCAATCAGAAGGCACAGCGGTCATTCATAATTATTGTGGATGCATTAAAGTTTGATTCCGACTCTGCCAGTCAGTCCAACAGTCGCAAAAGTGAGATTTTTGTTTGTCAGGGCCACTCGTGCAGCCGAAATGTTTCACGGTCACAAAACTGCGTCGAAATATGAAGTATCCATTTACTTACCTGAGGAGACTCCCGACGTTAGACCGATATGTAGGCGGAGGTGAGGCCGTGCTGCGCATTCTTCCAGATTGGCGATCTCTATCCAGCAGAAGAAGCCTGTAAAGCAGAGGAAATTCACCAGATGAAATAGATGTCGGTATTTGTGGATGAAGTGTTATAAACAGTGGCAATTAAACAGCAAATGAGCATCTTCACGGAACGGTGTGTGGAAACGTTCATTATTTCGATTCAGCATTTCAAATGATAAACCCCTGGTACCTGGTAGTAACTCTAATGCAATAAATGCGTCTAACATCCAGTAGGTACGAGCAAGTGTAAACATTTTCCCCCGAGACAGAGCGTCCGTAATAGAGATAAATGTGCAAATTGTTAATCTAAATAATTAGCATGCAGCACTCAGGTGAGACTAGTCGGAAAATTATTAGTGAGGGGAGCAATATTAGGAGTATAAATGTGTTCTACAGCACAACAAACATTCCTTTACGTTTAATGTAGTTTAATGTGAAAACCCAACCTTCTTCCAGCCTAACCACGCTACTGACTAACCGCACTCGGTATTGGAGGCTGCGCGAAGTGCGGCTCCACTTTCGGGAACGTCCGCCGGTAACCGGGAGAAACAAATCACACACGTATCACTTCATATCAGCAGTGTCGTGAAAGCAACCACGTAGACAGTAGCTGGCAGAGCTGGGTATGGTCTGCATGCTAAACTTTGTCATACCGCGCCACTATCAGGTTCTGCCTTTCGGCACTCCATCAGCTATCTAACAGCTTTAGGTTCAGGACGGCAAGAGCCAGGGGCTCCTGTGTTGGAAAAGTGACTATCTCTCGGTGTATGTGTGCCAGTGTGTGTATGTATACAACTTCAAATGCAAATGCAAACTGCTCTCCAATGTACCATTTGTCTAAATCTCATTTGCGAAATTGTTTTAATTAGTAATTGAATTATTCAGACTGGTCGTGCTATTATCTGTATAATTAATTTTGAGTAATGGTGGGATAAACTGGTGTTGCAATGAAATCGCAGTGATTTCGTTTAATGTAACGGATTTGTGTGCTTGATGTGCACACTAGAGATAGAACAGTAATCAGAGAGAGGGCTAATGTTATTTACTGTATGCGGATAACACAGCATTTTCAGGTGCTTTATTTTGTTTCGGTCAAGGGTATAAAATGTGTATCGTTTTAAAATCCATTTCTATACTGCATCAGCCAAGCATATATCCTTATTACATATTTTATGAACCAAAGCCCAAAGCTCTTTTAGAAGACAAATAAGATTTTGAAAATAACCATAATTTTTTGTTTGAAAAAGCTGTTGTTTCCAGAAATGAAATTACTGGTCTAGTTACTTAGTTAAGTTATTGGAGTTATTGATTAAATTCTGTATTTTATTGGTTCCAATTTTCTGTGTTATTGCCTTTTGTTTGCCTTGTCTTATTATTCACATAAACACTCACGACATGCGTGTTCGAAAAAAATTTTCACTTATGTTTTACTATATTTTTTATAGTTTTGATTTTTTGTAATGAAGTACTCAAGAAAACAAAAAAAGATAGCTTTGCTTTTAAAAACTACTTTCAAAAACCACTATGAATGCAAAAAAAAACTGTTTTACATTATTTAGTGATAAGTTTTTCAAACTTTTAATTTTAATTCCTCTTTTGAATATTTTTTTCTGATATACTTCATATTTTAACTCTAATTCCTACTAATACCTACGGTCATGTTTTAGTAGCGCGTTATAAACCAGAAAATCAAAAAAAAAAATTAAAAAAACCCTGAGACAAACCAACTCAAACCTGTTTGGAACTAAAAAATATGCAGTTTTTGAACATTTCTAAAGCGCTTCTCTTAAAGTTTGTTCGCCGAGTGCAACTCACCCAGATTGGATGAAGTTGTTCAACAGGCAGACATATATTCAATATTTTTTTTTAAATTGTCCATTTTGATGTGGCTGAAACTTTGCATAGACGTTTCTATAGGCAAAAGATGCCATTCCGTGCTATTGGTTCAATTTTTTGGGACACGACTCATTTTTGAGAAGCTGTTGAAAAATGCTATTCTGGGAAGGTATTGATGATTACAAATATTTTTAGGACCAAAACGGTTTGTTTGATCGGTGTATCGTCCTGGGCAAAGTTGTAGATAATAATTTTGTCTTTCCGAGAAAAATATAGAGTAGTTTAGAGTAATAAAAAACCCCATAAAGAAAACTTTTGTTATTTCGTAGCCTGTGTTTTCTATCCCATAAACGTAGTGTATTATAGTAATATTGACCTGTTTTCTTTATTTTTAAACGAAAAAATCATGATATTGAGGTCAAAAGAACAAAAAAAAAAACAAAATAAAAATAATGATTTTCGGACATAAAAAAATCATTAGGGGTGAAATGGACCAGCTATTGGGGTAATATGGACAGTGTTTGGGGTAATGTCGACAGGGTAAAAATGTGACAGTGTATGTGTGTGACAGTGTGTGTGTATGACAGTGTGTGTGTATGACAGTGTGTGTGTATGACAGTGTGTGTATGACAGTATGTGTGTGTGTGTGTGTGTGTGTGTGTCTGTGTGTGTCTGTGTGTGTCTGTGTGTGTCTGTGTGAGTGTCTGTGTGTGTCTGTGTGTGTGTCTGTGTGTGTGTGTGTCTGTGTGTGTTCATCTGTGTGTGTTCATCTGTGTGTGTGTATGTGTGTCGGTGTGTGTGTCAGTGTGTGTGTCTGTGTGTGTATCAGTGTGTGTATCAGTGTGTGTGTGTCAGTGTGTGTTCCAGTGTGCGTGAAAAATGATTGTTTATTTTTGGCAAGCTTAATTCAAAAAGGATCACCCTAAGTACAAAAAAATATGGGTATAAAGTTTTTCGATAAGGAACAAGTATACCAATGTTGAGCATGACCTGAACAAAAAATAAATTTGATAACAAGGAAGGTTTAAAGGCATTTTAGGTGAATAACATTTTCTGACATTGGAAATGAGTTCAGCACCTCAAAATTGGCATTATACGTCGTTTTCAATTATTTAAGAAAAAAATTTAGGTTTTTTGCAACTTTTATTCAGAAACCCGCCACTGTGCGGGGGAATTTAAACACTTTGTGTACAAAATATTTTATGCCCGCGGCATCAGTCTGACAAAAGAATTTACTTCAAACTCACTTGACCATACCACCCTAAAAAAACTGTTCATTTTACCCCAAACAGAGTGCCTTACAAAAAAAAAAACGCAATTTCTTCCACTATTTTTTCCACTATGTTATCGTAATATTTTATCAAAATGTAGCCTATTACTAGACAAACACGGCTGCAAAGCTGATAAGACTGAAAACGTTGAAGAAGTTCTCATAAAACCTTAAATACATGAGCGTCAAACTTACAGCAATATCAACTTTTGATGTTTCCTTTGCTTACATTGGCACTGCGGTGCATCTATCACAGCAAACCATGAAATTTTTATGTTGGGTAGGGTTAAGTAGTTGAAAGAAAGAATGAAGTAGTACATGGAACCAAAAAAGTAATACTTTCCAAGATAAAGCACCTGTCCCTTTCACCCCAGGCGTCAAAATTACCCCAAACTACCCTACACTTTAAAAAAAATATTAATTTTTTGAAAAAAAGTTAGAAGAAAAATTAAAATTCATTTATCTAAAATAGCTCATTTTTTAAAAGTCTAATTTTTTTTTTTATAAAAACTACAAAAGATTACCTTAAGAATGCAATCGGTTCGATCATGGAAATTCATGATTTCGATATGTGCTTCCCATTATCATCAAGAAATACAGTCAGGTTTTATTTAACGCGGTTTTTACGCGGATTGCGACCACCTTCCAATCACGTTTTCCGTTACAGGACAAAAGTAATCATATATTCACTCATTCAGTAGGCAATAAAATAATTGAAGTGGTAGCCTTTTAAGATTAAATTTCTAGTTGTGCTCTCGTCGTGTTCGGTCGCAATTTTATTTCGATCTCGTTAATGCCGACCAGTATTCCGCCTTCAAGGTCACCGTGCATTGTATCGCGTGTGCACTGCTGCTCGTTGCCGTCGTCTATTGAAGACAAAGGAACGCATCATCGCGTTTTGCTACCGTACGCCACAGATTCCTGCGTTGTATCGCTACTGTAAGAGATCCAGTACCCGGCGCACTGCTGTTTGGCTGTATTGGTGCTGCTGTGTGGCTGGAATGGCTGCAGCTTTTGCTACCGGACTCATGTGTGAAGGACTGGATATTGGCATCGCCCATGCGCTGATTGTTGTGGAGAGCGGCTACAGGAGCTTAGTAGTTTTTTTTCTAGGTTTTCTTCTACAGAATTCTTTGCTGATTGGCATTTTGCGTGTGTGGCTCACGCGTCCAACATGGACGACGAACGCGGGGATGAAAACCCACTCGTTCCACCGCCTAGCCCTCCCGGATACAAAGTTCCAAGGGTTAAAAATGGGCGTCGGTGATTGGCTACAACGGTGGCGGAACTAGACTGACGGAAAAATAAGCGAGAATAAAAAAAATGGAGCCCCGCAGAAAGCTACCCATCGGCTTAAGCAGTATCCGGAGGGCAAAGTTGGTATAAGGGCTGTATTTTTCCGGCCGAAAGTAAAAGCATTGAACACAATACAAATCTGTAGAGATCTGGCACGGTTTACAGCCGTGACTGAAATAACCAAAGTACGCCCGAATAAGCTGCGTGTTTTTGTGTCCGACCTCAAGCAAGCAAACGAGATTGCTGCTTGTGAGCTCTTCACGCTGGAGTACCACGTGTACATTCCAGCTCGCGTAGTTGAGATCGACGGTGTGGTCAGCGAATCGAGTCTGACCGTCGAGGATCTATTGAAGGCTGGAGAAGGCATTTTCAAGGATTCCAGCCTTAAACCAGTCAAGATACTCGAATGTAAGCAATTACATTCAGTATTGCTCGACAAGGGTGTAAAAACTTACACCCCATCAGACTCGTTTCGCGTGACTTTCTCCTGGTCTGCTCTGTCGAGCTATGTGCTCGTGGAGAAGGTGCGTCTACCCGTGCGCTTGTTTGTACCGCGGGTAATGAATTGCCTAAAGTGTAAACAGTTGGGCCATACGGCCTCCCACTGTGGCAATAATGCACGTTGTGGCAAGTGCGGAGAGCAACATGCGGATGACGCCTGTAATAAGGGTGCTGAAAAGTGCCTTTATTGTGGGCAGACTCCGCATGAGCTGTCTGCATGTCCCACGTACAAACAGCGCCAAGAGAAGATCAAGCGGTCTTTGAAAGAGCGCTCTACGCGCACTTTCGCAGAAATGCTCAAAGAGGCCGCTGCCATCAAACTGGCTTCCCCGAATCTTTTTGACCATCCGATGTGTCTGATTCTGACGATTCAGTTGAGGAACCTTCTTTTGTTGAACCCGGGTAATCTAGGAAGAGGAAAAACCTTTCTTCCCCTAGGCTTCCTAGGAAAGGACAGAGAAGGTCTCTATCTCAAGTGACTGATACTAAAAAACAAAAAAGTGCTGTAGAAAATCCGAAGCAAACTCTTCCGGGATTGACAAAACTGAATTCAAGTAAGGAGTTTCCGGCACTTCTAGGAACATCAAAAACCCAACTGTTCCTTCTTTTTCGTCCAAGATTCAGCCAGAATCTGGACTGCTGAAGTTTTCAGATATTGTTGACTGGATTTTTGAAAATTTCAACATAACTGATCCTCTTAAAAGCCTTCTGCTGGCATTTCTACCAACAGTCAGAACGTTTTTAAGCAGTTGACTGCTAAATGGCCCCTCCTTGCAGCGATCGTATTCTTCGATGGCTAATTCATCGGCTGAGATGAAGGATTCTATCTCTATTTGCAGTGGAATTGTAGAAGTATCATCCCCAAACTTGATTCATTTAAAGTTTAGATTAATAAGCATAAATGTGATGCATTTTCCCTCTGTGAAACTTGGCTCACTTCAAATGTAGATCCTAACTTCCATGATTTTAATCTAATTCGCCTTTACCGAGAGAACCCTTACGGAGGAGTACTTCTAGGGATTAAGAAGTGCTATTCTTTCTATCGTATTAACTTCTCCTCGGTCCCAGGCGTCGAAGCTGTCGCATGTCAAATGACAATACAAGGTAAAGAGCTTTGTATTGCCTCAATATATATTCCTTCCAGAGCATAGGTTGGGCAACGGCTGCTCTTTGATTTAATAGAACATCTTCCCTCCCCACGTTTGATTTTGGAGGATTTTAACTCTCACGGCGTGGCTTGGGGTTCCCCTTCTAATGATAATCGTTCCTCTTTGATCTATAACCTCTGCGACGACTTTGACATGACAATATTAAACCACGGGGACATGACACGCCTTTCGAAACCTCCAGCGCGCCCCAGTGCTTTAGATTTATCTTTATGTTCAACATCGCTGCGGTTGGATTGCATATGGAAGGTAGTCTTTGATCCCCACGATAGCGATCATTTGCCTATTCATATTTCAATTGATAATTGTTCAATTCGCACGCGATCAGTTGATATTCCGTATGACCTCACACGGAATATCGATTGGAATTTATTCGAGGGAATGATTTCAGAAGCTGTCGAGTCGATTCAACATCACCCACCACTTGAAGAATACAACCTCCTCGGTGGCTTGATTCTCGACGCCGCGTTACAAGCACAAACGAAGAAATATCACGGCGTGACGATCAAAGAACGGCCTCCCACTCCGTGGTGGGACAAAGAGTGCTCCGATGTCTACACAGAAAAATCTGACGCGTTTAAGGCCTTCTTTCGGGTGAAACGTAAACCAGACGACTTTAAGCGGTATTTGGAGCTAGAGACCTGGTTTATAAGCTTGGTACGAGCAAAAAACGCGGATATTGGCGTTCGTTAACGAAACGTCGAGGGAGACATCGATGAGCACTCTTTGGAACACAGCCCGAAGAATGCGAAATCGTTTAACGGTCAACCAAAGCGAGGAGTCTTCAAGCCGGTGGATATTTGATTTTGACAGGAAAGTATTTCGGACTCTGTTCCTGTGCAAAACTTTGTTCGCGATACGTCTCCGGGCCACGACACGATAGAATCACCTTTTACGATGGCAGAATTTTCAATTGCCCTCCTGTCCTGTAAAAATAACCCACCTGGGTTAGATAGAATCAAATTCAACTTGTTGAAGAATCTACCCGGCACTGCCAAGAGGCGCTTATTGAATCTATTCAATAAGTTCCTGGAGCAGTATATTGTACCACAGGATTGGAGGCAAGTTAAGGTGATCGCCGTCCAAAAACCGGGAAAACCAGCTTCTGATCACAACTCTTATAGGCCGATTGCAATGCTATCCTGTATCCGGAAATTGATGGAGAACATGATACTCCGTCGTTTAGACCATTGGGTCGAATCAAGTGGTCTACTATCAGGATTTCCGCCGTGCCAAAGGAACGAATGATTGTCTTGCGTTGCTTTCTACAGATATTCAGCTAGCATATGCTCGCAAAGAACAAATGGCATCTGTGTTCTTGGACATTAAGGGGGCTTTTGATTCCGTTTCTATTGACATTCTTTCGGGCAAACTTCACCGACAAGGATTTTCACCAATTTTAAACAACTTTTTGCATAACTTGTTGTCCGAAAAGCATATGTATTTTACGCATGGTGATTTGGCAACATTTTGTCTTAGTTACATGGGTCTTCCCCAGGGCTCATGCTTGAGCCCCTTCTTTACAATTTTTATGTGAATGACATTGACGCATGTCTGGCAAATTTATGCACGATAAGACTTGCAGACAACAGCGTGGTTTCTGTTACAGGAGCTGTTGATTTGCAAGGACCATTGCAAGATACCTTGGACAATTTGTCTGCTTGGGCTTTAACTTTGTCCGTTATGTACTAAATTGTAAAAATCACAAAACTTAATTAGGTACCACAGAAACTACACAACCGATCTGAACATAGTTGGATTCAATGGACCAAATAAACTAGTCTTTAAAACCATCATAATGTTTAAAAGTTATGGAAAGGCAAGTAGCTCGGAGACTGTTTAAAATTATCAGATAATAACCAGATTAGGCAGAATTTGGCCATTTTAGGAAGTATTCCGGCAACCAGTAAAGTAGTCAGGGAGACTGCGGGTTCAAGTCCCGTCCGGATGCGGTATGTTTCTCTAAATCTGTATCATATCTTCAGTTCGCCTGTTTTTTTCCCGGCTGCACACACTGTCTACCTTTAATGAACTTGAATGTTATCGGGTAAAAGCCGTTGTTAAAGATAGAAATTAATTCGAAAAAAATTAGCCCTACGGAGCACCTTCCGTTGTTGTGTTGCACTCGTAGGCATGACTCAGACTGGCTCTCGATCACATAGGTCTATAAGAGTTATCAGCGTCAGCTGACTCTCCTGTGTGTGATGAGACATTTCTTTCAGTCGCATAACCAACGCCTGCACAGCAGTGTGTGTAGTTAGGGGTGAATAGAATAAGTCGGCAGTGTATTTTTCGCGTGATGTATTTGAAACATATTTATTTCATGGTATTTGCATGTGTAAGTGTTAATGTATGCTCATATGTGTGTGAATGTTAGGTTTTGAATGTTCGTGATAGTTGTGCTATTGGCTACCAGAAATTCGTTATTTAAAGTGGAAAATAAATCCAGTAGAAATTTTCAAGGAGTATTTTTTTAAATGAGAGTGTTGTGTAATTCTTTTTGAATAAATAATAAGTTCGAATGAAAAAGGCTGGCTCTCACCACTAGGTGGATCAATTTTGGTTTTTGGTTCAAATCGTTTATCCAGCGTGTCAAGTTGATTTCCAAACTCGAACTCTTCAATATTCGCTAACCTCTGACGAAGGACTACGTTACATTAATAGGGTGGCATACTGTAGAAAGTGTAACAAAAACGTTCCCTCTTCAAATGCGTATTATGTTACTAACACTAAACGAACATTGAACGCTTATGATCTTATCGAAAGAGGCACGTTGCCCAAAACTATTGGTAGAAAAATAGGTATATCTTTTCAGTATCAAACTAGTGAAAAAATAAACTAAAAATTAAATAAAAAATAGTGGCGTTATCCAATCACGAGCCCACTTTTTGGTCGCATTCTGAAGTGGTAACAGATGTTATAATATGTATCATTTTCATATGCTTATAATCTTGCTACCACAGAACGGATCATTAGGCGTCGTACACAAATTACGTAACCATGATGGGGGGGAGAAGGGGGGTTGAGTCAGCGTTACTTATTGTTACGTAGGGTGGAGGGGGGTAGTAGACGCAGTTACGTAACCGTAATGTTTGCTCGAAATTTAACATTTCGGGGGGAGGGGGGGGGGGTTCAGGCTGATTAGCGTTACGTAATTTTGGGTGGGGGAGTCATGTCGAATGTTACCTATCGTTACATAGGGGATTTTTTAATTCACAATGTTTTGGCAAAGCGTGATAGAATCGAAATGATCACCGTGTTAAAATCTAGTCTGATTTTGGCGAATGGTGAGATAAATTTCCAGTAATAAAGCTCGAGAAACCATTGCATATAAATTTACTCCCAATCTAGGATATAAAGAGATTTTCCAATTTAGGTTATAAAGAGAAAGAGAAAGTGTTAGAAAATCAGATCAGGATTGTTTGCAATTTCATTTTCGTTCATAGGTCGATAAAATCCATCCGTAAAAAAAATATAATTCTGAAACCCACGATAAACACTTTCTGCTCTAACTTTGATTTTGTTTATGAGTTGAAAATTTTCAAAATAGTGGATGTACTAGTAAGTTAGGAATACTACTTTAGAGAGATCTCCGGAACAATTATCACTCCAGATACAAAAATGTGGATAAAATAAAATAAATTTTCGTCTGTTATATTTTCACAGAATCAAGTGGGAGTAAATCCGCACTTGATGCATTTGACGTTTATAGCTGTTAACGATTTTTTTTCTCAAAAACACCTTCTTGAAAGCGATTAATATACATCATACAAATGATTCATTTCGTTATCCTAAAGTTCGCTAAATACTCACCTTAATCTGTACTCCTGCATGCTAGCCTGGTAGGAAGGTGGTGGCGGTCGATGTTGGAACTCCGGATATAGCAACCCATGCGGTGTGCTGCCCCCCCGCCCACAGGGTCGTCGCGAACAGCGGCCCAAATCCACAGTCGAACCTAGTCCGAGGCAGGGTGGCGCCCCGGGAGCCGTCATCCGCCAGGCTGCTCCACTGACGGTCACCAGGATCACTCCAACACCTGAGGGAGAAACAAAAAGCGCAACAAAGTTTACAACAATTAGTTCAGTACAGGCTGCTTCCGGGCTTATGCTCTCTCCGTTGCGGCGAAAGCAACGGAATCGAACGCGCTCCGCCTAATCTAATCCAGATTAATGAATGCACGGGTGAAATTAAATAATGAGGCAAATTGAACGAACGGGAGAACTTAAACGAATTATAAGATAAAACGACTTTATATAGTCGAACAGGGACAGCGCCGAGATGGATAGAATGGATGGAAAGTTTTTAGCGGTGTGCTGTCGGGGTAGCGTTGGGAGATGGAAGAAGTAGAGCTCTGGCACCCAGCGAAGAAGTTTTTTAATTAAGATGTTAATTTACGCTTTCTTCCTGGTGCAATTTTTCATGTTCAGTGCGAGAGATAGTGTCATCGAACTGGCAGCAATAAACTTGAGCACGAACAAAAACGACACAGAATCTGACACGAAAGAAAAATACGGTCCTGGATTACGATGCAATTGATTCGTGATTCGTTTTCAACGAATGAAGTCATTTATTGGCTTCTTTATTCTGTTTCAACATTTACATTGGATTTTACACTTCTCATTAAAGGATTTGGTAAACTGCGGATTTACTTTAGGCAAGTAATTCATGAAGCCATCATTTATTCAAAAGCATGAAGCTGGACCAAAGTCTGATTCAACTTCTAAAATCAATAAAAGCCGGTCTTCCTTCGAGTCCTCATTCTGTCTTTAAAGCGGAATATGGAGCAAAAAGTTTGCTTTTGTGCTTCTTTCGGCTTTGCACTCGAAGTTAATGGGAACCGAGTGGAAACTTTCCAAAAGCGGAAAGTTTATTAATAAATAATAAAGTAAACAGATACACCGACCAGATTATGTTTTGAGCGAAATGCTGTATGGTAAAATATTAAAGCACACTCGAAGCGATCGAGGCAATCAAGTAGTAAGTTTAAAATATCAGTTAGTCAGACTGCCAAACAAATAAAAACTCAACACTTTACTCCGGCATTGCGTTGAGCGGATCCGTGGGAAAGTTCTACGCAGCGGTCGAAGCCTTCCCGGCTGGTCATTGAGGGCAACGATTTTAAGCGCCCCACATACGAGACTCACATGCTGCAGGATAGGTTGACTGCTTTCAGGTGTATCGCCTGGCCGCCGTCTGTAAAGTGCATTTTTCCCACTCGATATGATCGATTTATTAGTGGCAGCAGCGTGTGAAAAATCATTCCACCGCAATGCTGTCGCCCTGAAAAAGGAGCGTGGGCTGATGAAATCATCAACTTGATTGCCCATAAAAGTGCGATTCCCGCCAGCGATTCTGCCATCAGCGCCATCAGAGTGCAGCAGTGGCTGTGACGATCGGACAGCAACGCAACGTGGTATGAATCCGTGCAAATTGTTTATGGCGTGCAGTCGGGAGAAATGCAAATGAGATTGTTTATTGGAACCGCGAACAAGTATGACGAGATTCTAGGTTATAATTTATGAACCGGGATTGAGTCACACCTTGTCAAACTGGAACTGGAACTGCTGATGTTAGCACAGCAGTATTTATCATGTCAGGTTAACTCAGTGTTCGAATCACTTCAAGTTAACATTTTTAGAGCAAAATTGTATTATGGTGCAGGAGTGGTTCTACCAAACTTCCGCTCACAGAAAAAACGCACTTTTGATCAGAAAGCAAAACTATTGTGCTTAATAACAATCGATTAAAAAGTAAACATTGGATGCAATTTGCCAATAAAAATTTATTTTAATAAATCTATTGCAATTGAGTCACTTTAATTAAAAGTTACGGTAGAATAAATTTAGTGAGTACAAGTTTCCATTAGACCATTCGTTCATTACAAGGACTAACCCCGTTGTCAGTTCAGCTACTTGAAAATGATACATGAAACTTACAATAATAATACGAGCTGCGTGTCACTTCCAATGCCCCGCCGCAATCCAATATTGCAATTACCCGCCAAAACATCATTATTTATTGCACTTCGAATGATAAACTTGCATCCCGGAAGCTATTTGTTTTCTGCTGCAACCGATTAGAAATTTATGCAGCAATAAATGACCTCCGATGAAACGTTCCGCATCGGCCCAAACGGGTTCCCTTTCCCTTCGTAGGCCACAAACTGCATAAACCCAAATGCAATCTGTTGCAGTTTGGTGATTCTGCAGGACAATTAAACGAGCCGAATCGGGTGTCCCGCTTTACGGTCATCGTCCGCAATAGTAAAACCAATTACACAAAATCCCCAAATCTGTTTGTTATTCATTGCCGGCTCTTAACCGAGATTCCTGTGAGCAGCTAGGTTACTGTACACGCGCGACGTAGCCTGCAGTTGCACTGGAAACGACGAAAACCGCTTTCTCTCTGGCTGTGAGCTACCAAATCCGGCACGGGTGCAGCTTAGAAGCACAGCTTCTTCCGGGACCAAGGGACTTCGCAGCTAGTTTTGAGAATCGTTTCAGTTCATAATTGAATAAACAAGTTAAACATGGACAAAATCGGTGTTAGCTAGCATCCAGGAAGGGCAATTCGCTGAAGAGCCCCGGGAGCCGGTGTGAGATTTGTTCTGTGGAATGACGTTGTGCAGTGCCGCCTGAGTGTGGTTTTCGATGTGAGAAACGTGATTTTCGTTTGATTATTTATTTTACGTAGCTAAGTGGATAAATAGTTGCAAACGAGTTTGAAATAGAAATTTCGCTTGAGTGTATCGCCAAAACCGAGTTCGAAATTGTTTTTTGGGGGTTTCTGTTGATCGAATTTCGTCAAGTTATCGAGATAGCTTCCAAACAAGAAGTACCTCGACAAAAAATCATGGCCGAAGAAAATCCAGACCAGTCCCATCGAAACAGTTTGGGAATCGACCATTCGAAAATGCCCTCTGAGGTAGAATCGTCGAAGAATACCTAGACAATCCAGGGGCGAACTGGCAGCGGAAGAAAAGTGAAGACGACCAACCCCATGAGGGCAAGCCAGGTGGGGGATCACTTTAAGCGTAATCCGAGCTTTTCGATTCTTTCGTCTGGTTCTCGTCATATTTTCAAAGTGAAAAAGGCGCCTAACGGAACCGAAAACTTCTGGTAAACTGTTGTAGTTTTCATATAAAATCAGTTTTGTCAAAAATTAGCTTTTAGAGATAATTAATTTTAAATACCCTTACAACATAGAATTTTTCAATAGTTTTCAAAAATTAGTCGTGTTTCAAAAAATTTGACTAATAGCACAAAATGGCTTCTTTTTCTCATAGAAACGTCTATGCAAAGTTTCAGACAAATCGATAATGGTGACCGAATCAGTGCCTTAGAATATCGATGTTTATTCACGAGTAGATAAATTGAATTGTTCTCAGTGTCAGCACATTTATTTTCTGATGCAACTCAGTAACCTATGCTCATTGCGAAGTTGCATAATATCGTTTATAATATTCAATAACACAACAGTGGAATGAATATCAAAGGCCTCGTAATGATATTCAGAGAAGCTTCGGTGATTATCATGTCGGTGTTTATCGGTTGTCTGGTATCATACTATAAAAACTCTTTTTGTTACATATGTTAGATCTATTTTAGAATACTGTTGTGTTGTTTGATCGCCTTATCAAGACGTCCATTCCAATTGAATCGAATCCGTACAAAAACAGTTTTTGTTATATGCACTAAGAAAACTAGGTTGGAACTCATTTCCTCTCCCTTGTTATGAATCACGTTGCATGCTCATTAATATTGAAACTTTTGAAAAAAGAAGAGAAATTGCTTCGGTAACTCTTGTCAACGATTCAGTTTCACAACGCATATGTTCGGTAAATTTGCTAGGAAAACTAAACTTTTATGCTCCTACACGCTCATGCCTTGTTTTTTTTTTGTGTTTTTAGTGGTCAACCAAATTAGGTTGAAGAATCTTGTTGATATTCTGATAAAAGAAATCGAACTGCATTTTTAACATCTAATTCCAATATGCTTATCTTACACCAGATATAGAATGTGTGGATTTCATTCTGCAAGATGTTGTTAGGGTATCCCAAAAAATCTATGTTGGAAAAGTAAAGGTGCCAACCCCAAATTGAAAGATAATGTTATTCATAGTATTTTTCTAGAACATTTCGACTTTCTAAGAAAATTTTCACAGGATGCCCAAACGTTATTTTTGAAAAAATTACATTTTCTAGTCAAAAAACACCTTTTTGCACCTTCTGTAGTTTCACAATTTTTCATGAAATTTTTTTTCTTATTTTTACAGCGTTATTTTTGAATATTTTGTCTGGATTAGTTTCGCATCGCATTCAGTTAATTGATTAACCTAGGCCATTAAACATAACAAAAAAGTGATTTTTTCCATAATTTTTAGATAAAACCCTTGAAAAGTATAATAATAAAGATGAGATATCAAGAATCTTTTTGGATGTGAATTTTCATCATAAATTTTTGCCTTTCTCATAGAAAGGTATAGCAATCACTGGCAAAACCGAAGGTATCAAAGTGCTCCAAAGGGCCGAATGGCATATATCACTCGACTCAGTTCGGCGAGCTGAGCCTTTGCTGTATGTGTATGTGTGTGTGTGTATGTGCAACTTTTCAACCTCACTCGATTTTCTCAGAGATGGCTGGACCGATTTTCATAAAAATATTCTTAAAAGATAGGTCTAGTTGCCCCATAAAACCATATTGAATTTTATTATAATCGGATTTGTAGTTTGTATGTTATTTACCAAAATGTGAAAATCACAAAGGTTCATTATCTCCGAAACTACACAACCGATATTAACAAAATTGGTTACAAATGAATGAGCTACCTAAACACCCATAACTTCCAAAATTTATAAAGATTGGACTTGTGGTTCAAAAGTTATGGAAAGAAACATGTTTTGGAGACTGTTTGATCTCAATCATGTTTCTCAGAGATGGCTGGACCAATTTTCATAAAATCAGTGTCATATGGAAGGTCTAGTTACTCCATAAGACCCTATCCATTTTTTTCGCAATTGGACTTTTACTTTACCTATTATGTTTAAAAATGTGAAAACCAGTTTTGAAAATGAACGTTTTCCGAAGACTACTTAAGCTCACTCACTTTTCTCAGAGATGGCTGAACCGATTTCCCCAAAATTAGTGTCAAAATGGAAGGTTTAGCTGCCTCACAACACACTTTTGAATTTTACTGTAATCGGACTGTAAATTCGTCTGTAATGTATCAAAATGTGAAAATTACGAAACTTCAATATCACAGAAACTACACAACCGTTTTGATCAACACTGATATAAGATGAACGGGCTAGTTGAGAGTTAACTGATGAATTATTATAATTGAACAAATGAACACGTAGTTCAAAAGTTGTGAAAAGAAAGTCATATCTAAAATGATATTTTATCGAATGATATATAGTCGAGTCCAACCAAAATATGAGCACAGTGATGTTTCTCCCAGCTGGTCTCGTGGTACGATGCTGGCCTTTACAAGCCAGTATGTTCGAGTCCTGGCTCGAGAGAGACTGTTAGCGCCAGTAGAATCGTAGCGCTAGCCCCGCGATTGTCCTGTACACTTAACAGTCGGCTGCGACTGTGTATAGTAAAACAGCAGGTCGAGTTCCGATACGGAATGTGGCACCAAGGCTTGGCTCTTGACGTTTTGATTATACCACGATCAAAAAAAATTCGCATCATATATTTTGAACATATTTACTTTATGTTATTTGCATGTGTTAATGTATGTTCATATGTGTTTGATCGTTATGTTTTAAATGTTCGATAAAGTATCACTGTTGGCTACCAAAAATTTGTTATTTAGAGTGATGAAAGATCCATATTATGAAGGTGTATTTTTTTTTTTTGAAAATTGCAGTGTTTGTGTAAATCTATCTAAACAAATAATAAGGTTGAATGAGAAAGGCTGAGTCTGACCGCTAGGTGGATTAATTTAGGTTTTTATCTGTGTTTTGGAGGTTATTAACTAAAAATTATAGACAAAATTCCCTTATTTGCAGTATTGAATGAGCTCTGTGAGTCAAATAACTGAATGCGATACTGAAATCAACCCGGTCCAACCAAAAAAGCGTGTACTTAACAAAGACGCGCCTTGGTGGAAAAAAATAACATTATCGCTTACACGATTAATTCTAGAAAAAGAAACACAGAACTTAAATGCACCATGTGCTGGTTTGCCTACTGCTAGGAAAAATGCGCATTACATAGCCTGCGATAACTTCACTGAATCAAAAGTGGAATGGGCAATTAAATCATTTGAGCCCCCAAGTCCCCGGGACTGGATGGATTATTAACAATATTAATAACTTGATTACATAACAAATAACTGGAGAAAAACGAGTGCGATCTCCATACCAAAGGCTAGCAAGCGCGACAAAACACTTCCAAAAGCTTTTAGAACAATTAGTCTAACATTCATTATGTTAAAAATAACGGAAAAACTAATTAAATACCACGTCAAATCAACGTGCCAAAAAACCTTTCCGCTGAGTAGGTATCAGTTTGCACATCGTAGCAACATGCCAGCAGTGGATGCAAAACATATGCTGACGACAAAAATAGCGAAATCTATAGATGCAAAAGAAATCGCACTAGCTGCTTTGCTAGACATAGAGGAAGCATTCGATAATGTATGCTGAACGCAATGAGATACCATAGATCTGATACATATACCTCAAAATAGATTCAAACAATGCTCAATTCTCGTGAGATAACTGCAGTATTGGGTAATACTACCCTCACAAGGAACACAACTAAGGGATGCCCGCAAGGTGGAGTTCTATCGCCTTTGTCTTGATCACTGGTTGTAGCCCAATTACTTAAAAACCTAACTAAGGTAGGTTTAGAAGTTGTTGGATTCGCCGATGATGTTGTGATTCTTGTGAAGGGGAATCGGAAAGAATGCAGTTAGCTCTAAACTATACTTTTAAATGGTGTAGTCAAGAGAGGGCTGACCATTAACCCCTCTGAAACAACCATTATTCACTTCACTCGGAAAAGAAGGCACAACCCTTGAGTTGAAACTGGGCAAGACTATACAGAAGTTTTCTACTAGGACTGAACATCTTGGAGTAGTTTTAGACCAGAAATTCATTCAACGATCTGTCGCCATAAAAGTAAATTAAGCAAAGTAAGTACCAGGCAATAATAAGACCAAGAATAACATATGCCTTGCTAGTGTGGTGGCCTAAAACGTAAGAACGGTTAACGCAGAACAAGCTTGGCAAGTTGCAAAGGCTAATTTGTACTGCAATTACGGGAATAATGAATAGTGCTTCATCGAAAGCCTTAGAAAGCCTTAGATGCATCTATTACCATTCCATTAGGTAGTACAACTAAAGGCGGAAAAAGTGCGTTGAAATTAACACGCCATAAAGAAGTACCTGATGGAGATCAGAGAGGCGAACTGGCAATCCTAAAAGATTTCTGCTGAGCAAACATATACCAGGTATCGAAGACTTGATGAATAGAAAAGCAAACTTCGAAATACCGTTCAAAATCATAGACACCGAGCAGAAAGTTTGGGAACAAGGTGGCCTGAATATTCGACAAGGCTCTGTCGTCTTTCACACAGATGGCTCAAAAATGAATGATTCAACCGGAGCAGGTATAAATGGTCCAGGGATAAGCATCTTGATACCAATGGACCGTTGGCCTATAGTGTTCTAGACCGAAATTTTTGCAATTCATAAATGCGCACAACTCTGTTTGGCTAGGAAACTCAGGCATGCTAGCATATGCATTGTTTTCTGTTGCTATCCTTTCTTTCCCTAACGGCTGGCGTATGGAGAGACAAACACAACGAGTGAATCGCTTCTCAGGTCTGAAATATGCTGAACGTTAACGCGAGCGATCGGGCGAGATTCTTGCCGTTGGTTAATGAACATCTCTATTTACGGCTGTTCATTACCCTACATCAAGAATCTCGCCCGATCGTTCGCGTTGGCGATCAGCATGTTTCAGGCCTCAGATCTGATGTAGTCTAATCATGTGTCTGCTTTCTCCCAGACACCTATACACCATATCATCATTTAATTATGGCCTGAGAGGATTCAAATTCAGTCGCGGTCTGTAACACAGATCGAGACTAAACGACGATTGCTTCATATTCGTCTCATTTCCTTTACTGCACATGAGCTAAGAGGGTGATCGGGTGGTGGCCGATCAGTCCTAAAATGTGCAGGTTGAGGATTGAAGGTCGTTTCTTCAACATTAGTATTGATAAGGTGCATAGCCCACAGTACCGATGGCGACAAAGACGAATTTTACGCGCAGTTGGAGAGTGAATCATTATCAGAGACTACAATGCTCAGGTTGGCCAGGGCAAAAAGTATAGATCGGTGATTGGACGTTTCAATGCACACCAACTGACGAATGAAAGTGAACTCAGACTAAACGACTTTGCTACCTTAAAGAACATGGCCATACGTAGCACCTTTTTCTAGCATAACTTCCGCCATAGACTCTCTTGGAGATCATCAAATAGAACAGAAACACAAATCGACCACGTTTTGATAGATGGTCGGCACTTCTCGGACATTATCGCTCGAAGCTGCGTTGCCAGAAGGAGGCGAGCCCGTAGAAGCCCCTCTAGATTATCGCTAGAACGCCGTTGAAACAGCTATCAGCAGTGCTGCGCTTCCTCCTACTGGTAAACGTGCAACGGAATGTAACGAGTGATTTGACGACGATGAAAGTAGCGCGAACAACAATACTGCGTAAAGCAAGCCGTCAGATTGTGGAGCGATATAAACTGAAACAGAGGCAGCAAGTCCAATTCTTCAAGGGATTGAAAGCGTCGCCAGGAAGAGAAGGAATGCGAAGAACTCGAGCAGCAGCACCGAACACACGAAACACGAGAATTCTATCAAAACACAATGCATCCCGCAAGGGCTTTGTCCCACAAGCCGAGTTGTGTAGGGATAAGGATGGAGGAATTTTGGCGAATGAGGTGGAAGGTGGAAGCAGTACTACGATTAACACCTGAACGGCGTGTGAGTAGGAGACCATAACAGTGGTCGGTGCAATGAATGACGAAGTCGTGCCACCCTTAACAACAACTGAAATTGAGGATGCGATCCGATAGCTCGAGGCAACAAATTTGCCGGACAGGACGGTATCGGAGCGGAACTTTTAAAAATGGGTCCCGACAAATAAGCCACCTTGCTGCATCAGTTAATCGTCGAGATCTGGGAGACCGAACAGCTACAGAAGGAGTGGCAAGAAGGGGTTACTATCCCAACTACAAGAAGGGTGACAAATTAGACTGCGTGAACTATCGAGTGATCACATTCCTAAAAGTCGCCTACAAAGTGTTTTCCCAGGTCGTCTTCCAACGCCTGTCACCATTAGGCAGCAGATTTGTAGGAAGTTACCAGGCGAGCTTCATTGAAGGACAGTCTATGAATGACCAAATCTTTACACTGCGGCAGATCCTCCAAAAGTGCCGCGAGTTCGGAGTCTCTTCACACCATCTTTTCGTCGTTTTTAAAGCCACAGTCGACAAAATAAACCGACAAGAGTTATGGAAATCCTTGACGAAAACGGCTTTCCGGGGATGCAGACAAGACTGAATAAGGCAACAAAAATAATGTGAAGTGTTGTGTGAGGATTTCAGGTGGAACGTCGGACTTCTTCGAGTCACACAGGGGGCTTCGATAAGGTTATGGTCTTTCCTGCTTACTGTTTAACGTCGCGCTGATGGGTGTTATGAGACGGGCGGGATTTAACATGCGGGGCACGATTTTCAACAGATCAGGTCAATTTATTCGCATTGCGGATGACGTGGATATCGGCAGGAAATTTGAGACGGTAGCAGACCTGTATACTCGACTAAAACGTGAAGCAGATTGGATCGGATTAAAGATTAATACGCCTAAAACTGAGTATATGCTTGTGGGCGGGGCCGAACACGACAGGACACGACTTTGTAATACGGTAACAATATAAGTTCGAGGTAGTCGACGAGTTTCTGTCCTTCGGCTCTTTGATAGCAACGATATCAACCGGGAGATTACGGGGCGTATTATCGAAGGAAGTCGTGCCTACTTAGTTTATTCTGTCCAAAACGCTAAAAAGACCGGTCATTATTTACGGGCATGAGACGTGGACAGTACTCGAGGTTTATACCTATATTATGGGCTTAAACACGTCAATAGCAGTCGATACTATTTCCCAATGAATTGTTTCGTTCGGTTTCAAGAACCTCTAACGAACAACACCGGCCTGGTCCAACCAAATATACAGTAAAACCTTGACAGCGACCATATTTGGCCTAGGTGACGACGAATATGACATTGGATAGTTGTAATTAATCCATTTTTCATCACCCGGCTTGATGCGATGAAGAAAACTAATCCTTATTTTGCCGCTGAAGCAGTTGATCACAGGCAAAAAACGACGCTCAACGACCTTTGGCTCTAAATCATAAGGAACCCAAGTTTCGTGTTCTGAATCATTGCCAAAGCATGTAATAGCTTGAAAATGGCTAAGCTGGTAACTCCCAATACCAAAGCAAGCTGTTACTGCGTTTGGCATGGATCCTCATCGAACAATTGCATAAATTCAGCGTCTTCGAAGATTTTTCGACTTTCTTCACGCGAAAGTCACCAATTTAAAAATTATCGTCTTTTCGAGCGATGGAGCCAATCACGGTACGTTGTTTCACTTAGAGCAACATTTCCGGAAACCTATTTTCCAACTCTCGATGCGCTTCAGCCCAAAATCAAAAACTTTCACACAACTGAAGTAAATTACGTGTTAGTGTAGTTTTTTACTCCATTTATCAAGTTGGTGCACCACGTTTTAGGTATGTGTAAATTGATCATCACTAACTGCTGGTACCATCTTTTATACATAGCGAGAGCTCAGTTGCGCACCTGATTGATGGCTTTGACAGGCTCTCCATAAGCTACTGGTTGTTGCAAAATTTCGAAACTGCGAAACCTAAATGACATAATTTTGTTTTAATTCTCTCAAATTGAAACTGATCTGCAGTGTCACCCGTGTTAAATTTCAGTAAAAATAATGTCAACCGCATAAATATCGCCAAAGCAATCCATAGTGTGTGAAATTATTGAAAAATTTAATTCACAGTTTTCCAATTTCACTGGAATTCTATTGCTGGCCTTAGTCAGGCAGACAATATTATTCTGAGCACACGGTCGTTAGCTAGAAACGCCAGTGAAGTGAAGAATTCATATACTTATCTAATTAGCCGTGATCCACCGTTCGATTCAGCTACAGCAGTCTGGTATAAAAAGCGGTCATTCGTAACAATTTCAAATTGATATTCTGTGTACTGAGCTTTACAGAGCGAAAGTTAAAGAAAGTTGGAAAACAGTTCGTTATATAATCCGTAATTATTCGTCAAACTGGCGTTTGTACTCTTAAGTATAGACCCTTTCAGTTTCTATTGGATTATGTGTAAATTTTTTTCGAAATTTTTTTTTGGCTTCCATACTATAATGACTGATTTCTAATTCAAAGAGCAATAATTTCTATATAAAATGAGCTTTGGAAAAATATTGGGAGTGCAATAATAAACTGAGGTAACCTTGACCGAAAAACGCATATATACCTTCTACGAAAAAGAATATATAAAAGTCCCATTTGCCTTCGTTACCAGCTAATAAATCGTTGAAATACTTAATTCAGAAATAATATGGAACTACTTTCAACTTTTCGAAGATGTTTCGATAAATCTATCCAAACAACGCGTCGCGATGCGCTCAAGCAAGGAAATTCCAGTTTCCACTGACATCTTTATGTGCGACCCTTTTTGTACTCTCCCTTTCTTGGTTTTTCTTTTTAACTTGTACCTAGCAAACAGTCTTCCCTATTCGGGAAACTGCTGCGGGAGGGATAGCCCACATGATGCACCCGCTGCACTCGCAGTATCCTTACAATAAGAAAAAGGTTCCCGATTGCTCGAAAACGCGCCGCATATGCATATTCGGGCCACGGGTAAAAGGAAAATTTACTGCTCGCTTTTAACGTTCTACTTGGAAAACTGTGTTTGTTGAACACTATGCAAACAAGTTGCCTTGCGAAGTGTGCAAATAGGATTCGCGAAATGTCGCTTTCTTTATGCTATATTGTCGAATGCGCTCTAAGCTTTTGTGCAGGTTTCATTTTTCTTCTTTCGGATGTTTTTTTTCTAAACAAAGCCGAAGTTTTTTCTAGAGAGAGGTTTGCCAAATTTGTGGTGAAGTTGTGAAAAGTCATTTCAATTTCGTAATTTCTATTGCATAAAGTCCCGCGTAAATCTGTTGAAAAGTATGTATCATAGGAAAATCAACCCCCTTTTTGTTGAAAGCATAAATTCAATGCTTTTAATGAAGATAACAGAGATTAAAATTTCATCCCACCACCCGCGGTATGGCAGCGCGGTCGCTCAACGTCAATAAAGCCATTTTCATTTCCTCAGCTGCAAGCAACAAGCTTCCGCGGCGAAAGCTTTTTACGTCTTATTTTCTCATTCGCTTCCGTGCGATGTATGTAGGTCGAGTCGAGAGGAAAAAAACTCGATATTAAATTCTCTAAATGGCAACAATAACTTTTCTTCTCAACCGAATGGGTTTTTTTCTTCTAGCCTGGAGTGCGCGCGCGAACGGAAGAGGTGAAATCTCAACGATAACAAAAAATGCAAGCGTTGTTTTTGGAACCCCAGGAGTAACAACTTGTTTCCTCCTTCCACCCTTTACACACGGAGGCGGTGGTTGTCGCCGTTTGGGCTGCAGTGCAGCCCTTTACTACATAGTATTATGGTGCTTGCAGCTTTTCCTCGCCACCGCTTCCCTTGGGAATCAGGAAAACGACGACGACGGAATCCTGGTAGAGGATAATGGCAGAGAATTGGAAACTACTTTCAGATAATCGAATAATCATTTATCACGCTGAGCTTAAAATGCACACAAATTTTGCGACTGCTTCGCTCTAATTTTGTTAATTTCTCTGGGGATTGCTGAGCTGTTCGTGTCAGCTTTTCGTGTGAAGCCGCGGAAGAGGAGATAGTGGCGTTTGCAGAGTTTTTTTTGTGTGAGAATATTCTGTCCCATAAGAGAAAGATCAGCTGAGGATTATGTATGTTGGAACTGCCAGCAAATAATTACATTCCCGAGCTTAATAAATATAGTATGCTCGAAAAAGTTACACAAGTTTCGAATAAAATTATATTCAAACTTCCTGACAGTGTTGGAATATCAAACCTATATTCTATTGCACTTAATCTAAAAAACATTGATCATCCTGAGAGTTCAGTTTGAATTGTCCGGCGTTACACAGAATCCATTTAATCAACCGAAGTTTTTTTCCGTTAGCCCCAGATTATTCCACGGGCTTAAGCAACAAATCCGCTCTACGTTGGTTCGATTTGAGCGAAAAAAACGTCGACCGGTTTTCGAAGCAAACAAAAGTGGGTAGCTTTTTAAGGATCGGATACCCGGCAGTGCATTACTCTTCTTAAGCAAAAAGATTTTACTTTCTCTGCGTTTCTCACCACGAACCCGAACCCGCCAGAACCGCAAGAATAATCATTTATTCACGACCCAACAGGCAACTGTTTTGGAAAATAAAACTTTCTCTCCCACCCTCTCTCGGTTAGACCCAGTAGAAACAAACCTCGATTTCTGACTGCAAACTGCAAACAACGGAAAGTTTTGTAATACCGAGAGATGAATCGTGTAGCTTCTCGCTTGTTTGGTCAGACGAAAAACTTTTACTACTGGCTTAAAAATACTTCACAAATCGGATTACTATTTTTTGGCTGCCCGGCTGGTGCGCACAGCGAAATAATAGAGCTACACCGCCAGAATCTGCTGTGCTTTCCGCTTCGCATTCCAGTGAGCTATTTCTTCCTTTCCTTTCCCGCTGCATAGTTGTGTACCAAACCGTCACATCGTTCCGGCTAAAATAAATTGAATTCGCGAAAATCCATTTCCCTACCCAAGGCTCCCACCGATTTCGATGCGCAGGGAAAATAATAATTAAATTCGACCTTTTTTATTACAACCGCGGTGTACCGCGGCGGATTTTGAGTACCAACCGTTTCTAGTTTTCCACTCCGAGGGCTGCAGCTGTTTATTTTCAACCCTGCTCTGGTTAGCAGAAGCACAACAATCGTTGCTGCAGTTACGACGGCCGCTGCTGCCAGCGATTTTCCTGCACCATGATCGCCAGCAAGGGTAGAAATGAAATGTTTGCTGCTTTTCTCATTTCCTGCAGAATGCTTTTTCCGGCAGTTCTGAAATTCGGATATTGCTTCCTGTTGGAAACATTTTCAGCACCGAATCGCTATGCGATAGATTCGAATGAAACTCAGTTGCTTTCATGTTACCTTTCTCGGCGTAAGGATTTATTTGGCTGTGCGCCCCGGTCGACAGCAAAGTCCATCTATCGAAGTAAAAATACGACTTCATGGCATGCGAAATGTTTGTCTTGGGACGAAGCTTTTTTCTCTCTCTCTTTCTAAAAAACAAAAGTCTATCGTTTCGGGACTTTTAGGTGAACAAACCAAGATAGTCCATCTTTAAATTTGGCGCGTGATTCACAATAATCGTAAGCCTCAGCACGGTACATGGCACACACCGTTCGAAGTAGCAAGTTCTAGCATTTCCGGCTCGTACCAAGGCCAAACAAGGCACCGCTGTCCGAATAGCATTGGCAGGCGAAAAACCCTTTATCTTTGCATCAGGGAAATTGCTTTTTCGTGTTCCTGAATACAGTGGGCTGGGGGATAGCATTTTTCCACCTGAAGTCCGGTTTAAAACTGATGCACTTTTTTGCAAGAGGCGTTTTAGCTCTGGAGAAGGAAAAGCGTGCGTCTCCATTTCGTGTTCGCAATTTGCCGAAAGCGAACAAAAATAACTGCTGATATGTGATGTACATGCATAATTTATACCGTAGGCAAGTTTTTTGGTAGTGAAAAATCCAAAAATAAGCGGAGCACAAAAATAATCTTTAAATGTCGGGTATAACAGTAAGACATTTCTGCCGAAAACAAATACTTACCTATCATCAGCAAGGCCGCCGTTAGGTGAGAGGTAGGTGAACCAGCCAATCCGGTTGCACCGAGTGCTGCACCACCGAGAGCACACGCCACACCACCCAGCGCCACCACCGCGATGAGCGCCCGCAGTGGTGGCCCGGCGAACCAGTGACCGCAGCAGCCTTTACGGGATCGTTCCGAGGGTGAGCTATGGAGAAAAAAATACGGAAAAAATGCTTTCAATTAGTGTTCGTCCATATGGCATAACTGGTACAGATATTGTAATACTGTGTGACTGGTTATGATACTCTGAGGATGAAATGTTTAATTATTAAGACTGAATAATCATGCGTCTCCATTTGTTCGCATGTGGTTGACGCACCTCCTACATAATATCTTATTAATTAGAGTTATGTTATATTTTCTGTTCAATATCGACAGAAATAAATTTGAAAATTATTGTAACTCTCAAACATTAGAAAATGCAAGTTGCAGGTAAAATTGGTCGACTCAATTGTTCAAAAGGTAAATTGACATAAACATTGCTGTAGGTAATTTATGCTCTAGTGAAACAATGAAGTATTACAAAATACGTTTTTGTATGTATCTAACGTATACAGGGTGATTGGTTCCTTGTTAGGAATATTTCTGGGGCTGAAAGAGGGCCACATTTGATGAAAAAAAAACTCTTCTACGCATTTTTCCTAGTTGTAATCTACTCGGAGTTATTCAACTTTGAAATTTTTTGGATACTTTTCCATAAAGTGGCTTTAACTTTGAGGTCATACCACGTAGAGCCATTCTATTATTGCTGCATTAAAATTGAAATTTCTCCTAAACTAAAACAGATAGCGAGTTGGTGTCAGAGAACAAACTGTAGATCTGTCAAAAACGTTGAATTTGAGCTAAAAAATAATAATGTTAACCACGTTTTTTGTAAGAAAACATCAAAATACGTTTAAAACAGCACTACTTTTGAACATTTTCGTATTCAGAATGTTAGGCTCTATATTCATTCATAGACACGCAGTTTTTACCGCGGCGGGGTACCGTTCTTTGAACGCGCATACTTCTGAACGGAGTAGCTTCACTTTTTTCGCCATCACAGTTAGAGTTTGACTGATAGAGCTGTCAATTTTTTTTGCTAACTCATTGGTTACTATGATCGATGATGCATGAGTTTCGTCAGTGCGATTAAAGGTAAACCCATGAAAAATCGGCAATTTTCACCATTTTTTTTACTAACGCATTCTGCGATATATGAGGCTATTTTTTGCATAGTTTGTTTTGCACTGTTTTTCGAAAAAAAAAAGTTTTTGTTCTAGGTTGCCGTGAGGGTGTATTAAAGCTAAGTCTATACGATTTGAAACAATGTCATTGACGAAGAATAGCATTGTAAATTCGCGGCGTTGCTTAAGTGCTAACAGATTAATGAGCATGCAACGTGCTCCATACGATGGTAGAGAAAAAACATTTCAATTCAAGTTGCAAAGCGCGTATAAAAGGAACAAAGCTCAACATACATGCTTTATGGTCAAAAATGTTTAAACTTCAATTTGCCGTATTATTTTTATCGTGTATCAAAAAAAAAAAAATTAACACCCCACATTTTAAAGATATGTGTTTATGGTATTATGCTTTATGTTTTATTCTTACATTTTTTCTTCAGTTGTAAAAATGGGGTCGAAGCAAGAGAACCAAAGCATCAAATTTTTGCTCGCGTATCGCGATATCCGAACTATACACGCACGCCAAGCTGGCAAAATTGTAGAATGTGGCCAAATCAACCGTCATCAACAAGATAGAAGTGATTGAAGAACATTTGTGATCAGGGAGAAAACGAAATCCGAAGCCCGCAAAAACGTAAAAAAGTGGCCAGCAGTTTAAAGCGTATTCTCAACCTTTCCGTCCGAGAGGTCGCAAGCAAGCTGGAAGTGTCGTCTACAGCTGTGAATCGAGCTAAAAACGATCCAGACTGTCGACTTAAAAAAAGGTAGTGACTCCAAATCATGACGATAAGCATAACAAGTCAGCCAGACGACGATCGCGAAAGCTGTACGTGAAGATGCTAATGAAGTTTGATTGCTTGGTTCAGGATGATGAAACTTACGTCAAGTTAGACTTTAACAACTTGCTGGACAAGAATTTTATACAGCAACTGGAAGAACGAAGGTGGTAGAGATTTTCAAACACATTAAGCTGTCGAGTTCGCAAAGAAATATCTCCTCTGGCAAGCCATCTATTCCTGTAGTTTGAAGAGCAGCTTTTTCATCGTGAAAGGTTCCTTCGACCAGGAAATTTTTGTGCAGGTGTGCCTGAAAAAACGTCTGATAAAGGTCGTTGAAGGTATGCTTCACTTAGTATTTGGCCGTTTTCTTTTATTTATTGCAGTGCCTCTAGTTGTCATACCGAGAAATTAATGACAGCGTTTTAATCGGGAAGGTTTGTTTACTTAGTGGTGAAAATTTCGTCAGGATTGACACATGCGTTGAAAAATTATCGAAGATGGAACGTGAGAGACGAAAAACACATGCGTTGTAAACCCAATATGGTCAGGAGGAATGATCGCAAGGTTCTCAAACTACCGAAATCGACTGTTAGTAGCATGCTCAAACGTTACCGGGACACTTTGACGGAAAACCGCGCTAAACAAAGGTGGAACATTGGACCGGAAACTACGAGTGAAGGTTATCAGGGCAGCCCGGAATAATTCTGGGAATTCCCTCCGTGATTTTGCGAAAAGGTTAAATGCAGCACAAAGTACAGTTCGTCGAATCTGTATGTGTGAAGGATTACGGTCGTATCATGCCAGCAAACAACCCAACAGGACGCTGAAACAAAACCTGGCTGCCAAAACCCAAGAAAAAAACCTATACGAGTGAGCTCTGACAGAGTACAACCGCAGACAGACGTCCAAGCTGAGTTCCAAACTTGTGTAAAGATTTTTTCTGTAGTACACGCAAATGTTGGAGTGTGCGTAACCAGATCATTTATGAGCGAAATTAGCACATTTACTGATAAAAATTGGAACCAGCACAACGCATATGCGTTGGGCATAACGCATTTGATGCTCTAGCGTATTTTCAATGTATTGCGCAGCTCCAAACCACTACACTTATAAGGCATCAGCCGATGTTCAGAAGGTTGGCATCGTTAAAACAGTGCAAGCAGCAATCAATACTGATAAGTTGGGTACTGACTTCATTGAAGAAATTATTGTCTGATCGATTCACTTTCATGAATCAGGTCATTTGAAAACATCATTCAATCATTAACAATAAACAAAAACATGAGATTAGTCCAAAACATTTCGCATTTAATTATGACTCTGGTTTCATTCACATGCATTCGGTTCTGCGTTACTGGCACCAGCGTCAATAACTTCCGCGGCAACAAGACTCGCCATTGGCTGTTTCGGTTGCTGACGATTTTTAGGGATGCACGAGCCGTTGATACGCACCGGCTCGCGAAAGTAAAGAACGGTTTTTTGAGCGCCTCGAAACTGATCGTTCGCCCGAAGCCGAAGTTTACCGAGACAATACGATTTTTGTGTATATGATACATATTCTGATTTTGATCTCTGTCAATGTATTTCTTGTACAACTTTTGCGTTATGCGTATCACGCATTGGTTGTGCGAAATCAGAGCAAATTCTGTGCGAATTGAAAGGACACATTGGATGATTAAAGCTTGAACTTTTGCGTGTAGCAATTCGTAACCAGATAGCGCTACCAGTGACGCCAGCCTCATACACCAGCGAAAAAAATGTATTATAACGATAAGGTCACCAGGCGGCGCTACTATACAAGTTATTTATAACGCAATTATCTTTGAAAATTTACACAGAATTTACGATCAGGTTTGTTCTTGCTTGGACGTCTGTCTGTGGTACAACGTTTGTATTTTGATGGACGATGGAACATACGTCAAATTGGACTTTGAACAAATCGCGGGTATGAAATTTTACCTCGCTAACCGTAAGAGAAATGCCCCAGGTAGGTTCAAATTTGTTTTCGCGGATAAATTTGCCCGCAAGATGATGATTTGGCAAGTCATCTGTAGCTGTGGAAAGAAGACGAAAGTTTTCATCACTGGAGCAACCATGGATGAACAAGTTCACAAGAAGAATTGTCTTCAGGAGATAGTTTTGCCATTCATCCAGTCATACGAAGCCCCGTGAAGTTTGGCCCGATCTAGATAGCTGTCACTACACCCTGGATGTTTTGGAATGATACAAACAGAATAATAAGTTGGCGAATGACTGGACCAAAGGCGCAATATAGTTACCACATGCGTTCCAGCTACCGAACCTCTACCTCCACGTTGGTACCAACCGGGATACGAGTAACTAGTAAGAACCAACCAACCCTGGTGGATCTACCGGTCGTATGCTGACAGGGAAAGCGGGCTTCCTCCCTCGGAAGGAAGTTTCTTGTACAGGTAACGCACCGCGCACCGCGAAAAAACAAAAGCAACGAACGCTATGGAACTTGATCGTCGTACATATGGCCGCCATACTGGACTTCTCCGCAATCCAGTTACCATTTCTGGGAGGGATGCGGTAGGGGTCCGATATGATGGCAATGTCCGACAACGACTCAGTGGCTGCTTGGTGTAGCAGCTGCTGGGCCGCGAAACAACGGTTCAGGTTCAGTTGCGTCACCCTCACGGCCGTGGTTTCGCAGCCGGCTTACCGACTGGACAGCTGGGGCCTCCCATAAAGTGTTTGGCGTCCCGTTTCCCGGAACATACCATACACTTGGGAGACTCCCCCAAGCCCTTCGCCTTATGGACTGCACCTCCGCAACGCCTGCACAACTGGCTCCTATCGGGCCCCTTGCAGATCCAGGACTTATGTCCTCCCTCAAAGCACCGTAAGCAAATGTCCGGTTGCTGTAGCGTGCTCAGAGGGCATACAGACCAGCCGACCTTCAACTTGCTTTCTTTCAGGGCCAGGTTAGTGTCCGCCGACGGGCTTGTGCAATGTCCCACCCCTCGCTGATTTCATCCAGGTTTATAAGCTGGAGACCCTTACCAACACGCAGAGAATCCTGAGTAAGAATCCCCAGGATACCGATTAACATGGTGACGGAATCGTGAAAGGAATCGCAAACACGATCCGGAGGATTCCCACTCACGATTTTTATTCAAGAATCCTAGACCCATATACAGGACATTCCTGAAGATTCTTTTTTCAGGAATCCTATTCAAGGACGCTCACGAATCCAATGTGAGGAATCCTAGAGAAACTATGCGAATCATATATGTTTGTCCGGGGAGTCACCTCTGAGGTGACCTCCGCACTTGCACCTCCTTGCCTAGGACCTTTTCCGCTACCGTTTTGTGGGTAGCTCCCTTGTTCTTGGCGTCCTTCCGGAGCTCAAGAATCATCTCGCCAGTCTTATTAGACCGGTTGTTCTCTACGGGCATGACACGTGGACAATGCTTGAAGAGGACCTGTGAGCGCTCGGAGTTTTCAAACGACGGTTGCTAAAAATCATCTTTCGCGGTGTGCAGGAGAATGGAGTGTGGAGACGGATAATGAACCATGAGCTCACGCAACTCTACGGGGAACCAAACATCCAGAAAGTGGCCAAATCTTGACGGATATGTTGGGTAGGGCACGCCGCGAGAACAACGGGCAGTTACCCTGCAAAATTGGTTCTCACCTCGAATTCGGTTGGTGCAAAAAAAAAAGCAAAGCCTTGGTGTTACATTCCGATTCGGAACTCGACCTTCTGTTTATTATACACAAACTTCGCAGCCAACTGTTAAGTTGTAGAGGACAATTGCGGGGCTAGCGCTACGATCCTACTGAAACTAACAGTCTCTCCCGACCCGAGACTCGAACTTACGACGACTGGCTTGTTAGGCCAGCATCGTACCTCAAGACCAGCTGGGAGGCAATTCGGTTGGTACGTTGTTATCGAAAAAGGATTAATCTACCAAACTGCCCACAGTTTGGTCCCATCGAAGATGTTGGGTAATAGTCAAGCGTGAATTGAAGAAGTGTGTGATAGTTCATAGACTAAGGCCGTTGTAGAAAGCTTTTGCTGGTGAGTACGGTGTTCGAAGGAGACGATCTACAACGGACCAGATAATTACTTTGAGACAGATCCTCGACTAGTTTCGAAAACACAACTTGCAGATACATCATCTGTTTGTAGACTTCAAGGCAGCGTACGATTTGGTGAAACGCAACGAGTTGTGGTAGTACATACTTGTACATGGTTTCCGAACAAAGTAATTGTTGTTAACTTGATTTGTAGATCTGATACGAGCGACTCAAGTGCAGAGGGCGACATGATTATTACGAACTCTCATGTGCTGCTAGGACTCTCGAACGACATCGACATTATCGATGTTAATCGTAAAGCTATAGAGAAGGCCTTTACGGCTCCCAGAAAGGAAGCTGCAATGAATGGACTCACCATAAACACTGTCAAAACAGAGTACATGGTAGGTGGCAATGGGCTTTGTACTACAAAGTTTGCAGTTTTACGGGCGTTGGTGCTGCTGATAAATTTGTTTATCTTAGAACACAGTTGAAAAACGAATTGCGGTAGCAAACGAAGCCTATTACGGATTGAACAGCCCCAGCTCAGGTCTTGCAGCCTACAGATCCGCACAAAATTTGCGCTTTACAAAACAATGAGACTTCCGGTAACAGTCTACGGATATGAATCGAGGATGTGGAAAGGAGCTGATCGGTGAGTAGAACCCTTGCGATCAATACTCGGTGGCAAACAAGAAAATGATATGTGGTGCCGGTGCCTAAAAACACGATGGCATTGTCAAGCTGATGAACCAGGTTACAGTGAGCTGGCCATGTAGCACGTATGGCGGATAGGTGATCGCAGATGATAGTATTCAGCAAAGACCTGGATGGAGCTCGACGACCTCGAGGCAGAGTCGTCATTTAAATTTTAAACTTGAAAAGTTCGTAGAAAGCATTGTATTGTGGGGTCATAAATCGAACTGGATTAAACAGCCCATAGTTCAACTTGCTCGGCTCGAGGTACAGGAAGTCGCTTGTGCGGAGTGGAGAGTTTAGCAATGAATACAGCTTGAGCAAATTCGTCGCTGCTCAAGAGTTTCAAGTCCCAGTAGCTTACATAGAGCTTCATATGAGGGCAAGTCTGAAGGGTTATTCCTGGGAAGCATGAGAAGAGCATAACGAAAAATTCTTTTATGAACAGATTCGATTCTAACAATCCAGTTTGCATAGGACGGACACCAGACTACCGAACAAGACTCGAGGGTAGAACGCATCCGTTGCAATGTATAATAAAGTACTGTGTAATCCGATATGATTGAATCCAGCTTGCGGTGAAATGCAATTACGTTGTATTTCATAACACTTAATTTCAACAGATTATTCGTGCACTATACCTCGAACTCGTTGATCAAATGTTCTAGTTTCAGACTTTTGGATAAGGCTTCGATGATCGCGAATATATTCACATCATCTGCGTAGAGTAAGCGACACCCAGGTGGCAGTGAAGTGGAAACGTTAGTGTGAAATGTAGCGGTCCTAAATTGCTCCCTTATGGAACGCCAGAGAGACTGGTAAAATATTTCGACTCTTCTGAACAAATTTTCACGCAAAGATCTCAGTCCGTCGGGAATGATGTTATCCATTTTATTAGATCACCAGAAATACCAAATTTCTCGATTCTACTCAGCAGTACTCCGTGGTCGGCTCGGTCGAAAGCAACTTTCAGGTCTGTGTAAGAGATGTCTACCTGTTTCCCGTCTCCCAGACAACTCAAACAAAATGAGGTGAATTAAGTTAGTTTTGTTGTTACAGATCTTTTAAAAAGAAGCCATGCTGACTCATGGAATTGCGTTGGAAGTTACAATAAAACAATGCTTCATAGACTAGTTATTAAAATAATTTTTCCTTCACAATATAATAAATTATAATTTGTTCAAACTATAATAGAACTTGTGATTCCTCAAGATTTTTCAGGCTTCATATTTTGACGCTTTTTTACGTAGGACTACGTCTAACCGCACTATATCGAAATACATTCCGCGAAAACTAAAACCAAGATGTAACGTCGAAATGAAAGATTACAAACGGTTATACTGATGTAACCACATGATGGATCACAATAATCAATATGTCGTTGGATTGATAAAATGATGGACAATTTTTTGATTCTTCAATTTTCATTATCACTTCATTGTTAAACAGTGAAAATTGAATAAAAGTTTCAAGGTCAAATTTTCACCAATAATGTACCAATCATATGCGAGCACGCCAGGCACAGGGTTTATGAGTAGATACCAACTGCCTGCTGTGATATCCTGTATAACAGCGGCAAAAAAAAATTGACAGAATCTCCCCGTCCAAATAGGTCAACTAATGTTAGCTTCCATGAGCCTAGACTATTTTGATGTCTTGAAGGTGAAGCTTTTTTGGAAAGCTCGTAACCACCTCCACTATCAGACAGTATTACGTTCTGCTGTTAATAAATATGTTAATGTTAATAAAACTGATGTCTTGAAGGAGAATATGATGGCACAGGCAGAGCGCTGGTTACTCGTCGTCTATCAGTGCAGAAAAACTCGATATTCCTTTTTGTGCAGTCAAGCCAAGTGAAAATTACATTGCCGCTGTTGACAGTGGGGCGAGGAACACAATCGAATTGCCGTTTGAATTGTCTTCTCCTTCTTCTCATTGTTTCGTGTAGCAGCAAATATCAGAATTCGATAAGATTTTTCGGGTGCCCCAAAATACGCTGCGCCACCGGGGACAACAAAATGGGTTCTTTATTTTTGAACTCTACACTCTGCTTTTTTCAGATTTATTTGAATAACTGAGTATATGGTATTTAAAAGACAATAGAAAACCAAAATGCTCCCTACAGATCTTTGAATAGGTAGTTAAACGAGCTGTACTGATGATTATATTTTTCTAGCTAAATGAATTTAGTCCAATATGACAATACTAGTTGCATCCCGCGGTGGCGGTATAGAGAAAACCCAAATTCATTTCATCTTGATATTAGAGTTCCGACATTAGTATGTGTATTTTTCAATTGAAAATTGTTTTGAATTAGCATTTGCAAGAAAATATTACTTTCCATAACCTTAGTTGTAATTGAACAACGCTATGCAAATATTAATTGCTGAGGCTAATGTTGTGCATCACTCTAGCCCAGTTAATTTTCGAAGATAACAGACATATAACTTTCAAATATGGTATCTTGAAACTGATCAAATTTTTTCTGATTGATTCTGTATACTGATAAAATGTTTAAAGTGACCTGAATTGAATGTCAACATGTTCATAAAATTCTATGTCAATTTCAAATTTTCTGTGAATATACATTTTCTACTAAAACTGTAATTCGTTATCGATATTTTTTCCACGAGCTTGTAACTGCAGGAAAAAAAATTATGTGACTTCTTTGCCGCTTTGTGATCGGTGAGTGAGCCAAATTCAACAAGACAAATAGATATAAACAGAAGTTTAATTTCTACTAAATCGCACTCAATTAATTATTTTATAGAAGGTTGCCTTTTCGCGTAATAAAGAATATTGACTGTATTAGAATTAAAGGTATTCATCAATGGTCCTGAAACTAAATTTAGGGGAAAACTCTATAGCAATATTTTAGAGAAAAACTTTCTTCTACAAAGTTATTACCTATGATAAAGTGCTTATTGAAAAAATGTCAAAAATTAGAGTGACCAAAATTTTCAATGTTATCAAGTATCTAACTTTTTTATTTTTGTAGATAGAAAACCTTGTTCTACAATTTAACAGCTCCAAAAATTTTAAGTAACTTTGTAAAAAAGTTGTAAAAAGTTTTTCTCTAAAACATTGCTATAGAGCTCTAGACCAAAATTTTCCCTTGAATTTGGTTTCTAGACCATTGTGAATGTAAAAGAGAATATTTTTTCTTCTAAGATAGAGTGCTGCAAAGAATTAATCAAAATACAGACCCCGTTCGATTTTGGCAACACGCCAGAATTTTTGCCAAAATCGAACCATGCCAATAATGAATACACTGGGGTCGCTTTTTACGCGGGTTGTTTTTATGCGTTTTTTTGAACGTGATATTTTTACAATAACGCGGATTATTTCTACTCGATTCGGAAGATTGTTTGTACGCGGTATCAAATAAGTTTAGTATGAATATATTTAATCTAATCTTTTAAATGCGGTACAACCAACCGCGTAAAAAGCGACCCCAGTGTAGTTCTTTTTTTATGACCTCTTTGACTTTTTAAATGGTCAAAGAAGACCTTAACCGTAGAAATGGCCACCAATGGACTAGTTTTAGTTTCAAGTCGTTTTAGGTGTCGCTTGATGAATTTGGGCTGACGACCTAGATACTTGATATTACCACCCGAACAAAAGTACCTTCCTTTTGGAAGATGTTGAGCTTAAATTGGTTAAAATAAATCAAGCAAACTTCAAAAGTAAAACGAGCTCAAATCAAACATAGCTTCAAAATAAAATTATAAAATTATTGTAGTCCTACGTCAACTATGCGGTCGTGTCTTGGATACCACCCTCCTACTATTTGTTATTTCTGTTAATAGAGATATGCATACAAATTTGTTCTTAAATTGAGAGAAATATAATACAAAATTAAAAGCAAAGTATAATCACTAAACCTAAGCTGGGTTCAAATTGATGATCAAATAATTCAAAATTGCCGGAGGAAGTGTGACTGAAGCATTATTCTGTCTTTAGTTTTCCTAAAATATATTTCATGAATAATTAGCAAAAAAATCAATCGCCTCTCACTCATTAATATTTTTATTTTGAAACATATAACAAACGGAAGGAGCGCAAGGACGTTAACGGAAATTGCGAATATCTCAAAAACGGTTTAGTTTACCAAAATCTGACAAAATGTACACCCTATAGGGTCATAATAAGTCACTGAAATCAACTACGAACCGTACAAATCTAACATTGAGTTTATTGATAATTCATTGGATTCAACTCAGTCATTACATAAAACATTAATCCTATTTTTAAACTATATGATCAATTATAAAATATTCGACATAGACACTTTCTGAAGGAGTTTATGTGACTCACTATGAGCGACACCTATTTATAAAAACTTCAGCAGTCTCTGAAAGTCATGACAATCATCAACGGACGGCACAGCCAAATACAATTGTTGATGCAATTTTAAGTCATCGGCACACACCAGCCTAAATCCAGCTAAATTAGAGTTAAAATAAAGCAAAATAAGGAGCGGTCCCATATTACTGCCTTGTGGTATTCGAAAAGTGTTAGAAAATGCGGGGGATGAACAGGTACGTAGACAGTCAATGAATTGTTGCGATGCGCCAAGTCAAAAGAGCTGGTATAAACAACTACATGGATTCCATTCGGCCCCAAAGAAAAGGAAGTAAAGTTTAAAGTTTCGCAGTAGCCACTATCATATCGGTAGTGATTTCGAATATGCTTGTAAAAATATACCTGAACTCAGGCATGGGGAAAACACAGCACACTTAAGCGCGTGAGGCCCATCTGCTAACAAACACACCACGCAGGGCTATTCGTATTACCCTCCGTCGTTAGCTAAAGACAAAACACTGGAGAGCCATTCATGAACACGCGAGCCGAGGGTTTTTTAACTTCAGCACATGAGGCAACAGAGGGCTCGCAGTTTCGGGGAACACACAAGCATTGGTCTCCACGATGAGATCGACAATGGTATAATATTGGAAAGCTTGATGATAGTCATCGCATACAACCATCTGCAATATTTTTTTCATATGTACTTTTGCAAACATGATGCGTTTGAGAAAACACGTCTTAGCAAGCGTGCCTCCGAGGGCTCACGAATTAGGGAACACTCGGGCATGTGTTTGCCGAAGCTTCTGAAGGCTGTTTTATTTAGAACACTGTGGGTTTCCGTTTCGTATAAGCACTGAAGGGCAATGAAAATACCCTCCGTGGCATCGCCTAAAACACACACGCAAGTGGTGTGGTGGGTTTGGACATGCCTGCCTGAGCTCCGCTAGAGTCAAGTCGGACCCTGCTGATGTTGTGTTTATTCACGCAACACTTCTATATTAAGTGGTACACAAATACGTCTGTTGAGTGTAATTACCTATCATTTGAGCTACTTATTTTGACACGTTCACATGAGCATCACATCGCTCATTCAATTCACTGTCAGGAAATAAATGAAACGCATTCTGATGGCCATTAAAATCAATTTGCCAAAAACCACTCAATTCATGGCACATTGGAAGGCGTTCGCTATGATAGATACCACAGACTAGGCGGCAATCAGAGTAAAATCAATTGAGTGCTCCGGCTAATAGGGCTCCAAAAGGTCCAAACACATCGGGGCTTCTGGTTGCAGTTCAGCTATAATCGATTTCTGAAACGTGTGCTGTGTGTACCTTTCCGATCACCGGTATCGTTGCATCGAATACGAATTATGCAAAGTGGTATTTAATTTATATCGGGCGGGATGATTATTGAATCAAATAATCTGCCTGGAGAAGCCTATCTCATTCGATTGTGCACTCGTTTAGGGCAATCATATTCGAGCAATCAACAGCGGCTGTCTACACCCACGCTTATTCACAGCGAATAGTGTCAGGGTGTTATAATTATTTCGGAACGATGAGATTTTCACTCCAGATAGCGATCGCTGGAACAATCGAAACACTAGCTCGGTTCCTCGTAATTACGCGTAGCATGTACACTCGAGAAAAGTGCACCTTTTGTGAATATTACTCGACATATTTTTATAACGCAAAATACTCCCGAGGCCATAGAAACGTCATGTATCTCGATTCCGTATTTACGAATCTCCTTAGCCCCGTACAGCTTCGGTGGGGATATCACGTGCCCTTGTTTGAAAACAACAATTCTTTTGCCAGAACACGCATCCACAATCAGCGGAAAAGGGGCTTTTTCCAATCTGTGACAATTTGTCATTCCTGGTGCCGGTGGCTGGTGCATTTTTCATCCTGAATGCGAGGGCACACAGCTGTTAGCAAGAGAGTAGCAACGCACATCCAACGAGGACAGGCTTGCAACAGTTGTAACATACCGTGATATGGCTGTGTGACTTTTCACGGCCCTCTCGGAGGGGAAAACGTTGGGGTAGAGGGGGAAAACATTTCATCGAACAAATGTGTGGATTCGGTACACATGTGCAGCAGCACAGTCCGAGCAACTAATTGCCTACAATAAATATATTTATACGGTAGTGATTTTCAATATAATTTGTTTTATGTTTTGCATCGGAGCAAAAGTATTAAAATCAGTAATAAATCGCCGAACAAAAGATACCTAAAGGGTCATGAGCAAAATTGAAAATATATATATGAGATTTTCAATCATTATTATTAAATTGAGAGACGCTATTTATCGTGTGCATCACAGCATGATTTTCAAAAATCTTTCCTGGAGCTTTTCATTTTTTGTCAAGAGAGATTAAATTTATATCGAACAACTTTGTATCATCTGTGCAGCTTAAAGGTTTCCATTAAATGTTACAAATAAAATACATCACTGTAAACATGTTGCATTGCCAGGTACGATGAGAGGAGCTAACCTTACCTTTCTTGCGTAGGCCTAGGTAGTCCAAACATTTTGGCAACACAGTAAAGTAGCAGAATTTATTAGATGCCATTAAAAAAATGGATGAGAAGTAAGTGGTAAAGCAAACGATTAGGACACCCGAAATGTTTAAGTTATATTTTAATTTATTTTATTAATTATTTTATTATTCCAATGAGTATGGCAACCTTAAATTAATAACATCACATTCCAAAGAAATTTTCAACAAATGTCAGGAAGGTCCGATCCTGGACACGCCAGTGAGTGCCCTACTTTCTCAGTTTGCAATTTGGCTTGAAAAATAAAGCCAAGTAGAGCATCCCAAACCGTTCTACCACGGATACGCCTACACCGAGGGCTTTTTTCCTAACGGCGCCAACAAGCCAAAATGGAAAATTACGGTGTCGGTTTAAACTTCGATAAGAACGACAAGCATGATAATGATATCAACGGAAGAATTTTACGACATCATTCTGCGGCCCGGCCTGCATATTGTTGCAAATTTTACGACCTTCGAAAGATATCCCCAAGTTTTATTTTTGCTTTTTTCGACTTTGAAAGACATCCGGTATACACGGCAAGCAGGACGACGTGGCGGTAAGAAGTTTGGAAATTATTATTTTCCCCTGTCCTGCGCACAGCTTCTGCTACTGGAAAGCTGTTTAATGGGAAGACGTGTTCTATTCACTCGCAGAGTGCGATTTCTGCTTTCGAACTGTTGTGAGCATGATTATAATCGCGTTGTATTTAAGGACCACCATTGCGAGCACTGCTTTGTTCTATCGCACCGTTTGCCTGCTTCCGAGAACCCCATTTACTGACAAAGATGCTCCATGAAGACGCTAGCTAAGATGATCCTATCTAATCCTAGCCAGTAATAATGGCAGCAGCAAGCAGGCCGCAAACAAGGCCGATAAAATGTAATCAATATTCATTAGCAACGGCACGACAGTCGCTTCGCGCGGTGACGATAATAGTGTTGACATTTTCCATTTGATTGAATTCTCTGCTTCGACGACGACGATGACGATGTTCTGAGGGCGGTGGCAGAATACGGTGGCCGTTTCCTTGCCTAGCCCAGTGCGGCAGCCATAATGTGCTTTAGGTTTCTGGTTAATTCCGGCGACATCTGTAGCAGCTGCTTACCGCAGTCTGCTAGTAGTTGTGGTGGCGTTCCAACGACGTCGATGGGGGGCTGAAACATGGTGGGTGAGGTTTTCCACCCGCCGAGCTGGTTTTGCGGTGAAATTCTGAATAACGAGTTAATTGAGTAACGATGGGTTGCTTTTACGATTACCTGTACTAGCAGTTCCTAGTGTCAAACGTAATTGCGGCTTGTGTTTAGGTGGAATCCGATAGGCTTCCAACCCGAGCAAACCGTATAATGATGTATTGCGTTTGATAAAATAAATCAGGAGGCATAAAAAGTATTAAGTAGAAGCACACTTACGGCTTCTCAACCTCAAAGCACCTGCAGCAAAAGACGAAAGGTAAAGTGGGGAGGAGAAAATGACTTCAAATCAATCATTTGTTAGTAGTTTCATATAGAAGATCTCAACTGATCTAGTTTTACAATATCAATAAAATTTTAGTAGCAACAATAAATAAATAAGTTCGCCCATCAAAACTATCTAAATCAGATCATGATTATTTTCAATCATAATAAGACAAATAAAACAAAACTGAGATCAACAACGACTCCAACAACCAACCGCTAGTCGTGGGATCGATCAAAATCTATATATTTGTGCGCACGGACTCCGATTAAAGGTGAGAAACAAGCCGACCCAGTTCAGACTTCTAGTAGCAAGGCGAACAACTACCGGAGGGTTAGATATCCTTATGTCTCATGGGAAAATGGCTCATGTATTTGAACATCGTCAATATGAACAGTTCAATTACAGTAGATATTCGTGTATATGTGATCAGCGAAGGAAAAAAATCACCTCTAGCGATTAATGAATACATATAAAACAAGCCTAGGATGCGTTGACATCGTCGTCAGTATGCGAAAAACAAAGTATCGGTGCTGGTGCACTCTTTTTGCTTTCCTCTTTACGATATATTTCTATTCATTAGTGTACACCACAATACGTGGTTCTCAATGTGCACAACTCGGTATATGAAGTCATTCGTCTCTGTTACAGAGAGCGATCAGAACTTGTTATATCCTTATTATTTTGACTCATGAATATGATTTTTTGCCAGAAAAAGAAATAAAATGACAGTGTATGCTCTCCTACTCTCGCTTGAACTCAACCGCTGCCGAAGTAGTTTCTTCCCCCACACATTCCCTCTAACCGCACCACACCGCTGCTGCTGTTCAGGCGACATGATTTTCTCCTATTGCTATCCTTTCTTCCCGTAACTACCGGCCTATGGAGAGACAAACGCAACGATCGAAACGCTTCTCAGAGCTGATGTAGTCTAGTCATGTGTTTGTTTTCTCCCAGAAACCTATGCACCCTATCATCATTTCATTATGGGTTGAGAGGATTTGAGTTTAGTCCCGGCCTGTACACTTCGTGAAGTGCACATATGATGAATAAACGACGATTGCATCATATTCGTTTCGTTTGAATCACATAATGTGATTCAATCTCAAATTATCTTCATACATCATTATTAAAGTGATACCATTTTTGACCGCATTTGCACAGCAAGAAACATGTGGGGAAACGCATGGTCACACAGAAATTCGTAAGCAGTGCATTTACGTGATGATGTTCAGGGCGATCGGATTGTTTCGTGCATTTAATAATTTTCCCAGCATAGCGGTCAGAATAAAATAAAGCCGATTGCAAGCAGAGATTAACCAACAGTGGTGGAAATTTCGAAAATTAAATACTTTTTTTTACGATCACACACACACTAATGAACGAAGGCGATAACGCTGCAACGATTGCGAAGCTTAATTGCTGCCTGTTGTGGCTGCTGCCGTTGCGTATTTAAGGCTGTCCGGCACGCAATGGACGGGAAAGTAATAATTAATTCTATCGGCGGCCATGAAACATGCTCGCACTCGTTGAATATTTAAGTGTAAATTGGCGCGCTGTTTGCCTATGTAATGTATTGTGTATTGGAAGCCAACAATCGAACCGACACGGGCATCGTGTCGGATCGAAACTAGAATTACTCCTGAATTGGCTGTCGTTTCCAGCCTTTTGGGATGTTTCGGTCCGTGCAGCCAACCGTACGAACCTGCTAATTTAGCTGATTCGTTATCGTAATGGTGGCGAAGGGGGAACATCCGATGAATATATGCATTGTGGTATCAATTTTTCAGTGGTTGCTTTCCTGCAGCAGAATTTCTCTCGGCAGTTCGATATTGTGCTTCTGCATGAGGGAATGTTTTTCCGTGATTGATCGATATCATGCCATCCTGATAAACCTTCTACACTTTTCTAGCCAAGACGATGATGACAGTTACAATCTGACATTAGATAACTCCAAAGATAGAAATAATCGAAAATAAATGCAAAGTTTGTTAAAAATTCATATGTATATTCTTCTATGTTCTAGGTAGTTTACATTCTACCTTTTTAGAAATGAGATCAGGTGTATTTTATGCGTACGAATCATTTGAGAAATTAGCTCAGAATAAATATTTGACATTGTTTCATTTTGTGCACACTTTTACTAATTTTCGTGAAGACTGTGGATGAAATTACACACATTATCAGCACTTCTTTAAAAACGCTATAAACTACTTTACAGCAAGCTAGGCTATCTAATGAGGGCTTTAAAAGCATTTCTTATTAACAACGTAAAGTCAACTTTGAAACTGACTCTAGGAAAAGAATGCAAAATAAACAACAAATATGTTGTGTTTTTTAACATTACGCAAGAAATTTCTCCAAAAATTCAATCCAAACAACGAATCGAAATCGGGATATTCGTAGGAAATAATATTCATAAGGGAAACAGTATTATGATACCTCATGAGATGCGATAATTTCGAAGCTTTATTTTGTCTCTGCCCTACAAATTTTTGTATGTGCAAACTTTACTCTCTGCTTTGGTTATATTGGTGTTCTTCGCATATAGGGGAACTGCTCCATTATTCATCTCATTAAATCGATATTCACGAAAAATGCACGGATCAAACAATTTTCACGAAATCATTGAACAAGATAACAAAATACGCTCACGTGCTCTTATAGAATCGCCCAGTATTGAATATTTAGTAAACTTAGCTGGATTTATCTTAAATTTTGTAAAACAAACCATTTTTCACAACGCTTCCATATCCATCTCAAAACTTGAATCACTGCTCAATTATTCACGACGCCTCTATATTCATCACACTGTTAATCATGAATGAACGTAGCCGCAGCCCGTCGTAGTAGGTTACCTAGATATCCGCTGTAGTTGTTTACGTGCAAAATTGGTATTCTAGGTAACCACTACAGTGCTGTCGATTTATGTCAATTATGTCGGAATAATTTAACATTTTCAGTATGATTTTCTCGTATTAACAGAAACTGATTTGGCAAATTTTGATTCTCTTCAACGCAGTGAAAACAGATGAAAATACATACAGTTGAAATTTAGGAATTGTAGAAATTCATCTCATATATTTCTGCTAATTCAAGCTTGTTTTTGGACATTTGAGGTGAACATTTCGAAGACTAAAGTATTTTTGGTGTAGTGAGTGATTTTGTTTAGTGATTAAAATAAGAAGTGGTTCGCTAGTAACGAAAAAAAACATTTCTGGCTGCTGAACGAGTTCCGTTGTAGTCGTATAGAACAATGCGCGGATTTTGTTTTCTGAGGTAGGTGATTGAATTAAATGAGTTTTAGAGTGCAGATGCTCGACTATAAAATCATATTTAGAGCTTTTAAGTGAGTTTTTTTGGATTCTACTTTATGAGAAATCCAAAGTAAACTTAGAAGAATCAACACCATGGAGCAGATTGGTTTAATTAGAAAATATGCGTTTTGCCTTTCTCCTAGAAAGGTATAGCAATCACTGGAAAAACCAAAGGTATAAAAGTGGTCCCAATGGCCGAATGTCATATACCTCTCGACCCCTTTCGACGAACTGAGCATTTTCTGTATGTATGTATGTATGTGTGTATGTGTGTATGTGTGTATGTGTGTATGTGTGTGTGTGTGTGTGTGTGTGTGTACGTGCAACTTTTTTTTCTCCCTCACTTTTCTCAGAGATGGCTGGACCGATTTTCATAACATTAATTGCAAATGAAAGGTCTAGTTGCGCCATAGGTTGCTATTGAATTTCATTGTAATCGGATTTTCAGTTTAGAGGTTATGTATCAAAATGTAAAAATCACGAAACATCAATATCTCAGAAACCACATAACCGATTTCAATATAACTAGTTTCAAACATATGGTTCAAAAGCTATGTAAAAAAAAGTTATCCTGAGGTTGTTTAAACTCACTCATTTTTCTCAGAGATGGCTGAACCGATTTTCACAAAATAAGTGTCAAATGAAAGGTCTAGTTGCCCCATAGGTTGCTGTTGAACTTCATTGTAATCGGATTGTAACTTTGTCCGTAGTTTATAAAAATGTGAAATCACATAATGTAAGTAAACATATTGACTTTCTCTCAACGATCACTGGCTAATTAAAAGGTAAAAAAGTGATCCAAATGGCCGAATGTCATATACTACTCGACTCAGTTCAACGAATCGAGCATTTTCTGCATGTATGCATTTATAGGTGTATATGTTTGTGTGTGAGTGTGTATGTGCACCTTTTTTTCGCACTCACTTTTCTCAGAGATGGTCTGACCGATTCTTTCTATCTTGGTGTCAAATGAAGGGTCTATTTGCCGCTAAGGTTGCTATTAAATTTCATTGTAATCAAACTTTTAGTTTTGGCGCTGCGTCAGAATGTGAAAATCGCTCTTATATCTCAGAAGCTATGAACATAGTTGAATTCAAATTAATGGGCTTTTAAACCCTTAAACATAATATTTAAACATGTGGTTTGAAAGTTATAGAAAGAAACGTAACGCGCAGACTGTTTAAAACTATAGCTACGATCAAAATATGTGACCTCAACATCATTTAAATTTGATATTGTACTATTTCAATGTTTGCGGCCTTGCTCAGGATTGAAGTTGAAATAAAAATACATTTCTATCATTTCACTTTTTGCCTTTCTCCTAGAAAGGTATAGCAATCACTGTAAAAACCAAATGTATAAAAGTGCTCAAAAGGGCCGAATGTCATGTATCAAAAGGGCCGAATGTCGTGATTTCAATGAAATTAATTGTGAAAATGAAAGGTCTAGTTGCCCTATAAGACTTTATTGAATTTTATTGTAATCTGATTTATAGTTTAGAAGTTATGTATCAAAATGTAAAAATTATGCAACATCAATATCTCAGAAACTACACAACCGATTTGAACAAAATTGGTTTCAAATGAACGGGCTACCTAAAAAACCTTAACTTTTGAATTTTATGAAGATTGAACAAGTGGTTCAGAAGTTATGGGAAGAAACGTGTTCTGGAGACTATCTAATCTCACTCATGTTTCTCAGAGATGGCTGGACCGATTTTCATAAAATCAGTGTCATATGGAAGGTCTTGTTGTCCCATAAGACCTCATCGATTTTTTTTGCAAACGGATAACTACTTTGCCTGTTATGTTTAAAAATGTGAAATCCAGCTATGAAAAGAAACATATCCCGAAGACTACTTGGACTTACTCACTTTTCTCAGAGATGGTTGAACCGATTTCCACGAAATTAGTGTCAAATGTAAGGTCTAGTTGCCTCATAACACCCTATTGATTTTTGCTGTAATCGGACCGTAACTTCGTCTGTAATGTATCGAAATGTGAAAATCACGAAACTTCATTATCTTAGAATAATATTGATATCAGATGAACGGGCTAGTTAAGTGTTAACTGATGAATTATGATTGAACACGTGGTTTCGAAGTTCGGCTGCCTTATACGTTCCCTTTTCATTTGATTGTAATCAAACTTAAGCAACCGTTATGTATAAAATTGTTAAAATAACGAAAGTCTATTATCTCAAGTATTACACGACTCATTTGAACTTAACTAGTGTCTTACAAACGAGTCATATTTCAAACTTATACCACATAAGATCAAATTAATGGTCCCAGTGGTCCAAATCTTACAAAAAAAAAATCACAAACATTCAAATAACATACTTCATAAGAGTTTGATATGCTGTTGAAAAGTTTTGGAAAGAAAAGAAATTCAAGCTATTCATCACTATACCTGCTTTGATCAATATATATGGGCTCAGCGTTCCCGGTATCGTTCGTGATTAAATTGTTCGAAATTAAGAGCAATTTCTTTAATTTCGGTATTTCTTAAGCACTAACGTTACGTCAAATTTCATATTTTATACTTCAATTACAACATCAATATTTTAGAACCCAAGAGAAAATATAAATACCTTTATTGGATTTAAGCATTAATGTAAATCTATTTTTACAAATAATAAGTTTGAATGAGAAAGGCTGAGTCTGACCGCTAGGTGGATTAATTTAGGTTTTTTTTTTATTCTCGCTTATTTTCCGTCGGTCTAGTTCCGCCACTATTGTGGCCAATCACCGACGCCCAGGGAGGCGACTGCACACCCAGGACCCTAACTCACGACCCGTTTTCTTAACGGACCGGCGCCATCGGCTTTACTTCCTCATGCGATGGAAGGCGTGATCCCAGAGATTTTTCGCCTCAGAAAATCTCCCGGTGTCGGCTAGGATTGAATCTAGACCAGTTGGGTTGGTTGTGAGTGGATCACGCCACCTCACAACCATGGACACCTATGTCGGCGGTGGGATTCGAACCCAGGCGTCGAGCGTGGTTGGCGGAGATGTTACCAACCACACTAGGCCCCGCTAAGGGGGTCCCTTTAAGGTTGTTTTCCAGAAATCGGAAGCTACTAAGTATCTAGAAATTTAATTCGGCAACTTCGCCATCGAAATACCCTGATTAGGCAAAATTTAGCCATTTCAGGATGTACTCCGGTAACCAGAAGTAGTCATCTGGATTTTTGCGTGATGTATTCAAAACATATTTATTTCATTATAGTTGCATATGTCTGTTTTAATGTATGCTCATATGTGTGTGAATGTTAGGTTTTTAATTTTGATTTATTAATGGTATAGTATTTAATAATGGTATAGTTGTGCTGAAACCAGCAGAAATTTTCAAGGAGTATTTTTTCTCTTAAATCGTGTAAATCTATTCTAACATATAATAAGTTTGAATGAGAAAGGCTGGGTCTGACCGCTAGGTGGATTAATTTAGGTTTTTTCCTGTTTTCAATTGTGTTTTCATATTGTATGAGATAAACAACGTTTGCGGTAAAAAAGTGGCCTTATTTCAGATGGTGATGAGGAATATTTCCAGTTCGCTTATTTTTCGCTCTCCCTACTTCACAAGCTGTCTGCTTATTGAACCTGATGAGAAAAAACAGACAAATAATTTAGTTGGATAAATTTCCCATTAATGTTAATTATATTATCTTTATTGCAAAAAAATTCTACGCCCTTGCGAGCGGCCTTCCGGCAACAAACTGGAACATTGGCCATGGCGTACGAAAACATGCGTTTGGGCATGTTTTTAAGCTCTTTCCTCGTTTTTTTTTATTAATTACTCCTCCGTTTTCACGACGCAATTGTTGGAATAGATCTTGCGTTTCAAGTTTTCCCAAAAATTCTCGATGGGACGCCGCTGGGGGACGTTGGGTGGTTTCGCCGACTTCGGTATCACATCGATATTTAGACACTCCATCTCCTCCAACGATCGGTTCGAGTAGTGGGCCGACGCCAAATCTGGACCCTCTAGCATAACATAGCATAAACAGCTGCACAACTTCGTAGGTGGTGTCAGCAACAATACTTTGTTTACGAGAACAAAATTACCCTCGTTTGTGAGCAACAACATGAAATTTGGGATCCAATCCAATGTTTCCAAACAAACGTCAGTTGTCTCCAGAGAATTGTTACCGCCCTGGCCACGTCCTTGCAGCTGTTGGGGAACGGAAAAGGAATGTTAGTCCAACATTTACTTGAGAGAACCGCAGAGAACTCTACGTGCCCTCATAAATGTTACGTGAGATGGAAAATTTTAGTAGGAAAGGAAGACCCTGGGATATATCTGTTAGATGTTCCGGGTCGCTAATTGAGTATATTATAGGTATGAATTTTGAGAGCTACGAAGAGCTGAAGCTATTGTGATTTACCGACTTTTCAGTTTAATTTGTATTTTATCAGTTGAATTTTTAGATCATTTATATAGCAATTTTACTGTTTTGTGCTTTGTGGTTATGCGTGAATGAATACGTAGAGTTTAGACTCTTAATAATTTAGTTATACGCTTATTTTTATCCACCGGTTTGACGTAACTTTCATTAGTAGCAAATCAATCTTCAGTCAGCTAGCCTAAAAGGGCGTCACCTCTTAGTTGAACATTGTAAAATAAGACCTACGCGAACAAAGTCCAATGTTTTCAGAAACATAAACCCGAAACTCTAAAAATATGTGCTAAGTGACGCATTCGTATGAACAAGACATCGTCTGTGTATTTACAAACATTTCAATAAATAATTAGTTTATTTTTCCTCTTACCTCAACCAAAAACACATACGAAACAGATCCGTATGAATCTACCTCTACACGTCGATGATCAAAGCAAAAAATACAACGCCGCCTACATGTCAAAAACAATTGCAGTTGAGCATATAGTATGCCAACGCAAACAACTCAAACAGAAAAATCTACATAAATAATATCACTTATCTAGCACAAAATCCTCCTATGGCTGCATATTCCGATAGTTAGTTAGATAGTTAGTTGATTTCACCATTTATTTTCTCACAAAACACACTTGTAATGAAGAAATTACGTGGAGATAAAAACGCGCACAAACAATTGGCCTTATTGCCAGTTTCCTACCCCGTGTCTTCGTCCTTAACGTATGAAAAAAATCCGAACAAACTTTCAATTCCAAAAAAAAAATCTTGCGCAACCTATTTTTCTAAACTTGTTTGTTTATTTAAGTAGTGTAACTCATTAACAAACCTCATAAGAAAAGCTCAGCTCTACATCGCGCTGATTTCCTGATCCTCTGGGGTACTTGCTTCATAGCGTCATGAATTCCGGATGTTTGAATTGCTTTGAGTTCCTTCTTGATTTTTCGATCAAAAACAGTCGACGTTTTTTGTTCTGTAACCTCTATGGTAGACCATTCGCTTCAAATTTGCCCAGAAAGTTTCAATAAACTGCAGATGTGGCACATTTTAAGGATTGCATTCTTTCGGAATAAATTCGATATTGCCTTGCAGAAATCCGCTAAATTTGCATTAGCATAGTGTGACACTATAAGGTGAGGCCAAAACACTGCTTTGTCATTTTTATGGTACTTATATTCTATGTTTTATACCCCTTCCATGTAAATACTTTTTCACTGTTTCTGGATCCAGAGATTGTGCAACTCCATAGGATTGTTTTATTTTTCTACGGGTGAATGAAATCACAGAGCATTTGGAGATACTAGCTGTCAGTAAATTGCGTATGCATCAATTATAGAAGGCTGTAGTTCTTCACAGTCAGCTGTAGATCTTATGACGAGAAAAATCTTCAAATCATCGGCGTAGATTAATTTACACCCTGGTGGAATGACAACACAAACCTCGTTGAAGAATAAGGAAAACAGCAGCAGACCAAGATTGCTTCCTTGAGGCACGCCCGACAAATTTACAAAACTGTATGACACGCTTGAAAGCCATAATGGTGACTTCAGGTTTCCTAAAAACATTTCAAATACCACTATGGATGATTCTGCAATCAAAATGATGCACATAAGTCAAAATTCGATCCAAGATGCCATTTTGAAATCCAGGATGACAACGTATTCATATGCGTGTGAGTGTTATGTTTTAAATGTTCGGTATAGTTGTGCTGTTAGCTACCAAAAATTTGTTATGGAAAATAAACAAGGCGGAAATTATCAAAAAAAAATTTCTAATAGTTGTAGTGTTCGTGAAAATTTATAAAAAATAATAAGTTCGAACGAGAAAGGCTGGGTCTCACCGCTTTAGTGGATTGATTCGGATATTTTTTTTTTCAAAGAAACCATAAACAGCAAAATTTGGAATCAATTTCGGCTTTTTCAGGATAAACTCTAGGTGGTTTTAAGCTGACTTTGAACTTAAATTTGTATTTATATTTGTATATATATTTGTATTTGTATTTGTATTTGTATTTGTATTTGTATTTGTATTTGTATTTGTATTTGTATTTGTATTTGTATTTGTATTTGTATTTGTATTTGTATTTGTATTTGTATTTGTATTTGTATTTGTATTTGTATTTGTATTTGTATTTGTATTTGTATTTGTATTTGTATTTGTATTTGTATTTGTATTTGTATTTGTATTTGTATTTGTATTTGTATTTGTATTTGTATTTGTATTTGTATTTGTATTTGTATTTGTATTTGTATTTGTATTTGTATTTGTATTTGTATTTGTATTTGTATTTGTATTTGTATTTGTATTTGTATTTGTATTTGTATTTGTATTTGTATTTGTATTTGTATTTGTATTTGTATTTGTATTTGTATTTGTATTTGTATTTGTATTTGTATTTGTATTTGTATTTGTATTTGTATTTGTATTTGTATTTGTATTTGTATTTGTATTTGTATTTGTATTTGTATTTGTATATGTATTTGTATTTGTATTTGTATTTGTATTTGTATTTGTATTTGTATTTGTATTTGTATTTGTATTTGTATTTGTATTTGTATTTGTATTTGTATTTGTATTTGTATTTGTATTTGTATTTGTATTTGTATTTGTATTTGTATTTGTATATGTATTTGTATTTGTATTTGTATTTGTATTTGTATTTGTATTTGTATTTGTATTTGTATTTGTATTTGTATTTGTATTTGTATTTGTATTTGTATTTGTATTTGTATTTGTATTTGTATTTGTATTTGTATTTGTATTTGTATTTGTATTTGTATTTGTATTTGTATTTGTATTTGTATTTGTATTTGTATTTGTATTTGTATTTGTATTTGTATTTGTATTTGTATTTGTATTTGTATTTGTATTTGTATTTGTATTTGTATTTGTATTTGTATTTGTATTTGTATTTGTATTTGTATTTGTATTTGTATTTGTATTTGTATTTGTATTTGTATTTGTATTTGTATTTGTATTTGTATTTGTATTTGTATTTGTATTTGTATTTGTATTTGTATTTGTATTTGTATTTGTATTTGTATTTGTGTTTGTATTTGTAATTGTATTTGTATTTGTATTTGTATTTGTATTTGTATTTGGACATCAACACTCGTATCACAAGATACATCTTTGAGTCATCGGCATAGATGAGTATATCATCATTTTGCAGTTGAATTACTACGTCGTTAAAGAAGAGTGTAAAAAACAGGGAACCTAAGTTGCTTCCTTGGGGCACACCAGAACATGGCGAAAAAGGAGCTGCTTTCTTTGAACCAATTTTTACGCTTTATTTTAGATTTCTATCACTCAGATATGAACAAAGCCGCTTCGGGAAGAATCCGTGCTGAAATGTAATGTAATTTCTGCACGAACTGAACAACACATCTTTAACCCTCTAGTGCCCAATGCCGTCTTTAGGGGGGTTGACAATGATGTTATTCCTCGGTAGTTAAATACGGCAGTTAGATCGTCCTTCCTAAATACCGGAGTCATGTAGGAAGATTTTCAAACAAAAGGGAACTGTTGCAGTCATAGAGATTGAAGATTGTTCGAAGAGGCGGAACAAGAGAGGCGCAACATTTTTTGTACACGCATGATGGTATATCATCCGGGACAGGTTTAAATGACGGCTTGAGTTTTTCTATTGCAGATTCAACCATTACATCTGATATTTCAAAAACGTTAAAACGGATAGCGTCCCTGAGAGCTCCATTGGCAGCAGCAAGAGTTTTTTTTTTGACGTTGGGACACGATCCACGAAAACACTCGCAAAATGTTGCTTTCAAAACTTCTAGGATTATGTCGGAGGTCATCATGTTTTTGCATTACATAACGTTTATACAGAACGCGATTGTATCCACGATAGATTCGACAGTTTCACAGTTGTTTTCAAACATTTTGGCCAATTTTGTAATAATTTTTAATCTTTTCAAGCCACCAAATTAATTCCAAAAATTCATTTTTTTGGGTTAGATAAAACTTATTGACATAAACATATTGGTACAAGTCTATCATTATTTTAGCGTCTATCATTCAATGGATTAGGATAAGGAAGAGTTTATCGTGGGATAGGGTAAAATTTATCAGTGGGTTGAAGTTGATTAAATGAAATTTTGTGATAAAATATTCTGAACAAAAGATGCTGGGGACTTATGTTATACGTTCGGCTGAGCAGTCACAAAAATTTAGAACTACTTATTTTATACTATCCGACGTTTCGTCACTGGTCAGTGACATCTTCAGGGGAAACTGCGGGGATTTATTACAAAATTAGAGGCTTTTTAGCATAGTTTTACAAAAAGTTATAGTCTAGCTGATTGTCTGTGGTTATTGTGTCTGTGACTTACATATTATTTGTTCGTTCCTTGTCAAGATGCTTTTTAAAGCTAATCGTCAATACTGATTGGGGCGATTTTGGGTACATGCTATAGTTTTGGTGGTAACAATATTGTTTTTTATATTAAATTATTTTCGACAAACCAATATTTTAAATTAGCTTACAACTCTGTTTGCTGTGGACCTATTGCGATGGCGGATGGGAACTGATGGGTACTAGTTTGGATTTGAGAGGGGTAGGAAATCGATATTGTTGGTGGGGAGATTGAAAGAAAAGAGAAAGAACTAATTGGCTGAAGTGTTTGTGTTGGGTGCGATACTTGACAAAACTGCTGCGTAAGCTGGTTGAGTCCGTCGAGATCAACTCGTTTGTTGACTGTGTTGGGTGTGTTGTGTATATGGCACATTTCTAGGAATGGGAGTATATGGGTACGGTTGCTATGGTCTACTATCACTGTTCCACTGAAGTCGAAGTTGTGTTTGTATAGTATGCAGTGATTGATGAGTGCCGTCTTTTCCTTCAACTCATCAAGCTCTCGTTTGGTATTAGTGTTTGTGCTAAGAATTTGTTGCATTTTGTTTACATTCGATTTGTGTCCTGATATTCGCATGCATAATTTGTTCTGTGTCATTCCTATGTAGCAATTATTGCAATCGTTGCAAGGAATCTTGTAAATTATTTGGCTGTGATCTTCTTTTTCGTATCGGGTCTTTAACTATTGTGTGCATTCGCGAGATTGTGTTGTATTGTCTGCTGCTAATGGTGATGTGTGAATAATCCGGAATTAGTGTTTTCTTGAGCCTTTCAGAGAGTTTTGGAATGTAAAGTACTGAGCGATATGTTGGCCGTTGTGATGATAGTGTTGCTGCATTTGGGCTTACTTGGTGAGGTGTTGGTTGGATGGCTGTTTCTTGGTGCGGTGGTGGCTGTCTTGAAGATTTTTGGTGAGGTGTTGGCTGGCTGGGTGTTTCTTGGTCTTGTGCTGGTTGGCTGGTTGTTTTTTTGGTGCGGTGGCGATTGACTTGCTGTTGCTTCTGTGGTAGCTGCTTGGTGGTTTGCGTCAGTCAACAAACGAGTTGATCTCGACGGACTCAACACAGCTTACGCAGCAGTTTTGTCAAGTATCGCACCCAACACAAACACTTCAGCCAATTAGTTCTTTCTCTTTTCTTTCAATCTCCCCACCAACAATATCGATTTCCTACCCCTCTCAAATCCAAACTAGTACCCATCAGTTCCCATCCGCCATCGCAATAGGTCCACAGCAAACAGAGTTGTAAGCTAATTTAAAATATTGGTTTGTCGAAAATAATTTAATATAAAAAACAATATTGTTACCACCAAAACTATAGCATGTACCCAAAATCGCCCCAATCAGTATTGACGATTAGCTTTAAAAAGCATCTTGACTAGGAACGAACAAATAATATGTAAGTCACAGACACAATAACCACAGACAATCAGCTAGACTATAACTTTTTGTAAAACTATGCTAAAAAGCCTCTAATTTTGTAATAAATCCCCGCAGTTTCCCCTGAAGATGTCACTGACCAGTGACGAAACGTCGGATAGTATAAAATAAGTAGTTCTAAATTTTTGTGACTGCTCAGCCGAACGTATAACATAAGTCCACAACATCCCAACAGTCGAAAACTCATCAAAGTTTATGGCTTCAAAAGATGCTGGTCTTACAACACTATGTATTCTTCTCCCAAAATACAACTTTTGTAAGATTCGAGTACCTGTCAAAATTAACCCTTGCATACCCAGTGCAGTTTTACATATTTTCAAAAATTCTTCTAACTCAGTCAAACCTCAATCAATTTTGATCAAACAAGTTTGGAAATAACGACAAAAAATAGGATTTACTTGAAATAGTTTCAGTCAGTTTTATTTTTTTCAAGTCTTAGGAAAAAAATATTCGTAACCCTGGCTACTGGTACAAAACCATTGTAGTGCGAATGTTAGCAGTTGACATTTTCTCGTCGATCCGTACAGTTGTGCATGACAAATGGTATAAAAGCAACATAGAAGTTCAAAACAACGTTTCGATACCCGGCACACTTCTGAACTAATGAAACATGACTTTTTTCATTTCAGTTGATCTGCTATCGTTAACATCGCAAACCCCTGCCAAAAAAAGCATTTCGGGGAAACGGTCGTTACTCCTTAAACAATAGATATTTCCTTTGAAAAAACGTGTTATTTTTTAGTTGTTGATAAGCAGAACTTTCAGAAAACTACTATTTTTGTGCAATAAAAAAGGTGTTCGCTTAAAAAAATTCCAAACATTGTTTTTTTTCTCGCGCAGAAAGGTATATAACCCCTTAAATGGAAATAAAATTGAATACTTGAGCTTGAAAAAAGTATATTATTATGTTTTTTTTTCATTCTCAGAAAGATTAAAGATGATCGGTTGAATGGATGAATTTACCTGAATCTTCGATGCACGATTTCTTTTAATAACTTAATAGAATGTACGATTATCTATCAGAAAAAAATAAGGAGAAAGTCCTTCGATTGACTCAGCACAAATAATTAAAATACTGTAGTACCATAAATGGCATCCTCCATTCAAGTGTCCTTGGTAATTAATTTATCATGCATCTAATTAGCCGTACAACATTTCCCCTGCAATCGATTGTTTACTGTGCAAATGCGATTGCAGGCTGTACAACACAGAAAAAAACCGCCATGTAATTTCACCGAATGTGGCACAGCTTGATTTAATGAAGGGGACAAGTGGCGAACAATATAATCTAATTACCCGAAAGGTCATGAATATTTATCATTAATCATGCCCAATCAAGCCATTTGACAACCGACCGACGCTGCCCCGGTGGCGTCGGAATAAATTTGTTCAAAGTAAGCTTTCACGTTGCCGTAATTTTCGCTTTTGTTGATAGAACGTCAGTTAGTAATAACTCAATGCTTGTCATCATTCTTTCGGTCAACACCACACCAAAGGCTTGTTCCACTTTAATCACTTCATTTCCAGTTATATCACCTAACGCGAATCTAATTTATGGTCGTTTTTCAGCTCGCTGTGTCTCGCTCGAACTCCTCGGAGGGCGGTGAATCCACTGCTAGGAGCGAAAAGTTTCCCCAGCAATCGAGCCCAGTAAAATCAATTTATCACGTAACAATACCTCGGGTTTTCGCATTTCCATCATCCCACTGGATGCGGGAGCGTGCAATATTCATAAATGTCACAATGACTCGGATGCGGGGTAAAGGCTAAAAGCAAAGCGGAAGGAACCATCGTTTTACGCTCCAATAACGGAGCTGCCTCCTGCTACTGCTGCTCTTAATGTCGGATAGACTGTGGTGGATTGAGCCCCAAAACCCAATCTACCCTATTCGCCTCATAAATGTTGCTTACGAGTGTCCTATTTCCGCTCCAGTTTGAAGAAGGGCGCAATTGGCGGCGCTGGAGCACGGCAGGAGGCTTACACAATGGAAGAATAGAATCTATATTAGCATGGTTGTTTCTTCTTGTTCACCCAGGGAAAGATCTTGGCAAGTTGTTGTTGTTGTGAAGAAGGGGGTATTATACAGCACTGTATATGACATAGAGGCGGATGAAATATTTATCAAGCTCGTGAACAGAAGCAGCTAGCCGTGTGCCGTAGAAGTTCCCCGGTTGAGGGCTGGATATGAATGGCGTTCACCATTGCCTACTGAAGCTTAGTCGTTGTGTTCGATTGGTTGTAAACTGTTGGTTCTGGGCTCTTCTGTTCGTGTTTTCCATTTGTGGAATGAGGCTTAACAAGCAAATATTTACAATGAAAATATTCCTTCTGATTAGAGCTTTGTATTATCTAGCCTTTAAAGAGACTGGTTTGATGAGTTTCTTCCATATTTATCATTCAATCATCAATTATATTCCTCAAATTTACTTCATCTTAAATCAGAATAGACCCCTACCCAGAAGGGGAATCGGATCGAAAAGAAGATCAATCGCATAGACCATACGGTCTTCCGGTTCAACAACATGGTTGGGCTCTTCTTTGCTTTGTTATTGCAAAGTATGATGTATTCCTGATTGGGGTTTCACATGGGCTAGTTCAAATTCAATTAATTATTCCGGTTTTTAAAAGATTTACGTATAGTACATCCTTTTGATGAATATTGCTAGCATCCTAGTTGTCTGTAGACCAGAATAGTTTATGTTGCAGGTTGCCGGCTGGTAATATGTTGATTTATATGCAAAACTTTCCTCGCAACGATATTCAGGGGAAAACATCTTGTCAAACGACGAATAACAGCCCTAGCATAAGGTGTTACTGCGTAGGATCTGTAAGCAACCTTTTACTGTTGTGCTTTCCAGAAAAGATATGCGGTACGGAAGGGGAAACGACATTTTTCAATTTGGTCTCTGTTACCGAAGGATGGTGATGTTGAGAAGATGAAGGATGAAAGTAAAACCTCTAACTTTTATCTCACTTCTTACTTGCTATGACGACCGGGAATTCTAGGATTCGATCGAGACGGTTTGCTCCGTCGGATGTGACTCTTCACGAGAACTCAATTTGCAAGGATGCTGTTTTCTTTTTGTTAATATGTAAACAGTATTACATAGAAGATTAAGTCTGCTATTATAAAGGTTGAGCGCGGAGCCTTTTTTAGTGACTTTTTTCTTATTTTTACAGTCATATAATCAACTACTAACTTAAGGGTTTCAACGAAGGCTCCTCTATTCTAAGCTGTTCAATGCAAAGCAGCTTGATGGTATCAAAATACAAACCTAAAAAAAAGGATTCAATTTGACACAGGTCTTTATTATAGTCTTATACATCCACTCTTATCTGTCCACGTAGCCACCAGAGTTTAATTATTCAACCATCAAGCAGTCTTACCTGAAAACATAGAAGAAAGAGAAGATAGCTTAATTATTTGATGACAGTTTACTCAAGTCGCAATTAGATGGGTAATATAATTCCCAACACCGTTTTTTTTCGTCCTCGCATTAAACCAAGCCACCCGTCAAAGGACTTCACAAAAGCAAACAGGCTTTTTGCCAATGAACCATGAATGGGATGACATAAAATATTGACAAAACGAACGGGCAGAACATCGTGCGACTAGCTTGAGTAGGTTAAGTGGACGGAAGCACGATAAATCTTTCCAAAATCACGTCCGAGGAAATTCAGTAATTAAAGGCTTTTTTCGCTTACTTTTATCAGTGCGAAAGCCATAGCGATAATCACGGCCAGTTTGGTGACCCTAGTTTTTAATTATGGAATTTTAAATACCTATGGCAACACACTTTTATTCTGCTACATTACCCATTCCTTTCCCTGATGCATAACCGGTTACCCAAATAACATCGCTTTTTTCTATTCTGGAACTCCATTCGTCATGATGAATGCATGTAGTTTTGTACTGTGGATAGAGGATAGTGGGCGGTTTGAATCAATATTTACATTGAACGACAGATAGCATTTTTTGCGAGCCGCAAAGTGCGCAAAAAGGACAGCAAAAAAAAAAGGGAACATGCATGGGTGGGTAGTCTCCATCACCACCATCATCAGCAGAAGCTCAGTGGATAGAGGGATGCAACATCGACCGTTATGTTGGGCAATTTCAGAGTTTGTTTTAATTGGACAGGGTCACCTATTTTGCTATCGGAAAATCGATGTACGTTTTTAGTTTTCTTTTTGTTTAATATGACACAAATAAAATGATGCATTTAAAACATGTAAAATTTTTTAAAACTTGATCGACTTTAGAGGCTAGCAGAAATCGTTTCTAACCCACGAGTCGCTTCCAAAAGACTATAAAAGACCAGGACAGGAAAGAACATGAGACGGTTTCAAACATTTTCTGCTAAACATCCAGAAATAATTAGCTATTTTTGAATAGAATTAAATGTAAATTTTAACAAATTTTTTTTAAGTATTCTGGAGAACGTATATTCTGGCGTGTGGTGCTGATCTTTCCGTTGTAGAATTCAAATAGGTGTCAACGGGAGTGTCAACTTGAGGTTATGTATTCAAATCGTTTCCCTTCCCCAGTGGTAGCTTTATACGGGTTTGAGAATGCATAACAAATAACACCGATATGGTCCCACAAAACATACCACTTAACCTTCGCAGTGTGCCAAAAAAAAAAACGAACCGATTGCGTGCAAGCATAAATTTCTACTACTCGTTGTTGAATATTCAATAATGTTTTTACATCTTGACCTGTCGCGAAGTTAATATTTTATAAACAACAGACGGTCGAATTTGATCGTCGAATATAGTAGCTAGACTTCGCTTTGCCTTTTGCAGAGAGAGTCGAATGAATAAATATTGTTTGTTACAGACAGTTTTTTCACGGATTTTCGATACAAATGTTCTCCATGCTGTTACATGAAGTGAATGTTGGAGCCAAGAAATATTATGACGAATAAGAGAGAACTATTCGACTAGGAGTGTCAAACCATCATAAAAATATTTCTAGTACTGTAAAATCCTTACTTTTCAAATTCGCTTCCATTTAATTGATTAATTCTATGGGTGTCCTCCCTATCAGAGAAAGGAGGGATATTAAACCGCCATAGAAACATGTCTTGCCTCGAAAAACCTGTTCTTGTCAAATTTTGTTCCATTTGCTTGATTAGTTCCTGAGTTTTACAGAAACTTGTGTTTCATTTAGTAGAGGAAGAGATGACAAACCTCCATAAAAATATTTGATGCTTCCAAAAATTGGATCGTGCCAAATTTGCTTGGTTAGTTCCTGAGTTTTACAGAAACTTGTGTTTCATTTATATGAGTGCCATCTCTTTTAGTAGAGGAAGAGATGACAAACCTCCATAAAAATATTTGATGCTTCCAAAAATTGGATCGTGCCAAATTTGGTTCCAATTGCTTAATAAGTTCTCGAGTTGTGTTAAAAACTGGTGTTTCATTTGTATGAGAGCCCTCCACATGCCAACTTGATTCTATTTGTTTGATTCGTTCTCGAGTTATGTAGAAATTTGTGTTTTATCTGTATAACGGCAATTCCATAAAAAACAGGCAACCAATTCAATCAACCATTTTTTTTTTTGGCTTAAACTTTGCATAGATGTTTCTATAGGCAAGAGATGCCATTTTGTGCTATATGTTCATTTTTTTTGGAACACGACTCATTTTAGAGAAGCTATTGAAAAATGCTGTTTTGGGAATGTATTGATGATTACAAATATTTTTAGGGCCAAAACGATAAGAATTTTGTCCTTCCGAAAAATATATACTCTAAAAAATATTTATGTCTTTTGTAAAACAAAGTTAAAATGAATATTAAAAATTTAATTATCAAGAAAAGCTCATTTTTTAAAAATTTAATTTTTTTTTCTATAAAAACTATAAAAGATTACTTAAAAAATGCAACCGGTCAGATCATGGAGAAATCAAGAAAAAAAAATTTTTTTTTCAGTTTATTTTTTCGAAGGGCATTTTTTGGAGGACGAAATTGTTATCTAGAATTTTGCCGGAGACTCTATGTCAATCAAACAAATCGTTTCGGCTATAGAGATATTTTTATCTTTCAATAGAGTGCTTTATGGTAAATAAAAAATATTTCTACAGTCAAAACGGTTTGTTTGATTGGCATAGTGTCTTTGACCAAGTTGTAAATAATAATTTTACTCTTCCGTAAAAAATATACTCTGTGAAAAAAAAAATCAATTTTTTTCAAAAATTCATAATCTTTTTTTAATTTTTCTATGATTGGTCCGGTTGCATTGTTTATGTAATCTTTTGTAGTTTTTATATGAAAAAATTAAATTTAAAAAAATGAACTTTTTTAGATAATTTTCAATTTTTATTTCAACTATTTTTCACAATAGACATAAATTTTTTTTAGAGTGTATATTTTTTTCAAAAAGACAATATTTTTATATACAACTTTGCCGAAGACATCATAACGATCAAACAAACAGTTTTTGCCCTAAAAAAAATTGTAATCATCAATACCTTCCCAAAATAGCACTTTTTAATAGCTTCTCAAAAATGAGTCGTATTCCAAAAAATGGAACAAATAACACAAAATGGCCTCTCTTGCCTATAGAAACATCTATGCAGAGTTTTAGCCAAATCTCAAATGATAATTTAGAAAAAAAAAATCAAAACTGGAACATTTTTTGTGGAACTGCTCAGTGGTTATGCAGCGCCAGTGATCCACAGCGAAAAAAATTTCCGGAATATTGATCGGAACTTGTGTGACGTATTTATTGGATGCCATTGCCGTTTTAACTGTGGCTTGCGATATTGGAAAACTAGCATAAAACGACGCGATGCGGTGCTAGTTTCAATTGAGACGCTGAAGGAAAGGAGTCTCTCTCCGTCACTCTCTCCGTCATTTAAAATAGTAAGGGGCCATCCACATACCACGTGGACAGATTTTTAACGATTTTGACCCCATTAGACACTCCCCCCTCCCAAAACTGGCCACGTGGGTATGTAGATGGCCCCTAATCAGTTTCATTTGAAATGATCCGATGAACAACAGACGGGAAAAAGAGAAAGAAGTGATTCGATGACAGTAGCCGAAAGGAAACATGTGAAAATGAAACTGTTCGAATCAAAGTGACAGCGCGAAATATTCAGTTTCATTGTTTTATTTCAAAAATGTAGAGCCCTGGTTGCAGGTAGCAGAAAATACATGTACTAACTCAAAATTTGGTTTGGGTCGGTTGCACTCCAACCGTATAACAATGCGATACTTTCATCGTGATTAGTTTCACAGTCGAAATTGAAAACGAGTTCTTCTGGACTTAAGAAGCATTACCCGGTTCAAAATGCTCGGTTCCGAAATAAAATCGAACTTTAAAAATTCGGTTCTAATCGGACTTCTGGTCCAATATCAAAGGTCGTCTTAATAATTTTGAGTCGAACAGGAGAATAAACTCAATTTTTAGCCAACAGTTATTCAAAGCGTATTATAAATCCGGAGTGATTTGCGAAGAGGGTCAGGGCCGGCGTTTCATGTGGGTAGTGTGGGTAGTAGTACCCACTCGGAAAATATCCCTGTGGGTACTTACCCACACGGAATTATCAGACAAAACCAAAAAACATAATGTTTTCTATGTTCGAAACTTAAAATTGCCGTGCACATGTGCGAGCGACCATTTTTCAAAGGATATCTACAGATTTCATGCATTTGAGGCGATTTGCTATTCCTGTGTCTTGGTCAGAAAACTGAAACTTTCATTACTGTAAGTAAAGCCTTACCAGAAGTCCGACACTTCGTGGACGTGCGACACTTCGTGGAAGCCGGATACCTCCGTTTCGACATCTATATGATCTTGGCACTATTGGACAAGCATCGAAAGAAAATCCAGTTCCAAACGGCAGACGACCCTGAGCGATAAGAAGCTCCAAAGGATGCTGAAGAGGAAGACTGAGGGAAAAGTGGCTACATCACTGCGTGTGCTTGGTCGGACGATTGGTGCCACCGGCTAAACTGTGAAAATTGCCTGGCGAACATGGATGGCAACGACTGGCAGGGCGCTTCGTATTTTATTTCCTTTACGAAGAAGTGAGCTCCGAGGGAAATTTCATTTAACAAACCAAGTTCCTTAAGAAGGTGCTGCTGTGGCTGACAATTAGCGAGAAGGGGATGTTAAAGCTGCTCTTCTTTCGCTCCGGACTGGAAATTTATGGTAAGAAGTGCCTGCCGAAAGTTGCGTGATTCGTCAAGAAATATCATTGGGGCAAAAACTCGGTGTACTGGCTGGATCTGCCGTCGACTCACTACTCAAAGCAATCGTTGGACGAGATGGAGCGTCCCCTAGCTGACCACATCGAGAGCTTCTTGACAAAACTTCAGAATGAGATCTACTCCAACAATTCTGTCGCGAAAATTGATAAATAAAACGAGGAAAGAACTTAAAATATGCCTACACGCCATGGTGATTGTCCCGGTTAACTACCGGAAGGCCACCCATTAACCTTCCACATTCCTTACTACCCACTCGGGAAAATAGTGTGACGCCGGCCCTGAAGAGGGTGTAACTGACAAAAGATAAACATTGGGGAATATCAGTCTGAAAATTTGCAAGTACATTTCCAAACCATTATTTCAAAGAAGTGACCAGCATTAAAAATAATACAGTCAAACTACGACAATTTATATAGCGACAAATCTCTATAGCGCCATTCTCAATGATCATAAAAATTATTCGTTTTATTGCGACATTTTTCTATAACGACGGTCCCTTGCGATGTCGCTATAAAGCGATTCAACTGTACCAAAAATCGACGTAGAATAAACCTGTCTTATATTTTCCTAACAATACTACATTAAATTTGTGCATTATTGACTAAAATCTGCGCTCTTCTTCCAACCCTTTCGAAATGAGCCTTAAAGCGTTCTGACAACGAGATCCGTCCACCTTTATTTCGCTTTGTTTTCATTTTTTCTTCAGTTGCGCCTGCTCAAATGCGCCTGTATTTTGAATACAAGGTTGATCCGCGCTTTACTGTCGCCTGCTTACGAAATATTTCGCAAATAAGTCCTTAGAATAGCATAGCATAAACAGCTGCACAACTTCGTAGTTGGTGCTAGCAACAATACTCTGTTTACGAGAACAAATTACCTTAGTTCCTAAGCAGTAACATGAAATTTGGGATCTAATCAAATGTTGCTTAACGAAGGTCAGATGTCTCTAGAGAACTGATACCGCCCTGGCCACGTCCTTGCAACTGTTGGGGAACGGAAAAGGAATGTTAGTCCAACATTAACTTAAGAGAACCGCAGAGAACCCTACGTGCTCTCATAAATGTTACATGAGATGGGAAATTTTAGAAGGAAAGGGAGACCCTGGGATACATCTGTTAGATGTTGCGGGTCGATAATTGATTTTGCTATAGGTATGAATTTTTAGAGCTAATGAGAGCTGAGGCTGTTGTGATTTACCGACTTTTTAGTTTAAATTGTATTTTATCAGTTGAATTTTTAGATTATTTATATAGCAATTTTACTATTTTATGTTTTGAGGTTAGGGGTGATCGTATACATAGATAGTTTAGTTATACGCTTATTATTATCCACCGATTTGACATAATTGTCATTAGTAGCAAATTAATTTTCAGACAGCCAAGGGTTTTACCATATTATATATTTCCATTACATCTAAACTGATAGTCGAATAATGTCAAATAAGACCAACGCGAAAAAAGTACAATGTTCTCCGAAACATAAACCCGAGCCTCTAAAAACTTTTGTTAAGTAACACATTCGTACGAACAAGAAACCCTCTGTATGTTTACAAACATTGTAGAAAAAAAAAAGTTAATTTTTCCTCTACTCTCAACCAAAAATACATACAAAACAGATCTGTATGAATCTACCTCTACACGTCGATGATGAAAGCAAAAAAAAATGCAGCGCCGCCTACATGTCAAAAAATCAATTGATTGAGTATATAGTATATCAACACGAACAACTGAAACAGAAAAAAAATTTAAAAAAATAATATCACTTATCTCGCACAAAATCCTCCAAAGACTGCATATTCCGATAGTTTTGTTGTTTGGAACACCAACACTAGTAATTTTAGTAGATTTCATTATTTATTCTCTCGCTAAACCCACTTTGAAAGAATTAATTACGTAGAGATAAAAACTTTGCTTTAAAACAATGAAAAGGGCTAGTTCCAAACTATCTTTTGTTTTGGATAAACTGTTCTGTCGCCCTTTACTAAAAACTTGATTTAAATAATTTAATTGAAGAAAGGATTCTTGTCATGAACTTTGCCAGTTTTTTTTAAACCATTGGCAAAAGTGGAACTTAATTCCATAGCGCGTTTCACATTCATCCTAGCTTAATAGTGTCTTCGGAACAATTGTTTGTATGAATGATCTGCATAATGGCAAATTGTCAAAAATTATGAAAAGTTTACTATACTAGAAACCAAAAAAAGTAGGAGGGTGGTATTCAAGACACGACCGCATGACGTTGACTACCGTATTTTCTTATATTCCATCAAAACAAATAGTAGAGGGAATTGCAACTCCAGTATTTGTTGCAATTTTATCTAACAGTGCATTTCTGAATGCTGAATACTAGAAAAATGGATCTCTCTTATTTAATCGCTGTCATTTCATACATACCGCATGACGTAGGACTCTATATTTTTCATCTAACAGTGCTTTCTTATTTGCTGACATTAGAGCGCTTTGAACAATAATTAATAAATAAAACAGAAAATTCAATTAGCCGCTTCTGTACCAAAATTTCGAGGCACCAAAAGGTGCCAGTTGCCGATTATAGTTTCCTGGTTAGTCCGTCCAGAATTCCAGCCATTTAAGTGTTTTGCAGTAGCCATTTACTACTAAAGCCACCAGCATTACGGGTGAAACCGGCACGAGATGACCGGTACTATTTTGTATTTCCTCCTTTCAGCTGCTATCACCTAGCGTCCGCATGTCACTGGTGCGGTTTTGGAATCAGAATGATGGGGCGCCGGCCGCTGTCGTAAAATTAACACCAACAAAAAGATGCATATTTGCAAGGTTTTTTCCGCTAGCAGCAGCATTTTGTAATAAAACAGAAAATTCAATTAGCCGCTTCTGTAACAAAATTTCGAGGCACCAAAAGGGGCCAGGTGCCGAATATATCCATGTTTTTGGTCAGTCCGTCCAGAATTCTTTCAAGATAGCGTCCGTATGTAGCCGGTACGGTTTAGTAATGAAACTGATGGGGTGAAATGTTCGAACGGTACGTTTTATACCAAGGCTTCGTCAGATAAATTAAAAGAGGGATGGGCTACATAAGTTATGGAATGGAAGAGACAAATGTTTCTTGAAAGCTGCGCCGGCCGCTGTCATAATATTAACACCAACACAAACATGCATTTTTGCAAGGTTTTTTCCGCTAGCAGCATCATTTGGTAAAACAGAAAATTCAATTTGCCGCTTCTGTAACAAAATTTAGAGGCACCAAAAGGTGCCAGTTGCCGATTATAGTTTCCTGGTTAGTCCGTCCAGAATTCCAGCCATTTAAGTGTTTTGCAGTAGCCATTTACTACTAAAGCCACCAGCATTACGGGTGAAACCGGCACGAGATGACCGGTACTATTTTGTATTTCCTCCTTTCAGCTGCTATCACCTAGCGTCCGCATGTCACTGGTGCGGTTTTGGAATCAGAATGATGGGGCGCCGGCCGCTGTCGTAAAATTAACACCAACAAAAAGATGCATATTTGCAAGGTTTTTTCCGCTAGCAGCAGCATTTTGTAATAAAACAGAAAATTCAATTAGCCGCTTCTGTAACAAAATTTCGAGGCACATGTTTTTGGTCAGTCCGTCCAGAATTCTTTCAAGATAGCGTCCGTATGTAGCCGGTACGGTTTAGTAATGAAACTGATGGGGTGAAATGTTCGAACGGTACGTTTTATACCAAGGCTTCGTCAGATAAATTAAAAGAGGGATGGGCTACATAAATTATGGAATGGAAGAGACAAATGTTTCTTGAAAGCTGCGCCGGCCGCTGTCATAATATTAACACCAACACAAACATGCATTTTTGCAAGGTTTTTTCCGCTAGCAGCATCATTTGGTAAAACAGAAAATTCAATTTGCCGCTTCTGTAACAAAATTTAGAGGCACCAAAAGGTGCCAGTTGCCGATTATAGTTTCCTGGTTAGTCCGTCCAGAATTCCTGCCATTTAAGTGTTTTGCAGTAGCCATTTACTACTAAAGCCACCAGCATTACGGGTGAAACCGGCACGAGATGACCGGTACTATTTTGTATTTCCTCCTTTCAGCTGCTATCACCTAGCGTCCGCATGTCACTGGTGCGGTTTTGGAATCAGAATGATGGGGCGCCGGCCGCTGTCGTAAAATTAACACCAACAAAAAGATGCATATTTGCAAGGTTTTTTCCGCTAGCAGCAGCATTTTGTAATAAAACAGAAAATTCAATTAGCCGCTTCTGTAACAAAATTTCGAGGCACCAAAAGGGGCCAGGTGCCGAATATATCCATGTTTTTGGTCAGTCCGTCCAGAATTCTTTCAAGATAGCGTCCGTATGTAGCCGGTACGGTTTAGTAATGAAACTGATGGGGTGAAATGTTCGAACGGTACGTTTTATACCAAGGCTTCGTCAGATAAATTAAAAGAGGGATGGGCTACATAAGTTATGGAATGGAAGAGACAAATGTTTCTTGAAAGCTGCGCCGGCCGCTGTCATAATATTAACACCAACACAAACATGCATTTTTGCAAGGTTTTTTCCGCTAGCAGCATCATTTGGTAAAACAGAAAATTCAATTAGCCGCTTCTGTACCAAAATTTCGAGGCACCAAAAGGTGCCAGTTGCCGATTATAGTTTCCTGGTTAGTCCGTCCAGAATTCCAGCCATTTAAGTGTTTTGCAGTAGCCATTTACTACTAAAGCCACCAGCATTACGGGTGAAACCGGCACGAGATGACCGGTACTATTTTGTATTTCCTCCTTTCAGCTGCTATCACCTAGCGTCCGCATGTCACTGGTGCGGTTTTGGAATCAGAATGATGGGGCGCCGGCCGCTGTCGTAAAATTAACACCAACAAAAAGATGCATATTTGCAAGGTTTTTTCCGCTAGCAGCAGCATTTTGTAATAAAACAGAAAATTCAATTAGCCGCTTCTGTAACAAAATTTCGAGGCACATGTTTTTGGTCAGTCCGTCCAGAATTCTTTCAAGATAGCGTCCGTATGTAGCCGGTACGGTTTAGTAATGAAACTGATGGGGTGAAATGTTCGAACGGTACGTTTTATACCAAGGCTTCGTCAGATAAATTAAAAGAGGGATGGGCTACATAAATTATGGAATGGAAGAGACAAATGTTTCTTGAAAGCTGCGCCGGCCGCTGTCATAATATTAACACCAACACAAACATGCATTTTTGCAAGGTTTTTTCCGCTAGCAGCATCATTTGGTAAAACAGAAAATTCAATTTGCCGCTTCTGTAACAAAATTTAGAGGCACCAAAAGGTGCCAGTGGCCGATTATAGTTTCCTGGTTAGTCCGTCCAGAATTCCAGCCATTTAAGTGTTTTGCAGTAGCCATTTACTACTAAAGCCACCAGCATTACGGGTGAAACCGGCACGAGATGACCGGTACTATTTTGTAATTCCTCCTTTCAGCTGCTATCACCTAGCGTCCGCATGTCACTGGTGCGGTTTTGGAATCAGAATGATGGGGCGCCGGCCGCTGTCGTAAAATTAACACCAACAAAAAGATGCATATTTGCAAGGTTTTTTCCGCTAGCAGCAGCATTTTGTAATAAAACAGAAAATTCAATTAGCCGCTTCTGTAACAAAATTTCGAGGCACCAAAAGGGGCCAGGTGCCAAATATATCCATGTTTTTGGTCAGTCCGTCCAGAATTCTTTCAAGATAGCGTCCGTATGTAGCCGGTACGGTTTAGTAATGAAACTGATGGGGTGAAATGTTCGAACGGTACGTTTTATACCAAGGCTTCGTCAGATAAATTAAAAGCGGGATGGGCTACATAAATTATGGAATGGAAGAGACAAATGTTTCTTGAAAGCTGCGCCGGCCGCTGTCATAATATTAACACCAACACAAACATGCATTTTTGCAAGGTTTTTTCCGCTAGCAGCATCATTTGGTAAAACAGAAAATTCAATTAGCCGCTTCTGTAACAAAATTTAGAGGCACCAAAAGGTGCCAGTTGCCGATTATAGTTTCCTGGTTAGTCCGTCCAGAATTCCAGCCATTTAAGTGTTTTGCAGTAGCCATTTACTACTAAAGCCACCAGCATTACGGGTGAAACCGGCACGAGATGACCGGTACTATTTTGTATTTCCTCCTTTCAGCTGCTATCACCTAGCGTCCGCATGTCACTGGTGCGGTTTTGGAATCAGAATGATGGGGCGCCGGCCGCTGTCGTAAAATTAACACCAACAAAAAGATGCATATTTGCAAGGTTTTTTCCGCTAGCAGCAGCATTTTGTAATAAAACAGAAAATTCAATTAGCCGCTTCTGTAACAAAATTTCGAGGCACCAAAAGGGGCCAGGTGCCGAATAAATCCATGTTTTTGGTCAGTCCGTCCAGAATTCTTTCAAGATAGCGTCCGTATGTAGCCGGTACGGTTTAGTAATGAAACTGATGGGGTGAAATGTTCGAACGGTACGTTTTATACCAAGGCTTCGTCAGATAAATTAAAAGAGGGATGGGCTACATAAGTTATGGAATGGAAGAGACAAATGTTTCTTGAAAGCTGCGCCGGCCGCTGTCATAATATTAACACCAACACAAACATGCATTTTTGCAAGGTTTTTTCCGCTAGCAGCATCATTTGGTAAAACAGAAAATTCAATTAGCCGCTTCTGTACCAAAATTTCGAGGCACCAAAAGGTGCCAGTTGCCGATTATAGTTTCCTGGTTAGTCCGTCCAGAATTCCAGCCATTTAAGTGTTTTGCAGTAGCCATTTACTACTAAAGCCACCAGCATTACGGGTGAAACCGGCACGAGATGACCGGTACTATTTTGTATTTCCTCCTTTCAGCTGCTATCACCTAGCGTCCGCATGTCACTGGTGCGGTTTTGGAATCAGAATGATGGGGCGCCGGCCGCTGTCGTAAAATTAACACCAACAAAAAGATGCATATTTGCAAGGTTTTTTCCGCTAGCAGCAGCATTTTGTAATAAAACAGAAAATTCAATTAGCCGCTTCTGTAACAAAATTTCGAGGCACCAAAAGGGGCCAGGTGCCGAATATATCCATGTTTTTGGTCAGTCCGTCCAGAATTCTTTCAAGATAGCGTCCGTATGTAGCCGGTACGGTTTAGTAATGAAACTGATGGGGTGAAATGTTCGAACGGTACGTTTTATACCAAGGCTTCGTCAGATAAATTAAAAGAGGGATGGGCTACATAAGTTATGGAATGGAAGAGACAAATGTTTCTTGAAAGCTGCGCCGGCCGCTGTCATAATATTAACACCAACACAAACATGCATTTTTGCAAGGTTTTTTCCGCTAGCAGCATCATTTGGTAAAACAGAAAATTCAATTTGCCGCTTCTGTAACAAAATTTAGAGGCACCAAAAGGTGCCAGTTGCCGATTATAGTTTCCTGGTTAGTCCGTCCAGAATTCCAGCCATTTAAGTGTTTTGCAGTAGCCATTTACTACTAAAGCCACCAGCATTACGGGTGAAACCGGCACGAGATGACCGGTACTATTTTGTATTTCCTCCTTTCAGCTGCTATCACCTAGCGTCCGCATGTCACTGGTGCGGTTTTGGAATCAGAATGATGGGGCGCCGGCCGCTGTCGTAAAATTAACACCAACAAAAAGATGCATATTTGCAAGGTTTTTTCCGCTAGCAGCAGCATTTTGTAATAAAACAGAAAATTCAATTAGCCGCTTCTGTAACAAAATTTCGAGGCACATGTTTTTGGTCAGTCCGTCCAGAATTCTTTCAAGATAGCGTCCGTATGTAGCCGGTACGGTTTAGTAATGAAACTGATGGGGTGAAATGTTCGAACGGTACGTTTTATACCAAGGCTTCGTCAGATAAATTAAAAGAGGGATGGGCTACATAAATTATGGAATGGAAGAGACAAATGTTTCTTGAAAGCTGCGCCGGCCGCTGTCATAATATTAACACCAACACAAACATGCATTTTTGCAAGGTTTTTTCCGCTAGCAGCATCATTTGGTAAAACAGAAAATTCAATTTGCCGCTTCTGTAACAAAATTTAGAGGCACCAAAAGGTGCCAGTTGCCGATTATAGTTTCCTGGTTAGTCCGTCCAGAATTCCTGCCATTTAAGTGTTTTGCAGTAGCCATTTACTACTAAAGCCACCAGCATTACGGGTGAAACCGGCACGAGATGACCGGTACTATTTTGTAATTCCTCCTTTCAGCTGCTATCACCTAGCGTCCGCATGTCACTGGTGCGGTTTTGGAATCAGAATGATGGGGCGCCGGCCGCTGTCGTAAAATTAACACCAACAAAAAGATGCATATTTGCAAGGTTTTTTCCGCTAGCAGCAGCATTTTGTAATAAAACAGAAAATTCAATTAGCCGCTTCTGTAACAAAATTTCGAGGCACCAAAAGGGGCCAGGTGCCAAATATATCCATGTTTTTGGTCAGTCCGTCCAGAATTCTTTCAAGATAGCGTCCGTATGTAGCCGGTACGGTTTAGTAATGAAACTGATGGGGTGAAATGTTCGAACGGTACGTTTTATACCAAGGCTTCGTCAGATAAATTAAAAGCGGGATGGGCTACATAAATTATGGAATGGAAGAGACAAATGTTTCTTGAAAGCTGCGCCGGCCGCTGTCATAATATTAACACCAACACAAACATGCATTTTTGCAAGGTTTTTTCCGCTAGCAGCATCATTTGGTAAAACAGAAAATTCAATTTGCCGCTTCTGTACCAAAATTTCGAGGCACCAAAAGGTGCCAGTTGCCGATTATAGTTTCCTGGTTAGTCCGTCCAGAATTCCAGCCATTTAAGTGTTTTGCAGTAGCCATTTACTACTAAAGCCACCAGCATTACGGGTGAAACCGGCACGAGATGACCGGTACTATTTTGTATTTCCTCCTTTCAGCTGCTATCACCTAGCGTCCGCATGTCACTGGTGCGGTTTTGGAATCAGAATGATGGGGCGCCGGCCGCTGTCGTAAAATTAACACCAACAAAAAGATGCATATTTGCAAGGTTTTTTCCGCTAGCAGCAGCATTTTGTAATAAAACAGAAAATTCAATTAGCCGCTTCTGTAACAAAATTTCGAGGCACCAAAAGGGGCCAGGTGCCGAATAAATCCATGTTTTTGGTCAGTCCGTCCAGAATTCTTTCAAGATAGCGTCCGTATGTAGCCGGTACGGTTTAGTAATGAAACTGATGGGGTGAAATGTTCGAACGGTACGTTTTATACCAAGGCTTCGTCAGATAAATTAAAAGAGGGATGGGCTACATAAGTTATGGAATGGAAGAGACAAATGTTTCTTGAAAGCTGCGCCGGCCGCTGTCATAATATTAACACCAACACAAACATGCATTTTTGCAAGGTTTTTTCCGCTAGCAGCATCATTTGGTAAAACAGAAAATTCAATTAGCCGCTTCTGTACCAAAATTTCGAGGCACCAAAAGGTGCCAGTTGCCGATTATAGTTTCCTGGTTAGTCCGTCCAGAATTCCAGCCATTTAAGTGTTTTGCAGTAGCCATTTACTACTAAAGCCACCAGCATTACGGGTGAAACCGGCACGAGATGACCGGTACTATTTTGTATTTCCTCCTTTCAGCTGCTATCACCTAGCGTCCGCATGTCACTGGTGCGGTTTTGGAATCAGAATGATGGGGCGCCGGCCGCTGTCGTAAAATTAACACCAACAAAAAGATGCATATTTGCAAGGTTTTTTCCGCTAGCAGCAGCATTTTGTAATAAAACAGAAAATTCAATTAGCCGCTTCTGTAACAAAATTTCGAAGCACCAAAAGGGGCCAGGTGCCAAATATATCCATGTTTTTGGTCAGTCCGTCCAGAATTCTTTCAAGATAGCGTCCGTATGTAGCCGGTACGGTTTAGTAATGAAACTGATGGGGTGAAATGTTCGAACGGTACGTTTTATACCAAGGCTTCGTCAGATAAATTAAAAGCGGGATGGGCTACATAAATTATGGAATGGAAGAGACAAATGTTTCTTGAAAGCTGCGCCGGCCGCTGTCATAATATTAACACCAACACAAACATGCATTTTTGCAAGGTTTTTTCCGCTAGCAGCATCATTTGGTAAAACAGAAAATTCAATTAGCCGCTTCTGTAACAAAATTTAGAGGCACCAAAAGGTGCCAGTTGCCGATTATAGTTTCCTGGTTAGTCCGTCCAGAATTCCAGCCATTTAAGTGTTTTGCAGTAGCCATTTACTACTAAAGCCACCAGCATTACGGGTGAAACCGGCACGAGATGACCGGTACTATTTTGTAATTCCTCCTTTCAGCTGCTATCACCTAGCGTCCGCATGTCACTGGTGCGGTTTTGGAATCAGAATGATGGGGCGCCGGCCGCTGTCGTAAAATTAACACCAACAAAAAGATGCATATTTGCAAGGTTTTTTCCGCTAGCAGCAGCATTTTGTAATAAAACAGAAAATTCAATTAGCCGCTTCTGTAACAAAATTTCGAGGCACCAAAAGGGGCCAGGTGCCGAATATATCCATGTTTTTGGTCAGTCCGTCCAGAATTCTTTCAAGATAGCGTCCGTATGTAGCCGGTACGGTTTAGTAATGAAACTGATGGGGTGAAATGTTCGAACGGTACGTTTTATACCAAGGCTTCGTCAGATAAATTAAAAGAGGGATGGGCTACATAAGTTATGGAATGGAAGAGACAAATGTTTCTTGAAAGCTGCGCCGGCCGCTGTCATAATATTAACACCAACACAAACATGCATTTTTGCAAGGTTTTTTCCGCTAGCAGCATCATTTGGTAAAACAGAAAATTCAATTTGCCGCTTCTGTAACAAAATTTAGAGGCACCAAAAGGTGCCAGTTGCCGATTATAGTTTCCTGGTTAGTCCGTCCAGAATTCCAGCCATTTAAGTGTTTTGCAGTAGCCATTTACTACTAAAGCCACCAGCATTACGGGTGAAACCGGCACGAGATGACCGGTACTATTTTGTATTTCCTCCTTTCAGCTGCTATCACCTAGCGTCCGCATGTCACTGGTGCGGTTTTGGAATCAGAATGATGGGGCGCCGGCCGCTGTCGTAAAATTAACACCAACAAAAAGATGCATATTTGCAAGGTTTTTTCCGCTAGCAGCAGCATTTTGTAATAAAACAGAAAATTCAATTAGCCGCTTCTGTAACAAAATTTCGAAGCACCAAAAGGGGCCAGGTGCCAAATATATCCATGTTTTTGGTCAGTCCGTCCAGAATTCTTTCAAGATAGCGTCCGTATGTAGCCGGTACGGTTTAGTAATGAAACTGATGGGGTGAAATGTTCGAACGGTACGTTTTATACCAAGGCTTCGTCAGATAAATTAAAAGCGGGATGGGCTACATAAATTATGGAATGGAAGAGACAAATGTTTCTTGAAAGCTGCGCCGGCCGCTGTCATAATATTAACACCAACACAAACATGCATTTTTGCAAGGTTTTTTCCGCTAGCAGCATCATTTGGTAAAACAGAAAATTCAATTAGCCGCTTCTGTAACAAAATTTAGAGGCACCAAAAGGTGCCAGTTGCCGATTATAGTTTCCTGGTTAGTCCGTCCAGAATTCCAGCCATTTAAGTGTTTTGCAGTAGCCATTTACTACTAAAGCCACCAGCATTACGGGTGAAACCGGCACGAGATGACCGGTACTATTTTGTAATTCCTCCTTTCAGCTGCTATCACCTAGCGTCCGCATGTCACTGGTGCGGTTTTGGAATCAGAATGATGGGGCGCCGGCCGCTGTCGTAAAATTAACACCAACAAAAAGATGCATATTTGCAAGGTTTTTTCCGCTAGCAGCAGCATTTTGTAATAAAACAGAAAATTCAATTAGCCGCTTCTGTAACAAAATTTCGAGGCACCAAAAGGGGCCAGGTGCCGAATATATCCATGTTTTTGGTCAGTCCGTCCAGAATTCTTTCAAGATAGCGTCCGTATGTAGCCGGTACGGTTTAGTAATGAAACTGATGGGGTGAAATGTTCGAACGGTACGTTTTATACCAAGGCTTCGTCAGATAAATTAAAAGAGGGATGGGCTACATAAGTTATGGAATGGAAGAGACAAATGTTTCTTGAAAGCTGCGCCGGCCGCTGTCATAATATTAACACCAACACAAACATGCATTTTTGCAAGGTTTTTTCCGCTAGCAGCATCATTTGGTAAAACAGAAAATTCAATTTGCCGCTTCTGTAACAAAATTTAGAGGCACCAAAAGGTGCCAGTTGCCGATTATAGTTTCCTGGTTAGTCCGTCCAGAATTCCAGCCATTTAAGTGTTTTGCAGTAGCCATTTACTACTAAAGCCACCAGCATTACGGGTGAAACCGGCACGAGATGACCGGTACTATTTTGTATTTCCTCCTTTCAGCTGCTATCACCTAGCGTCCGCATGTCACTGGTGCGGTTTTGGAATCAGAATGATGGGGCGCCGGCCGCTGTCGTAAAATTAACACCAACAAAAAGATGCATATTTGCAAGGTTTTTTCCGCTAGCAGCAGCATTTTGTAATAAAACAGAAAATTCAATTAGCCGCTTCTGTAACAAAATTTCGAGGCACCAAAAGGGGCCAGGTGCCGAATATATCCATGTTTTTGGTCAGTCCGTCCAGAATTCTTTCAAGATAGCGTCCGTATGTAGCCGGTACGGTTTAGTAATGAAACTGATGGGGTGAAATGTTCGAACGGTACGTTTTATACCAAGGCTTCGTCAGATAAATTAAAAGAGGGATGGGCTACATAAGTTATGGAATGGAAGAGACAAATGTTTCTTGAAAGCTGCGCCGGCCGCTGTCATAATATTAACACCAACACAAACATGCATTTTTGCAAGGTTTTTTCCGCTAGCAGCATCATTTGGTAAAACAGAAAATTCAATTTGCCGCTTCTGTAACAAAATTTAGAGGCACCAAAAGGTGCCAGTTGCCGATTATAGTTTCCTGGTTAGTCCGTCCAGAATTCCAGCCATTTAAGTGTTTTGCAGTAGCCATTTACTACTAAAGCCACCAGCATTACGGGTGAAACCGGCACGAGATGACCGGTACTATTTTGTATTTCCTCCTTTCAGCTGCTATCACCTAGCGTCCGCATGTCACTGGTGCGGTTTTGGAATCAGAATGATGGGGCGCCGGCCGCTGTCGTAAAATTAACACCAACAAAAAGATGCATATTTGCAAGGTTTTTTCCGCTAGCAGCAGCATTTTGTAATAAAACAGAAAATTCAATTAGCCGCTTCTGTAACAAAATTTCGAGGCACCAAAAGGGGCCAGGTGCCGAATATATCCATGTTTTTGGTCAGTCCGTCCAGAATTCTTTCAAGATAGCGTCCGTATGTAGCCGGTACGGTTTAGTAATGAAACTGATGGGGTGAAATGTTCGAACGGTACGTTTTATACCAAGGCTTCGTCAGATAAATTAAAAGAGGGATGGGCTACATAGGTTATGGAATGGAAGAGACAAATGTTTCTTGAAAGCTGCGCCGGCCGCTGTCATAATATTAACACCAACACAAACATGCATTTTTGCAAGGTTTTTTCCGCTAGCAGCATCATTTGGTAAAACAGAAAATTCAATTTGCCGCTTCTGTAACAAAATTTAGAGGCACCAAAAGGTGCCAGTTGCCGATTATAGTTTCCTGGTTAGTCCGTCCAGAATTCCAGCCATTTAAGTGTTTTGCAGTAGCCATTTACTACTAAAGCCACCAGCATTACGGGTGAAACCGGCACGAGATGACCGGTACTATTTTGTATTTCCTCCTTTCAGCTGCTATCACCTAGCGTCCGCATGTCACTGGTGCGGTTTTGGAATCAGAATGATGGGGCGCCGGCCGCTGTCGTAAAATTAACACCAACAAAAAGATGCATATTTGCAAGGTTTTTTCCGCTAGCAGCAGCATTTTGTAATAAAACAGAAAATTCAATTAGCCGCTTCTGTAACAAAATTTCGAGGCACATGTTTTTGGTCAGTCCGTCCAGAATTCTTTCAAGATAGCGTCCGTATGTAGCCGGTACGGTTAAGTAATGAAACTGATGGGGTGAAATGTTCGAACGGTACGTTTTATACCAAGGCTTCGTCAGATAAATTAAAAGAGGGATGGGCTACATAAATTATGGAATGGAAGAGACAAATGTTTCTTGAAAGCTGCGCCGGCCGCTGTCATAATATTAACACCAACACAAACATGCATTTTTGCAAGGTTTTTTCCGCTAGCAGCATCATTTGGTAAAACAGAAAATTCAATTAGCCGCTTCTGTACCAAAATTTCGAGGCACCAAAAGGTGCCAGTTGCCGATTATAGTTTCCTGGTTAGTCCGTCCAGAATTCCAGCCATTTAAGTGTTTTGCAGTAGCCATTTACTACTAAAGCCACCAGCATTACGGGTGAAACCGGCACGAGATGACCGGTACTATTTTGTATTTCCTCCTTTCAGCTGCTATCACCTAGCGTCCGCATGTCACTGGTGCGGTTTTGGAATCAGAATGATGGGGCGCCGGCCGCTGTCGTAAAATTAACACCAACAAAAAGATGCATATTTGCAAGGTTTTTTCCGCTAGCAGCAGCATTTTGTAATAAAACAGAAAATTCAATTAGCCGCTTCTGTAACAAAATTTCGAGGCACCAAAAGGGGCCAGGTGCCGAATATATCCATGTTTTTGGTCAGTCCGTCCAGAATTCTTTCAAGATAGCGTCCGTATGTAGCCGGTACGGTTTAGTAATGAAACTGATGGGGTGAAATGTTCGAACGGTACGTTTTATACCAAGGCTTCGTCAGATAAATTAAAAGAGGGATGGGCTACATAAGTTATGGAATGGAAGAGACAAATGTTTCTTGAAAGCTGCGCCGGCCGCTGTCATAATATTAACACCAACACAAACATGCATTTTTGCAAGGTTTTTTCCGCTAGCAGCATCATTTGGTAAAACAGAAAATTCAATTAGCCGCTTCTGTACCAAAATTTCGAGGCACCAAAAGGTGCCAGTTGCCGATTATAGTTTCCTGGTTAGTCCGTCCAGAATTCCAGCCATTTAAGTGTTTTGCAGTAGCCATTTACTACTAAAGCCACCAGCATTACGGGTGAAACCGGCACGAGATGACCGGTACTATTTTGTATTTCCTCCTTTCAGCTGCTATCACCTAGCGTCCGCATGTCACTGGTGCGGTTTTGGAATCAGAATGATGGGGCGCCGGCCGCTGTCGTAAAATTAACACCAACAAAAAGATGCATATTTGCAAGGTTTTTTCCGCTAGCAGCAGCATTTTGTAATAAAACAGAAAATTCAATTAGCCGCTTCTGTAACAAAATTTCGAGGCACATGTTTTTGGTCAGTCCGTCCAGAATTCTTTCAAGATAGCGTCCGTATGTAGCCGGTACGGTTTAGTAATGAAACTGATGGGGTGAAATGTTCGAACGGTACGTTTTATACCAAGGCTTCGTCAGATAAATTAAAAGAGGGATGGGCTACATAAATTATGGAATGGAAGAGACAAATGTTTCTTGAAAGCTGCGCCGGCCGCTGTCATAATATTAACACCAACACAAACATGCATTTTTGCAAGGTTTTTTCCGCTAGCAGCATCATTTGGTAAAACAGAAAATTCAATTTGCCGCTTCTGTAACAAAATTTAGAGGCACCAAAAGGTGCCAGTTGCCGATTATAGTTTCCTGGTTAGTCCGTCCAGAATTCCAGCCATTTAAGTGTTTTGCAGTAGCCATTTACTACTAAAGCCACCAGCATTACGGGTGAAACCGGCACGAGATGACCGGTACTATTTTGTATTTCCTCCTTTCAGCTGCTATCACCTAGCGTCCGCATGTCACTGGTGCGGTTTTGGAATCAGAATGATGGGGCGCCGGCCGCTGTCGTAAAATTAACACCAACAAAAAGATGCATATTTGCAAGGTTTTTTCCGCTAGCAGCAGCATTTTGTAATAAAACAGAAAATTCAATTAGCCGCTTCTGTAACAAAATTTCGAGGCACCAAAAGGGGCCAGGTGCCGAATAAATCCATGTTTTTGGTCAGTCCGTCCAGAATTCTTTCAAGATAGCGTCCGTATGTAGCCGGTACGGTTTAGTAATGAAACTGATGGGGTGAAATGTTCGAACGGTACGTTTTATACCAAGGCTTCGTCAGATAAATTAAAAGAGGGATGGGCTACATAAATTATGGAATGGAAGAGACAAATGTTTCTTGAAAGCTGCGCCGGCCGCTGTCATAATATTAACACCAACACAAACATGCATTTTTGCAAGGTTTTTTCCGCTAGCAGCATCATTTGGTAAAACAGAAAATTCAATTAGCCGCTTCTGTACCAAAATTTCGAGGCACCAAAAGGTGCCAGTTGCCGATTATAGTTTCCTGGTTAGTCCGTCCAGAATTCCAGCCATTTAAGTGTTTTGCAGTAGCCATTTACTACTAAAGCCACCAGCATTACGGGTGAAACCGGCACGAGATGACCGGTACTATTTTGTATTTCCTCCTTTCAGCTGCTATCACCTAGCGTCCGCATGTCACTGGTGCGGTTTTGGAATCAGAATGATGGGGCGCCGGCCGCTGTCGTAAAATTAACACCAACAAAAAGATGCATATTTGCAAGGTTTTTTCCGCTAGCAGCAGCATTTTGTAATAAAACAGAAAATTCAATTAGCCGCTTCTGTAACAAAATTTCGAGGCACCAAAAGGGGCCAGGTGCCAAATATATCCATGTTTTTGGTCAGTCCGTCCAGAATTCTTTCAAGATAGCGTCCGTATGTAGCCGGTACGGTTTAGTAATGAAACTGATGGGGTGAAATGTTCGAACGGTACGTTTTATACCAAGGCTTCGTCAGATAAATTAAAAGAGGGATGGGCTACATAAGTTATGGAATGGAAGAGACAAATGTTTCTTGAAAGCTGCGCCGGCCGCTGTCATAATATTAACACCAACACAAACATGCATTTTTGCAAGGTTTTTTCCGCTAGCAGCATCATTTGGTAAAACAGAAAATTCAATTTGCCGCTTCTGTAACAAAATTTAGAGGCACCAAAAGGTGCCAGTTGCCGATTATAGTTTCCTGGTTAGTCCGTCCAGAATTCCTGCCATTTAAGTGTTTTGCAGTAGCCATTTACTACTAAAGCCACCAGCATTACGGGTGAAACCGGCACGAGATGACCGGTACTATTTTGTATTTCCTCCTTTCAGCTGCTATCACCTAGCGTCCGCATGTCACTGGTGCGGTTTTGGAATCAGAATGATGGGGCGCCGGCCGCTGTCGTAAAATTAACACCAACAAAAAGATGCATATTTGCAAGGTTTTTTCCGCTAGCAGCAGCATTTTGTAATAAAACAGAAAATTCAATTAGCCGCTTCTGTAACAAAATTTCGAAGCACCAAAAGGGGCCAGGTGCCAAATATATCCATGTTTTTGGTCAGTCCGTCCAGAATTCTTTCAAGATAGCGTCCGTATGTAGCCGGTACGGTTTAGTAATGAAACTGATGGGGTGAAATGTTCGAACGGTACGTTTTATACCAAGGCTTCGTCAGATAAATTAAAAGCGGGATGGGCTACATAAATTATGGAATGGAAGAGACAAATGTTTCTTGAAAGCTGCGCCGGCCGCTGTCATAATATTAACACCAACACAAACATGCATTTTTGCAAGGTTTTTTCCGCTAGCAGCATCATTTGGTAAAACAGAAAATTCAATTAGCCGCTTCTGTAACAAAATTTAGAGGCACCAAAAGGTGCCAGTTGCCGATTATAGTTTCCTGGTTAGTCCGTCCAGAATTCCAGCCATTTAAGTGTTTTGCAGTAGCCATTTACTACTAAAGCCACCAGCATTACGGGTGAAACCGGCACGAGATGACCGGTACTATTTTGTAATTCCTCCTTTCAGCTGCTATCACCTAGCGTCCGCATGTCACTGGTGCGGTTTTGGAATCAGAATGATGGGGCGCCGGCCGCTGTCGTAAAATTAACACCAACAAAAAGATGCATATTTGCAAGGTTTTTTCCGCTAGCAGCAGCATTTTGTAATAAAACAGAAAATTCAATTAGCCGCTTCTGTAACAAAATTTCGAGGCACCAAAAGGGGCCAGGTGCCGAATATATCCATGTTTTTGGTCAGTCCGTCCAGAATTCTTTCAAGATAGCGTCCGTATGTAGCCGGTACGGTTTAGTAATGAAACTGATGGGGTGAAATGTTCGAACGGTACGTTTTATACCAAGGCTTCGTCAGATAAATTAAAAGAGGGATGGGCTACATAAGTTATGGAATGGAAGAGACAAATGTTTCTTGAAAGCTGCGCCGGCCGCTGTCATAATATTAACACCAACACAAACATGCATTTTTGCAAGGTTTTTTCCGCTAGCAGCATCATTTGGTAAAACAGAAAATTCAATTTGCCGCTTCTGTAACAAAATTTAGAGGCACCAAAAGGTGCCAGTTGCCGATTATAGTTTCCTGGTTAGTCCGTCCAGAATTCCAGCCATTTAAGTGTTTTGCAGTAGCCATTTACTACTAAAGCCACCAGCATTACGGGTGAAACCGGCACGAGATGACCGGTACTATTTTGTATTTCCTCCTTTCAGCTGCTATCACCTAGCGTCCGCATGTCACTGGTGCGGTTTTGGAATCAGAATGATGGGGCGCCGGCCGCTGTCGTAAAATTAACACCAACAAAAAGATGCATATTTGCAAGGTTTTTTCCGCTAGCAGCAGCATAAACATCGGAAACAGAAAGTGACAACAACAATAACAACAAAGTCAGATCGATTGTATCCGTTAGTGTCGACTGTGCTTGGGAAGAGAGGTAGTGATTGGCTGCGCGGTATGATTTAGACAATCGATATTAATTACCAATTTTTCAATAGTGTATCTCAAACAATAGTTTGTTTTTGTTACATAAATTTAACCGTAAAAGAATTTCTGATCGATTGATGCCAAAACCTCGAAAACCTGATTATAGATGACTGCAAAATAAGCGCTCAAAACCTGACCACTTTTCTCTGGTTTTCCCTGGTTGAATTACTAGATTTTTAAATTCAGGGGCCTAACTTCGATATAGACGTTAGTCAACGTCAAAAAACAATTTTTTGTGTTGAGAGATAGAAAAACAATATCGCACGCTTAGCCTTGGGGCTAATAGCGGTCTCGATCAACTAGATTAGTTGAGAGCATTCGTTATCGATTTTGTTTTTGGCACATTTTGCATGTGTAGGATAAGTACAACGATACACCGTGCCCCAGTGCTGAGTCGAGAAAATTTCCAGCTCGAAAAGATCCTCGACTCGATCGGGAACCGAACCCGATATCACAACCGTGCGGGAGAGCTAGCCGACCGACATCGCTAACCACAGAACCACAGGGACGAGAGGAATGGTTTATTCAAGAAAGTTGTAGAAGATTCATAAATATGAAACTTTGTTGAACAGATGGAAATCCTGTCTTCATTGGGTAAAAAGTTATTAAGTATATTATATGGAACTTACTTTAAAATTTAGTTTTTTGTACTTAACTTTTGTTAATTGCATTTTACACGAAAGTGTTGTTTGAAGGAATTTTTGGAGCACATAAAATACACATTTTTGCTACAGATCATACATCATTAGGGCTTTTCCTTACGACGTTGTATCATATTTTAGCTTATTTTCCCGATAAGTTCAAGAACGTATGGGTTAAAAAGAGGCAAGTGGAATCATGATGTCGATATGTATTTTTGGAGCTAAGCTGCAGTACTATAAGCTCCTGTGGGTTCCATTTGGCCCAATCCACGCATATTTGAGTACGCCGAACATATCGTCCCCCTAATGCTAGAACTAGATAACTCAAAATTTGTCAATTTTGAGTTAAGTATGCCATTATATTCATCGCGTCGAGCTCTATAACATATCCAAGACTCGTTGAAACACGATTACAAGAAAAAGTGTTATTCATCAAATGAAAAACTAGATATCTCAACGAAAAACAAGTGTATTTTGTAATAACACCAAATAACTCGGCTTTTGGCTGATTTTTTCGTTGCTATAACGGGCCTGAAACGATATGAATGCGTTTCATAAAATCTGAACCTTTAATAATTACATTTGAATCGTCATCACCAGAATAGGTCAAATTTTCAAACTCACTTTTCTCGAAACGTCAATTTTCGAGTTATCTAGTTCTAGCATTAAGGGGACGATATGTTACAGTCGGTTTCCATAAATTAAATCTACTAATTTTTTTGTGTTAAAAGATAAAGGAATGGTTTATCTGGCAACGTTTTTGAACCTGCAAAAATATGAAACTTTGATGAACAAACATAATTCCTATCTTCATTGGATACAAAGTTGCAAAGTATTTTATATAAAAGTTATTTAAAAGTTAGTTTTTTGTACTTAACTTCTGTTAGTTACATTTTACAAGAAAACGTTTTTCTAAAGAAGCATTTGGGCATACAAAACACACGTTTTTGCTGAAGACCACACATCTCGAGGACTTTTCCTTACAAAGCTATAGCCTTTTTTCTGTCTATTTTTCGAGTAAGAGTGGGTGTATTGGGACGGATGGAACTTATTACAGTTCTGAATACTTGAGCTAAACTTTGAGAAAAAGTGTTGACATCATGATTTCACTTGCCCCTTTTACCATATAGGGTAACCGCTTCTATATTTATCTCAGTACCTATATTCATCTCATCACGCCTTTTTCATCAAGTTATCGTATATTTTCAAAGTAATATTTTCAAAGTAAAACTTTCATCCACTTGAGAAAATCGAGAAGCAAATAGATTTACTTTCAAAAATTTGTAGAAATTTGACGGTAAATTGGACAAATGAGAGAAATAAGATGAATATAGGTGCACCAAGCTGTATGGTCTTCAACAAAAACGTGTGTTTCGTATTCCCAAATCCTTCTTTAGAACAACGTTTTCTTGTAAAATGTATCTAACAAAAATTAAGTACAAAAAACTAACTTTTAAATAACTTTCATATAAAATACTCTGTAACATTGTACCAACTGGAGATAGGAATGCTGTTTGTTCAGCGAACTTTCATATTTTTGTACGTTTAGAGACTTTGCCAGCTATATCATCCCTCTATCTCTTAACACAAAAAAGTTAGTATAATTAATATATGAAAACCAACTGTAACATATGCTCGCCGTGCTCTAATATGGGTGGATTGGGACAAATGGAACCCACAAAAGTTTACAGTACTTCGGCTAAGCTTCAAGAAAACATATTGACATCAAGTTCCCACTTGCCTCTTTTTAACCCATATTAAATTCCACTTTTTGCATTACTGGACCACTGTGCAATGGTGTAATGAAACGATTTGTTTACATTTTGTTAGTTGCGTCCTAATCGCGAATCACTCCGGAATCTCTCAACTCATTCAAAGCATTCATTTCGGGGTTTATCGAACCGTATGTGTTTCTAGGCGTCATTGTGGAATTCGTTCGACTCAAACCAAGCACAACACGAGTGCCATTAGCGGGGGTGCCTACCACGTGCCACTAATGCATACTCGTGTGTAAATGATTTAATTGAAGCGGATAAATCAGCAGCGTTTGCAGCACAAATCAGCAACCTTTCGAGTCAACAATTCGTTCTAGACCTGCAGCACTGCAATTCGCCTGCTGTTGATAAATCGATTAAACATCATTTTGCTGCAAATTAGCATATCACTTGAGCATCAGCAGCCGTGGCAGGCACTGGAATGTGGAACCGTTTCGTTCCGTACCACACCGTCAACGTTGTCGTATCCACCGTGGATTGTATTGATGAGAATCGATTGGAATCGACAGCAATCGTTGATTGTTCAGCCATTGATCCGCGTTCACACGTGTGCATCGAGTACGGATGGCTTAGGGTTTGGCCCTCTGTTTCACGGCACTCAGTCAGCGCGGTTGAAGAAATTTTCCGGTCCCACTACTATGATTATGAACAATAGCCGCGGTCGCATACGGTATCAGCACGGAAGGGCAACAATTATTGCCCGTCACGTGACAGCGACCTTTTGCGGCTCTTTGACATGGAACGCTTTTTATCGCACACACCTATGTCAGCCATCTGAATGTCCCTGAAAAACGACAAGGATGAACGTGTGAATGATTCACGGTCGCCGCGCTATTGTGACTTCGTGAGTCTTTTCGTCTCACGAGATTATGGAAAAGCGCACAATGGAAGGATCGTGGACACCGGCTGGTGACACAACAACCATTTGCAGTATCTTTATCTGTACCTACATAGAGACGGGTTGGGATTACCCTTCGATTTATTTACGTCGTTGCAAAAGCTGTTGAAGATCCTGGTTTATTATTGTCACAACCGAGCCGTCACATTCCAACAGCACAGGGCAAAGGTATTAAACTGCTTACCGTAAACGTAACCTTGGATAATATTTTTATTGCTTGAAGATGCGTTTCAGTCGGATGGTAAACATTTATCTCGGAATGGCAGCTTTGTCAGCCTTTAAACCCCTGTTTATCTACGTATAGAAATAACAACAACAACAGCAGCAGCAGCAGCAGCAAAATTAACAATCGCGCGCACGTTGTTCAACTTAAAGTGTTACCTATTAGTTTTGATTAACGTCCTCACACACGGCTTTATTTGAATTTTAATGGAAAACGTGAGCTGTTGTATCAAGAGCACAGTGCAAATATAGGTCTCCCTCCTCCGTCCGTTGTTGCGACGCGTTAAGCCGTGCTGTGATGTAATGGGCCGTCGCGCGTGCAAACAGTCCGCCCCGGCGGTGTAGTCCATTCCGGTGAGGAATTTCAATCCAACTACGGTGGCTAAATATTTAATACCGCCTGTCTTGACACCCTCCTCATCGGTCGTGTGTGTACGTATATTATTGTGATTACAAGCTAGGACATGCCGAGGTGAAGCACTGCTAAACATCGTGCTTGAGCGTTAGGATGACTCGAGAATCTTCGCCGTGATATAATGACAGGTTTGGTCGGATTCAAGTTCGAGTTCTGAGTTTATCTAAACATACTGGAATGCGACTGTTTTAGTTAGCTAGTAGCAGCCTTACATAGATTTCACCGAGTGGCGATTCAACACTACGCAAAAACCTTCACGGGAGTAATTTGCTCTATGCGTTGTTTCTCAGTTACAGTAGATATAGCGTGCGAGTTCAGTTGTCGTGCGTTCCACAGGGTCACTATCTGCTCTACAAGGTGTCCATTTTTGGACTCAGCAAGGTGGGATACTGACGGTTACGCTTGCCATAATGAGTGTGCATAACATACTTACGAGCGTGTCGTTTTTCACGGCCACAACCAGTGACGGACAATCGAACGCCGGGATGCGCAGTGACATGCAAATATAGGATTGTTTGCTAATTATGGTTAAAATGTGCCCTGCACTCAGAGATGCCAGATATACAGACAAATCTGTATTATACAGACTTTCTGTGTTGCGATACAGACACGCATAAGCCTACAGATTTTATACAGACATTTAGTATAATACAGATATTACACAGATATCTGATATTCTACATAATGGTTTTACCAGTATACACAAAAAAACGAACACAAAAACCAAAAGTCACTGTAGCCGTTGCTGGAAAAAGTGAACTAGGAACTGAACACTTTGCTGAACATATTAATCTTGCGTTTTTGAGAGTGAAATCATGACAACGGGAATCGAGTCAGGCTATCGGTGTTTTTATCGGCCCCGTGGGCACTAATCTGCCTGTTTCGCCCCCAGTAACAAACAGCTGATTGTCTCGATCGATTGCCATGCAGGTTATATTGGTGAAAAGACCGTTTGTTCTATTCGGAGCAATATCCAACGTTGAAGAATTGCTTAAAATGTCCCAAACCTTGAAGGTACTATTTTTATAACCGCGAGACTTCTGCTATCATGTATCAGTTTAGCTACATTACGACGAACGACGATTTTTATCACGGGAAAGACTCTTACTTCTATGTGTTACTTAGATTTAAAAGATAAATTAGTTATCGATTAATCGACCAACTATGATAGACTCGAAAAAGAACAATCAAAACAAGCAATAAAACAAAACAATCTGACAGGTCGACAAATAATTAGGTATCAATGTATCGGTAACTTTTTTTCGCAGCGGTATACAGACTTATACAGACATTTTTATGGATTATACAGACTTGCCAAAAAAAAGTCTGGCATCTCTGCCTGCACTGCGGGACATGTGCTGCATCAGACGGCGTCGTGGTTGATCATATAGGGCGAATGATGATTGGCAAACACGAAATTGTAAACTGTGAGACCTTTACGGTTGATTGGTTGAAGGGTGAATCGTGTGGATGAAATAATTTTTAAATATCTGAAATTGAAAACTTTACAGCTAAAGATTCTGCTGAAAAATGCCGTCTGGTTTATTAGGTGCCACTCGAGGTCGGTTTCCAATGAAAATGTCTTTTACGTTATGAGTATTATTTAAAATTCTGAATAAAGCAGTTTCCAAGCTGCATTTTTAATGAATTTTCATATACAGATTTTTATAAAGAATTCGGTTGTACTCAACTTATGAAAATTTGAGCTTAAAGTAACTCAAGATTGAACTTACAAAAAAGTTCACATAAAAAATCTTTCTTTAGTTTTCATGAAATTTGAAATTCTACTAGACTGTTGAATTCTCTCTTACTCGTTTACTTTACCGTCTTTTAATTTGAGTAGACCGGGTCCATATCTTAAAACACAAACGCAAGCGACGGTATAACAAATTGTTTTGGCTTTAAATCATGGAAATTAGAAGGTCAACTTTTTCGAAAATTCGCAGGCTCAGAGCACACAGGATAGTAAATATGATGGCTACGGAGCGCGTCCACAAGCATGCGTATCAGTAGGCAGACAACGTAAAATAACAATGTTTCACACTACGTAAGTGCTTCTGTATCACTTTCACTGCAAGGTTAATGCATTTGAATTCAATGATCATTCGTTGTTATTGTTTGTTTCGTCTGAATTTTTGAAATCTGGGTTTAGAAGCGTATTCCAGCGCTCTCGTGCATAATTTGGAAACTTTTTATGGCTATTTTATGATTTTAAAAGCGTAGTTGGATGATTATTTAGAGCTTAACTTGGCATAGTTTTTGGTTTTAACCTTTAAAAGCGTGTTTTAGCAATTTCGATCCACATTCGGGATCATTATCTATTTTGACCTACTCTGAACCTAAAAAGCGTATTTTGACGATTTCGGGCATAATACAGCAAAGTCTTTTTCTTACACGTTTTTTAACACGTTTTTAAAACGGTTTTCTTTTACGGCGATTTTCAAATAACGCGGTTTTTTACGTCGAAACAGTTACAGTAAGTAACAGTAACGGTAACATACTACAGTACCTAGGGTATTTTTAGCACAGACAATTTTTTACACGATTTTTTTACGACGTTTTTTCCAAATAACGTGTTTTTTTACACGGTAATTGCAGCGATTCTGAGTTCGATTTGAGATTATTAACTGTTTTGGTCTTTGAATCAAAACAAATTTCATGTTCAAAACGTTCAAAACTGAATGGTTTTTTTTTCGACCACTTAAAAATGATTTTTTTCAGACACTTTTAAAACGCGTCGCAAGATGGAGCAAAACTTGTTTTCGAATTTTTGAAGAGCAATTTTTTGTACATATACAATTTACAGGAACTAAAAGTCACCACAGTGAACTTCAAAATGTCGTCTAGATTGGTTTTCAGTTTCTTCAGCATTGTTCATGAATATTCATATTGGGCGATATACGGCCATTTTAGTCTGTTTCCAGAAATTTAAATTTACTATCTTAAACTTCAAAATAGCATCTGGGGTCGAAATAGCCTCTGGATATCATCCTGGTTCCGAAAATACCCATATTGGATTGAATGGGTTCGGCCTTGTTTCCAGTTCTTAGTGGTCAAAATCAGCGTTCAAAACAAGGGTCTATATTTTTCAATAATACAATGTAAAATCACAATTTTCCGACTCTTGGCGGACGCTTAATCAATTTTCCAATCGATTGCTGTAAGTATGAATAGAAAAACTGTCTAAGTTATCAGCATTTGAAATTAGACAGTTTTCGTGAGGCTCTCGATGTGTTCGATATTTCAATTTGCACCATCTTCATCTTGAAGAGAAAACAGTTTTTTTCCCTCTTAACAACTCTGAGCTTGCATTCAATGTGCATCACACCATCTGCTGTAGAGAGAGCGCAGAGTAATAGTTTCTCTGACGAAAAAAAACGCTCCTAATTTGACAGAGCAAAAACCCAGTGAAACTCTTGTAAATTTCTCATTCGCGCACGCGAGAGAAGTGAAATAAATTGCTCGGCGATCAACTGAGCATTGCGTTACCGTCCTCATCGCTCTGGGGTGCGGCAAAAACAGTATAAAATCGAACTTTTTGCAGAATACCCACCATGGCCATGGTGAATCTTCCTATAATATTAAATTCGAAAACAGTTAGGATGTGGCTTCAATGTGAACCTAAATGTTTTGATATTTGGCCAACTTCTCTTCTAGTAAATGAGAAGCTAACGAAAACTACTCCCTCTTAAACTGAGAGAGCAAACAAATGTTTACCCCCAACACGCGATGATTGAGAGTGAAAAGGAACTCTGCGACTGAAATACTCTACGCCTAAATGTGGATAATTACTCACTCTGTGTGAGAGAAAGTCTAATTCTCTAAGGGGTTTGGCAGGTAGAGAAGGAAATTTGAGCAAAAATCAAGAGAACGGAAGAAGCCTGATTTGGACCCCTATTCCAGAATGTTGCCATAATACGTAGCTCTACGTCAAAAACATTTTTTTACATTATTTCGTTGTTTTTGGAAGATAATTTCAGAGCAGGCAGTGTACGTATGTAACGAGAACTGAAGAAATGATTGAAGCTTAGAAAAAAATAACCTTAATTAATCTTTTAAACAGGCCTTGAGCGGCGGGCTTTCCGGCATGATGTTTTATTTAATAAAACTACTAAGAAGATATAATCTTCAATGTCACGTATCGTAATCAGCCGCAAAATTCAAATGTCAGGACAAAACTAATTTATTTTCTAAAATTTTAAATTTTTTTGACGTAGAGTTACGTTTAACGGTCACATAGGGGTGCAAATTGAAAATTCTCAAACGTCGAGAAAACTGTCCACTTTAAAACGTACAAAATTTAGGGAGGTTCCAATGAATTTCTTTCATTCTTATGGCAATCGATTGGAAAAATAGCAACACGTCTACCAACATGTGGAAAATTATGATTTTGTATCGCTAACATTTGTGCTATAAAAGGTACGATGGAACGGGGTGAAATTGATTATTTTCTATAACAATATCCAATTAACTAGCTTTATGTACATTTTCCTCGAATAAGTATAACTTTGAAACAAGTACTGGTATGTGCTCCAGTAAACCTCTATGGCTGTTGGTGAAATTTCTATTGTCTACTTCATGAAATAAATTCGATAATTTCATAAGGTACTATGAGGTAAATTGGGGTGAAATTGATCACCATTAAAATCCATACACTCTTTTGGCAATGTGCTTTTTTTTCGATATGCTAAAGATAAATGATGATTTATGTACTGAAAAATATCATTTACAGCTAGTTTGGAAACGAAAATAACGATATTTCAGGTTAAAATTTGTGGATTTTGGGTCACGAGCTGCTTATTGCTAAACTTGCTCTTATTTGATGGTCGTTAGACCGATTTCAATTCGGTTTGTTGCAGAAGCTCAGAAACTAGCTCTGAAATTAAAATCTTCGTGGTTTCCTGCGAATTCACCAGTATTTCTTTATTGGTATGGAATGATCATTGTTGAAAATTATATTTTTTGAGCTTTTATCAAACTTTACTCACTTCTCCAAATTTAACGTAATTAACCCTCAACTAAGATTACTTTAAGTAAATTCAATACTTTTTTTGTTATTTGGAAACTTGTTTGATCTAAATTGAATGAGTTTTGACTGGGTTAGAAGAATTTTTCGAAAATATGAAAAATTGCACCGGGCATGCAAGGGTTAACTTTGACAGGTATGTGAAACATGCAAAAGTTGCGTTTAAGGACACGTTAACATTGCCTAGTGTTGTAAGAGCAATAACTTTTGATTAGTGTTTTTTATCACGAATTTTCAGGTGATCAATTTCACCCCATTCCACGGTATATTTCGAACAATCAGAGCTAAAACAAGACCAAGTATCGGAAGAATCTTCTGGTCTCAGTCTAAATCAAATCAAACAAGGAATTAAAACCTTCCTTCTCCAGCACGATTGTACACGATTTGTTGTTGTTGTTGTTTTGCTCACTCGGGTGCACAACGACACGGCCAGTAAAACTCTCGGTAGTGACGTATAAAAGCTCGCATGCACAAGTTTAGTCTTCATTGTCTATCAGATCATCATGAGGATGATTTACTGGAAAGTGTATTAACCAGCTGCAAGTAAAGATGCTGTAAGTCGCAGCGCAGCAGGCAGCGATTTCAAATATAATGTGTACAACGCTAGATTCTGGATCTCCCGTCTGTGTGGGAACCACCGTCACGTATCTGGAATTGTTAACGATTTTGTCCCGATTTTGCACGTTCGCTTCGAATCGTTTGGGCATTTTTTTCCTGTAAGGACTTCCTCACTGCGCACACTGTTTCCATAGCTGCAAAAACGTGGTCGAAATTATTTTGACCCAAAAAAATTTGATTTTAGGGCCGTAGTGTCCTCAGTACAGTTGTTTTATTAATTACTCTCCATGTTATATAAGTTACAATTTTGTGATCAATCCACTCAACAGTGAAAATCGAATTTTACTTTTTCATTTTTGCATATAAAAATTAATTGTGTTCGACAAAGTTGTGGTTTCATAAAAAACAATTTTGTCAAAGACACCATACTTCTATCTGCTTATTTTAATGGACTTATGTGGAGTTTTCATCAGATTGCCACTAAAAATCAGTTCTTTCAATATAACTTTCAGTGATGTGATAGTGATTTTCTACAATTTTTTAATGTTCTATAATATTGTTTGCTATAACAAAACAAACAAGGTCTGCGAAGGAAGTTTATTTTTATGTCACATATTTTTTTAGTTATTGAAGATTTCTACTTAAATAATGCGCTAATTCACACTAATTACTTTCTACACAAAAAAAAAAAGATTTCGGAGCCATAGTGTATCCAGCAAAGTAGTTTTGTTAATTATTCTTCATTTTATGAAAGTTTATCGTGTGATTAATTTACCCAAAAGAAAGAAACTAATTTTATTTTTCTCATTTTTGCATACCAAAATCCAGTTAGCTGAGTGAAGTTTTAGCATATTTTATAAGAAACAACTTTGTCGAAGACACCATATTTCTGTCTGCCAATTGAAACTAACTATTGTGAAGTTTCCTCTAGAAGGCCTTCAAAAATAATTTTTTTGATATAACTTTTTATAGTTATTTTCTAAAATTTTTCAATGTTCTACAATGTTTTTCAGTACAATAAAACACACGAGTTCACCGAAGGAAGCTTATTTTTATCTTTTATAATTAATCAGTTATTCAAGATTTCTATTGAAATAGTGCACCAATTTACTTACAGATATAAACACAAAAGACAGCGAGAGACAAATGCCTATATCTGGATTGAATGATGTTTTAGTTATACTTTAATATAGATATGGTTTAGTCTGCAGATATTTTCAGATTTTTAAGATATCTGTTAGTAAAATAATGCATTATTTTAATAAAAACCGTCAATAACCAAAGAAATATGTGAGATAAAAATAAACTTTTTTCGCAGATATTGTTTGTTTTGTTATAGCAGACAACATTGTAGGACATTAAAAATTTGTAGAAAATCACTACTAAAAGTTATGTTGAGAAAACTGATTTTTAGTGGCATTTTGTAGAAAACGCCACATAAGCCCATTTAAATAGACAGATAGAAGTATGGTGTCTTTGACAAAGTTGTTTTTAATGAAATGTGCCACAACTTTGCCGAACACAATTAATTTTTGTATGCAAAAAATGAAAAAAGTGAAATTCGCTTTTCACTGTTAAGTGGATTAATCACAAAACTGTTACTTCTATTACATGAAAAATAATTAATGGAACAATTTTATTAAAGGTACTGTTGCTCTAAAATCAAGTTTTTTGGGTCAAAATAATTTCGATCACGTTTTTGTAGCTTTGGAAGCAATGTGCTGCGACCAGAATCGGGGATATAATGTGAGATATGTACGGGTGTCTGCTGTCTCCCGCACTTATAATATTAGCGATACCGCTAATGAGAATTGGCATGCTTATTACTAATCCGTGCTTTTGTGATTTTTTACCCTTCATTTTACACGCTATCTCTACTATACCTCCTATATACCTACTATACCTCCTATATACTATATCCTTCAGCCAAATATCGCCAAATATAATTTCCCGGAGATGTTCAGTTGTGCGTTTTTCTGGTCAGTTTTATTGATTGAGAGATTTTTGTCAATAGGAAGTCATACAAAGGTAGAACAGAAAGCAGCGTAAAGGAAGGGTAAGTGGTGGGGGACCCTAAGAACAAATCCATGCTCAAGTCTTTTTCAACATCGGAAGACCTGATTTTACTATGATTCGAACGTACGACTATCCGCTTGACAAACCGGACTCTGTAACCTAGCGGCTATGCAGCTCCCCTACTGGTAATAGTTAGTTGTGTGCGTTGGTAGCGTGTGTTTATTCGTTTTATGTGTTGTTTGCTTACTTGCAGCGTATGAAAAAATATCAGAAGAACTAGAATCATCCTGTATCATCGTCAAATGGCGATCTTCAAAATCAATAAATTTTACAAATTTGCCCGTGTCACTGTTATAACACATCAATGGTACTTTCTAGCGCCTCAAAATTATTCAGTGGAAGTGGTAGTATTATTTTTTCTGAAAGCAGTCAAATGTTACTAGTAATTTTCAAATAAACTATTTCGGGGTGCTGAGAAGCGCCATTGATGTTATCATAATAGTGGTAACCGGTTAGTCTATCAGTTTTCTGGTCAATGCAAATTATCTTTGGCATATGATGCGTAATGATCTTCGTTCTCTTGTAATTTCTGGCAGTATTCATTTGACACATATATCAACCGATTTCCTGAGTTTTGTAGTTGCATGAAACTGGTGCTTCAATCTGTGTTACAAAAAGATTCAAAATAGCTTGATAGATGAAATATGCTCCATTTTAAGTTAGAAACAATTCTATTTAAAGGACTTGTCACTCTTTTTATCGCAAAGATATATATTCTATATATGCGGTTACACCTTGCAGAATCAAGAACGTGAATGCAATGAAAAAATATTATGAAATGTTTCTCATGAAATGCGATAGATATATTGTTCGGCCAAAAAGTATTATATTTTTATTGCAGCGTCACCTAAGTAATTTATAAAAGTTGTTTACTTTATTCACTTCAAGTCAATTTTAGACGGCAAGCTCTTCTTCAAAACAAACTACATCAAACAACCGAAAAAATAATCTCTCCGTACATTTCAAAAACAATGTTTCCCTTCAAAATTGTTACCAATTATGTCATTACCTACATCCACTAACTTTGCAGCAGTGATTAGCGTGGAAATGTTTAAAAAGAACCAACAAACTCATCACTTGTCGGCATTGAATGACACCGCGCGCTGCCTGGTAGTGTCAAGTGCGCACGGGATGAAAGAGAAGAAAAAAAATATTTTTCGGAACTACATAGGTACATACTTGCTAAACAATTATGGAAACAACACCTGTGCGCGACATTGAACTTGGCGCTGCCACTGAAGGGCGTTCAGTTTTAGATTAGCAACAGCCCAAACACGCACTCCGTGTTTAATTAGAAGTAATAAAGCACGCATCGAAAAGCGAACTCCATTGAACGGTCGATGATGAGTTTTAGATTTCCTAAATTATGGATTATATACGACCGTCTCGGTTAGGAGGACGGTTTGGAGCCGTCCAAAGCCGGAAAAATAAATCCACCGATTGAATCGTGCAAAAGAGATCAAGTTCAATCATGAAAAATGAAGGAGAATAATGGATGCTTTGTGAGTAGTGCTTGCGAGCTAGTGGAAACTGCCATTGACAATGACCAACGACGGTTGATGGTCACTTCAATCGCGATAGCCAATTTATGACACCGTCTGGACCAACAAAACGAATTGTACTGGCTCTGTATAGCGAGAGCTGGAGTCGAAGGTTGATTGAATAACATCGGAATAAGCATGGTTGGAAAACTGAGCAATGAAAATTTTGCCCCTCTTTCAGCTTGATTTCCATTTTAAAAATGTTTACCGATGAGTCAATCGATGAGAAAAAGTTCTTCGGTTCAAGTCACGGCATCCGTTGCGATGAAAGAGGTAAACCAATCAAATACGAAACCGAAGCAGAACATTAAACAAGGGATAGAGCAAACAAGAAAGGATCGATTAATGCCTGGGAACAGATATTGACCAGTTCGTTTCCTGAACGTGCGGAACATCCGAAGATATGGTTCACTGCCGGATGGCCACCGATGAAGGGGTTGGGTTAATTTTGGGCCAAGCGTATAAACAAATGTTCCGTTCGGAAACAGATGTTCAATCGATCGAATCGGGGCGTAGTATTGGGTGAGCATTATTTTTTTTTCTTTCTTCCTTCAATGGTGACCATCTTTTTCTATCGCAAATCATTTAAGTTGGGTTTAATATTCGAACGTAAACCCATCGAGCACCAGCTCAACCATAACGAAACGTAACGAATGCCATTAAGACTGCAGGCCTCGAGCATCGGAAAGGCAAATATGAGACCCGGGCTAAATGGGGACTGTTTTAGATTCATGACATATGGCATCGAAGATGGAGCACTTCCTAACGACATTTTCATCCTGGCTTGTGCCGGATGACGGAAGCCGGCTACAAATGCCTCGTAAGCACGGTCGCATTCTCGAGAGAAAGCAAACGCGGGAAATCCATCCGAAACGAACAGTCATCATCTTGGTAAATATTCGTAGGCGTGGAATGCGTGACCCAGCTTCGATGGGACGGATTATTTTGGTCAGTTTTCAGGATCGAACCAAAGTGTGTTAACGTGTCAAAACCGTGATGGGTGTGGAGTTTTTATTTACACTGAGGCTAGTTTATTTTTTGATAAAAATAAAGCATAAATCATATCGAAACCATGAAATCGAATTCCGTCAACAATAGCGAAAATATTCGAAAAAAATGACAAGAAACCCAAATCAGCATATGCGGCTTTCACTCGTCACTTCCGATTGAGAGATGAAGAAAAAAAAAACTCATTTCACTAGATAGATTGCGGACCTAACTGGCAGCTGCGTGCTATGCAAAATCCGCACCTAAAGGGTGAGAGCTGAAGTTTCAATCACATTCGACCTTCTGCGGTTTCTTGCCAATTTCTTTATTTGGGCCAATTGGATTGCTGCTTCACCCAGTGCTGGGTAATAATATTCGGATCGTATTTTTCTTTACAGCCGAACGTCAGAGTAAGTATGCTTTAAGCTCAAACACTTCAAGGTAGCTACCCAGTTTATCATCCAACGTTCCAAGTTTTACTATCAGCATAAGTCTTCGTCAATTTGGAGCGAGAGAAAGGAAAACTTTATCCCACAGAAGTGGCGCATTGTAAAAGGGCACACTGGAAGATGTAGAGCATCACTAGCTCAAAATAATATATCATTTTGCATTAAAAAAAATTTTTTTTCATTTAATTTTTGTTTAATTTTGCTATGAGTAAATTTTCACAAGAGCGTAACTATAAATGAGTTTTTTTCGAAACACTCAATTTAAACGAATAAGAAAAGCTGTACGAATTAAATGCGATAAAACTACGAAAAAATCTGATAATATATGTTTTCTCCAATATTACTTTTCAGGGGTTGAAGATTTCAAATGCAAATAACTTTTAGACAGCTCAACAGAATGTTATAAATAAAGCGTCGTTGGAAAGGTAAAATTTACAGCATTTTATCACTTTATAATTTTTATCAATATTTTTTGTTTTGTGGTGCAAATTGAGAAAAAGATTCAAGGTCAAATATCCATATACATTTTACCCATGTAAAACCCATTTTTCTAGCGCAGACATCAAAAAGGTGCACATTACCAACTCATACCTAAGATGAGCAATAGCAAGACACACAGCTCCCTGCATGTAACTGTAAACAAGGTCGTAACGTGCTCAAAGCGTCCAAGAACATCAACTGTGTCTGTATGCGTGTTATCGGTTTGACACGTTTGACTAGACATTTCTGTAATTGTTATTGTCAAGTTCGTATTTGATAGTTTATCCACATTACACACATTCATCATTAATGTTTCTGCAAGTCGTTCGGGGGCGCCACATTACTTGAAGTTCGCAATGTATCTTGTTATCTCGTCTTTGCCAATACGTAGATGTTACTTTCACTTTCTGTAATAGTAATAATATAATAGATCTGAAGGTAATTCGTAAACAGCACTTCCTAATTTGCTTATTTTTTCATATGGTTCAATTCTGAATTCCAACTGTTTAAGAATCTGATCAGTTTTCGAGTCCGGATGATATCGCGAAGATCATTTTCCTAACTGTACTGGAACTCTTTGGGGGATATAATCTAACAAAGTATACTTGCAATCATTACTCTACCTACTGATGTCTGTGTTAGGGGAATAACTTATCAATACAGAGAAAAACCGAACGAAATTTGCTATGGATGGTTGGTATGGAAGGTACTAACATGTTTGTACAGGTTTCCAACATTACACGAACTGGCAAAATTTACATACAAAAAAGGCCGATGTGAAATTTCACTGAACATATCTTGAACACTAATGTCTTAACCCTTCTAGTGCCCTAGTTATTTTTCAAATGGACCTCGGTAAAATCACTATGAATCTTTATTGACATATTCAAGTATTTATTGAAGTTTTTTAGAAATTCAACTGAAGCGTGTCTAAAGGCGGCACTGGGCACTAGAAGGTTAATCTATAGTGAAGTTAGTGATCCAAAAGGTGACATCAAGACCTACGCGAACTTAAACGTTGTATCGTGTTTAGGGCTTTAAAGAAGGACGATTGAACCCTTCTCGTGTCGAAGGGAAGCAGATGATAGGAGTGCAACACTCTCAGCCACGCAAAAGATTATCACGCTGTTGCGCGTCGCATTCTGCCGCTTCGAGAGATAAAAAATTCTGTTTTGAGTTCAAAATTCTGCTGTGAATTCTAACTATCTACTGTCTTTCTTATAACATTGCAGTATTTTGAATGAAGTTTAATGAAAGTTTAGAAACGGAGTCAGCACCGCATATCACCGCATATATAACCGAAAGGTTTAATAAATAAGAATTTACGTAGTTATTCGTCAACCATGCGATCGTGTCTTGGGTCTCACTTCTACTTTTTTTTGGAAATGTAAACGGAAGGAAAACAAACTTGAGGAGGATCTCTTCTACAGTAGCTTCACAAATAGATTATTTTTAGCTGAATAAATGCATCTTGCATTTTTTTTAAAGATAAGTTCAGACATGAAAAAAAATGCGATAAAAAATGGCGAACTTATCAACAGTCATGTACTTCTGTCAGAAAATGTCCGAAAATAAATATAGAATAAATAATTGAAGGGCTTAAAATTAAATTTATTTTGTTACACAAACGTTGAAATATATAACTTTTTGAGATGCCATACACAAATTACGTACCGAGCAAACCGGAAGTCGTATAAGGATGTTAATTCTAAATCGCTCAAATGTGCATGTCGAGTTTGAAATTCTCTAAAATGAAACATTAAATTTGTTTATATCGTATAAATTTAAATCCCATAAAACGCAATATTAGGTTATATATGAGCAATTTAACGTGTCATATAAAATTGTAAAATGCATCATTCCTCTAAGCCCTCTCTATTTTAAGAAATGTACAAAGTTACGTAACTCAAGACTAACTAGAGAGTCACGTGGTCGCTGTTTGGTTATTTTATATTATTGTGTGGTTATACATTTTTACTAATATTTTTGTCGCAGATACAAATGTGCAGATTTTAATGAAAAAATACTGATTTTGTTATGGCAACCCTAGTTGGCGGTTAGTATATGTTTATGAAATCTGTGTCTGGCGTACTTACAGGTGACTGGTTCATAGAACACGAAAATTAAACCTTGAAAGTTAAAATATCAATAAGATTATATATAACGCAAATTTTTTCTACATTTCATTTTTCTAATGACATAATCTAATGACATACCTTGTAGTTTCAGTTGCATTCTCGCAGAACCCTTATACTACAGTATAGAAAGGCTTACAGGCTTACGCAAAAAACCAACAACAGAGAGTTAAACTTTAATAATATATATAAAAAAATAGTGAAATTCGATTTCAACTGGAAATATTCGAGTTAAATATGGCATTTTCTCAAGTGCTTCAAGCGGGCCTCGGAAGACCGACAAAACGCCATAAAAAACCTTACTGCAACTGATACCGGCGCCATTAGTTGATAACAAATATACTACCAGCAGCGATGGAGCCGCCTGGTGTGCGGTAACGTTACGGTCTTTATCGTCCCCTCTTTTACTATCTCTCTGACTAGAAACAATGTTTTTTAATGCGGCTATGCTGCGTGAAAAAAAAAACTATAAACCAAAGGATGAGGAAAACTTCGTAAGAACTAAACAAAATTGGCATAAAAATGGTCCACATTGTTTTCAGACAGCCACCAACACGAAAAAAGTTTCTTGGTACGTGTTTAGTTATTCTACATAGGCAGCACGTATGAGAACGATGCAAATATTTTTTTGCATCACATTATAGTGACATCGTTAGTTTAACAAAAAAGAAATGGCAGTTGCGATGTTCGAGATTTGACATTTCCCAGTGCTTTTGATAAGTGATTCTATAAAAAAAAACCCTTCCTTCAGTTTCGAGATTAGCTAAAATTCGCATTATCTCCTGCAGCAGATTCGCTTTCAATCATCATTCCTGTTCCACGAAGTGGATAAAGCCATTTTCTTGTGTATAAATAAACTAAACTGATACAATTTGAATTGCTAATATAATCTTTCGAGAGCGAACAAAAAAAAGAACCCCAAACGTGTCGAAACGAAAGAGAAAACATGGGCCTCCGACGGGTCCAAACGAGAAGAAAACCTTGAAGAAAACGTTATTTTTTAGAAATTCAACTGAAGCGTGTCTAAAGGCGGCACTGGGCACTAGAAGGTTAATCTATAGTGAAGTTAGTGATCCAAAAGGTGACATCAAGACCTACGCGAACTTAAACGTTGTATCGTGTTTAGGGCTTTAAAGAAGGACGATTGAACCCTTCTCGTGTCGAAGGGAAGCAGATGATAGGAGTGCAACACTCTCAGCCACGCAAAAGATTATCACGCTGTTGCGCGTCGCATTCTGCCGCTTCGAGAGATAAAAAATTCTGTTTTGAGTTCAAAATTCTGCTGTGAATTCTAACTATCTACTGTCTTTCTTATAACATTGCAGTATTTTGAATGAAGTTTAATGAAAGTTTAGAAACGGAGTCAGCACCGCATATCACCGCATATATAACCGAAAGGTTTAATAAATAAGAATTTACGTAGTTATTCGTCAACCATGCGATCGTGTCTTGGGTCTCACTTCTACTTTTTTTTGGAAATGTAAACGGAAGGAAAACAAACTTGAGGAGGATCTCTTCTACAGTAGCTTCACAAATAGATTATTTTTAGCTGAATAAATGCATCTTGCATTTTTTTTAAAGATAAGTTCAGACATGAAAGAAAATGCGATAAAAAATGGCGAACTTATCAACAGTCATGTACTTCTGTCAGAAAATGTCCGAAAATAAATATAGAATAAATAATTGAAGGGCTTAAAATTAAATTTATTTTGTTACACAAACGTTGAAATATATAACTTTTTGAGATGCCATACACAAATTACGTACCGAGCAAACCGGAAGTCGTATAAGGATGTTAATTCTAAATCGCTCAAATGTGCATGTCGAGTTTGAAATTCTCTAAAATGCAACATTAAATTTGTTTATATCGTATAAATTTAAATCCCATAAAACGCAATATTAGGTTATATATGAGCAATTTAACGTGTCATATAAAATTGTAAAATGCATCATTCCTCTAAGCCCTCTCTATTTTAAGAAATGTACAAAGTTACGTAACTCAAGACTAACTAGAGAGTCACGTGGTCGCTGTTTGGTAATTTTATATTATTGTGTGGTTATACATTTTTACTAATATTTTTGTCGCAGATACAAATGTGCAGATTTTAATGAAAAAATACTGATTTTGTTATGGCAACCCTAGTTGGCGGTTAGTATATGTTTATGAAATCTGTGTCTGGCGTACTTACAGGTGACTGGTTCATAGAACACGAAAATTAAACCTTGAAAGTTAAAATATCAATAAGATTATATATAACGCAAATTTTTTCTACATTTCATTTTTCTAATGACATAATCTAATGACATACCTTGTAGTTTCAGTTGCATTCTCGCAGAACCCTTATACTACAGTATAGAAAGGCTTACAGGCCTACGCAAAAAACCAACAACAGAGAGTTAAACTTTAATAATATATATAAAAAAATAGTGAAATTCGATTTCAACTGGAAATATTCGAGTTAAATATGGCATTTTCTCAAGTGCTTCAAGCGGGCCTCGGAAGACCGACAAAACGCCATAAAAAACCTTACTGCAACTGATACCGGCGCCATTAGTTGATAACAAATATACTACCAGCAGCGATGGAGCCGCCTGGTGTGCGGTAACGTTACGGTCTTTATCGTCCCCTCTTTTACTATCTCTCTGACTAGAAACAATGTTTTTTAATGCGGCTATGCTGCGTGAAAAAAAAAACTATAAACCAAAGGATGAGGAAAACTTCGTAAGAACTAAACAAAATTGGCATAAAAATGGTCCACATTGTTTTCAGACAGCCACCAACACGAAAAAAGTTTCTTGGTACGTGTTTAGTTATTCTACATAGGCAGCACGTATGAGAACGATGCAAATATTTTTTTGCATCACATTATAGTGACATCGTTAGTTTAACAAAAAAGAAATGGCAGTTGCGATGTTCGAGATTTGACATTTCCCAGTGCTTTTGATAAGTGATTCTATAAAAAAAAACCCTTCCTTCAGTTTCGAGATTAGCTAAAATTCGCATTATCTCCTGCAGCAGATTCGCTTTCAATCATCATTCCTGTTCCACGAAGTGGATAAAGCCATTTTCTTGTGTATAAATAAACTAAACTGATACAATTTGAATTGCTAATATAATCTTTCGAGAGCGAACAAAAAAAAGAACCCCAAACGTGTCGAAACGAAAGAGAAAACATGGGCCTCCGACGGGTCCAAACGAGAAGAAAACCTTGAAGAAAACGTAATCAAATCAAGTTTAACCAGCTTTCACTTGTTTACCACCCACTCCCCTCCGAACAGTGCACCCCCCCCCCTGAGGTTACCCGTGCCGATAATACCTCCAAACATTTTTGCATCACCACCAAGTGGCAACCTGCCAGGCAGAAGCGAGCACTGGTGATGATCGTTAGCATCCCAAACCCTCGACAACTCCATAACTCAAAGGCCTCTCTCCCTGCCATGTATGGGACCGGTTGTTCGCAAGCAGACCGAGTTTTCGAAGAAAAGTTCATCTTTCCTGTCGTTTTCTACCGCACTCCGTCTATCGCTCTGCTGGAGCCGGTCGGAAATTGGCTCCGGTGAAAGTGCGAACCACACCGCCAACCGCCATAAGCTGGGACAGAACATAAAATAAGCCCCGGTCGGAAAGTTGAAGACGACGCACACGGTCGGATGGGTTGAGCAGATGCAAATTTATTCATTCAATGTATCGTTCGGAGTGTGGGGCCCACGCGAGCCACATCTCAATAGTTGCGCCCCGAGACTTGGGATGCCCACGGGGTCACACGGGAGGCTTCCAACAGTTGCTTATTTGACGAATTCTATCAGCCCTAGCGACGGCGGGGTTGACGTGATACAGACAACTTCCTTACGGCTGCTTACGCCAAATACCGGTGTCGATGGCGCCTTTAGAAAACAGAAAGTGGGGTCTGGGTTTCAGTGCAGTGCAAGAGTTTCGTCGTCTATCTCCGTGTCCCGGAGCTGGGCCACAGAAAGGTGCTGAAGGTTTTAATATTCATCATAAAAAATGATCTAAATAGATTTTCTCCACCAGGCTGATGATGGCAGCACGCAGACACGAATCAGTACGACGTGGCGGCAAATTGATAAAGCTTCGCTGGTTGCACCTGAGGCTTTGATTAAGGAGCTTCATTGTGCAGATAAAATGGTCAATTGAATAGAGAAGTTTACGGTTGTTTGTTTAAAAATAATTCTGGGTTTAATTCAGTGTTCATTTAGTTAATTAAACTTATATCGTGCCATTTTCATTAGCATTATTAAAGAGATTCCTGACCATAAATAAATGTAATCCCAAATTAAATCCAATGATATAAATACTTTTAAACGCCTGAAAGACTACAGAATAGACTCAAAAATACACTCCAAACTGACTTCTAGCTAACAAAATTGGGACCAAACAGAAAATAGCCTAAACGTAACTGATCAATTCCCGCTGAGACCGGCCAAAAAATTTTTCGTTTTTCTTCAAAACTTGGCTCACCAAGCCTTACCTAACTCTTGAATTTCTCTATGAAATTAACTGAACTAACATATCATTGGAAAGGGAAAAGATAGGCCCTTCTTTTGCAAATATCAAAGTAGGTAGGTAATTCTGAAAGAAAACAATATGGCGGCTAAATCCCATATGGCGACTACCCACTTTGATATTTGCAAAAAAGAAGGCCCTATCTTTTTCCTTTTCAATGATAGGTTGGTTTACGTAATTTCATAGAGAAATTCAAAAGTTAGATCAGATTTGGTGGAGAAAAACGAAAAATTTAAAAAAAGTTCTGATTTCCAGTTAACGGGGGGTCCATCAATTTGATCAACCAAATGCAGTTTCTTTACTTGTTCAACATGGGCTTCTAAAATAACATAACTTGAATCGTTTTCAATTCCATCATGTTAATAGTAGGCCGGTCTCAGTGGGAATTGCTCAACTCCAAATCCCTGAAGAGAAAATAAAAGGAAATGACGGACTTCAGCTCTTATTGTATCTGTTTTTTTAATCTTTTACTACGACCTCTTCATTTTTCACTCCATGCTTGGATTCTTCTTTATCGCCCTGTGCCCTAGCGTCAGTAACCTCAGATTACTTTACACCCGAAGATGTGATACTCCGGTACTGTACCAGTCAGGTCTCAAACCTCGCTACCAGAGTCTTGTGTATCCAAAGAGATACCACATCCCAAAAGATGATTATATTTTCAGACTCTTAATCCCAAAGTCGATATCCATTATTGGTTTATCCAAAAAAAGTCAATCTTCTTCCTTTGTGGTCCAACTTTCATCTTTCTTCTGGTACCTGCATCCAAAGATTCGTAAACAATTCAGTTTTGGTTTCATACCAAACCACATCTCACCCTTTTCAATTTTCCTGATATTTCAAGTAGAGGAACGAATACCTTAAGTTTCATCACTTCTCTCTTTGGTCCAAACAGTACTTCTCCATCTTTGGCTGTTTATACAACTGCATCCACAGCTCAGCAGACCTTCATGACTACATCGTCTCCAATCATGTGGTCGTGAATTCACGATCAGGGGGATCACCTTGCTGGTCGACGCTACCGGTTCCGCAAGCTGCTAGGGTGCAACGACTAAGCCATATTAGGCATATTTTCTCTCGTCGATACCCTGCTGGTACAATACCCTTCACTGGATTCGACAAGCTGACTGTTGTGTGCTTGCGTTCTGGTGAAACCTGTACCCTCTCCGAGACGCTCAATTCTCAACATTTGCCGAACCTCTGTTCAGCAGGCGATAACATTTCGTCTTGGCGTGACACACCTTGCCACATTCATAGCACGCCCGGGTTTCTCTCTTCCTGGGCTGGTGACTGGTAGCGCGATGGGCAGCCATAACTACGTTAGACGGTTCAGACTGCCCTTGATGCTCTTCCCTGCTCTCCTTGGCGTCCAATAATAGGCACCGGATATCGTCCAGCGACTTGGAGGCCAGATCCGTCTGACGCATCACTACGATGGTATCATGAATGGTGTTGTGCCGATCCTGGATGGCGACCAGTTGGTGTTTTCGCTGGCCGAAATTACTCATGAGCCACGAATAGCTCCATGAGGGTACGGTGGCCCGCTGTCCGCAGGTTGTACAACTTGCGCCGGATGGAGAAGACCGAAGTCGTCCATAGCGTAGATTCTACCTAGTCTCTATCGGAGTCTAAGAATTCACTCATTCCAGAATGATAGCAGCCAAAACATGTTGACGACTTAGTCTTCCTCTCTAGGCTACTGGTGATACTCGGCCGCATTGAGGGTAGCCTCCTCTGATGAGGCGTCTCCCGGGATGTCATCACAGTCCTCCATCAACGGGATCTACTCTAGACAGTGTAGCAGGTTCCACTTCTTTAAACAGTGGGCTCCCCGCGTTTCCAGTAGGAATAGTCCTTCCTAATCACCCTCTTAAAGGGGATTATTCCCATTATTCTGAACAGTTGTGGTGCTAGTAGCAGTGACCATTTTCTTCAAGTAGGTACTCGACTAATTTCATAACCTTCAGTATCTGAAAATAGATCAAACATTAACCGCTCGTTCAAACATTAACGGCTTTCCGATGGAAACCTGTTTTTTCCCATTGAGAACAAGCACAAAACCATGTACTAGTAGTACAAGTACTGCCTAGACTTGCATTCCATGAGATTTATTATTTGCTGAGTATCAAAAAAAGACTATGTGCCACGAATTATAGAAAAACTATATTCTTGAGCCCATAACCTGTTGAATTGACATAACAAACTAAAAACACCTTTAGTTCTGTCTGATTCCAGAAGACAATTTTATTCTGTACATCCTAGTATCTTATGTTTAAATATCGTACATAGTAAACTCGTTACGACAGGTTACTTCTGATGCGAATCCTACTGACACCGGTGCATTGGTAATGTTGGCAGAAAACAAGATTTTCTGCATTTAAATCGACATACTCAACTTTTAACAGCTATAGCTCTTTTCAGGGACATCCTAGCTCTTCAGTGTCTTCTGCAAAGTTGTTCGGCATCTAAAATACTATACTCTAACATAATGTATTGCATTATTAGAGCATTATTGAGCTTTCTAGAAAGGTAAATGCAAAAAAGTGGGTTTTCCCATATAAATTTCCATACAAATTTGAAATGCAATGCGCCAAGCGGAGACAAAACCAATCGGCTCCCGGCAAGTTTAGGGTTGTGTGGGGCCCCAAAAGAAACCAAAAAAACTTGGTTCTGGAAAATCGATCATTTTTCCCCACCCTAAAAGTTATCTATTAATCTATATTGTTTGTGATGCAGACTGGTTTGACAAGATCTTTCCCTATGGAAGTTTTTGGAAATCCCTTGACTATCACATAAATTAAGTTAATCTCTCCTTGACAAGTAGGTTTAATAATTTTCCTACAATTACATTAACTTAACTGCGAAAGCTAATAACATTCAATAATTTAAAAAAGGGTACATATATATATATATATAAAGGCAGTACGCCTACCGGATCTACGCAAGACATCGCGGTGGCTGGTCCACAGCTATTAAAGGCGGTCGGAAGACAGCGGGACACGCTACCGAGGGTAGTGGCCCTGTCTGAGCAGCTCGATGCTATAATCGAGTTTGCGAAAAGTCGCAGCAATACAACGAAGTACTTGAAGCAGGCCCTCTACATGCTTCGGTCCTCCGTCGATGCTGCGAAAAAGGAGCACGCCGAGCTCGAAATGAAAGCTGCGGCTGCGGAGAAAGAGGAGACGAAGGTGACCGAGCTGGCGACGAAGTCGGTCCAAACGGACGCTAGCACGTTTGCGGCGGTTTGCGCGGCAGGGCCAGCTGCCAAACGAACGCGACAGTCCCCGGGAGAGACGGCCCCCGGGGGCACCAAGAAGCGTTTAATCGCAAACAGCCCTCAGACCGGTGAAGGAGCGGCGCAAGCAACGCCCACGGTGGCAGCCAAGGAGCAGAAGGCTCCCGGTAACCCGTGGGTAACGGTTCCGGGAAGGAGTAGGAACCAAAAAGTGGTGGCCAAAAAACCGCACCCGGTTACAAATCCTGCGACGAAGAAAGTTAAAAATAAGGGCGACGCACTCATCCTTAAGACAGAAGAGTCAAAGTACTCGGAAGTCCTTAAGGCAATGAGAGGCGATGCGAAGCTCAAAGATCTGGGGGCAGATGTGCGTAGCATCCGCCGATCCCGCAAGGGAGAAATGATCGTTGAGCTCCGCAAAGAAGCCAGAAACAAGGGCCCAGCCTATCGGGCATTGGCCCAAGAGGCGCTTGGAGATAGAGTGCAGGTTCGGGCACTCACGTCGCAGGTAACCCTACAACTTAAATACCTGGACGAAGTCACCGAGGCAGGCGAAGTCGTGGATGCCCTCAAGGAGCAGTGCGAAGTGGTTGTGGCACCAGAGGCAGTTCGACTGCGCAAAGGCCCAGTAGGAACCCAGACCGCCACTGTCAGGCTTTCGTCAGTAGACGCAAACCAGGCGCTAAAGGTAGCGAGGCTCAAAGTGGGCTGGTCAATGTGCCCACTCAGCATCTACCAGCCGCCGGAGGTCTGCTTTCGATGCTTCGAGCAAGGACACAAGTCCTTTAGCTGCAAGGGGCCTGACAGGAGCTCCCTATGCAGGCGGTGTGGTGCTGCAGGCCACAAAAGCAAAGACTGCGGAGAGCCCCCGAAGTGCTTGGCGTGCGCCGGGAAGCGTGACGCAAAGCACATAATGGGAGGCCCGAGGTGCACGGCCGGTAAGCCGACTAGCAAGCCACGGGCGTGAGAGTGACACAGCTAAATTTGAACCACTGCTTCGCGGCTCAGCAACTGCTATACCAAGCAGTCACTGAGTCGTTGTCGGACATCGCCATAATCTCGGACCCCTACCGAATTCCTTCCGGAAACGGTAACTGGATTTCGGACGGGTCCGGTATGGCGGCAATATGGACGACGAGCAGGTTCCCGGTTCAAGAGATAGTGTCAACTTCAAACGAAGGATACGCGGTTGCCAAGGTGAACGGAGTGTACTACTGCAGCTGCTATGCTCCGCCTCGTTGGTCTACCGAGCAGTTCGCAAGGATGATCGACCGAGCCACCGGGGAGCTGATCGGTCTATCACCGTTGGTAGTGGCGGGCGACTTCAACGCATGGGCAACTGAGTGGGGAAGTCGACGCACAAACCAGAGAGGCCGGATCTTGTTGGAGGCTTTGGCGAAGCTCAACATAGATCTGGCCAACGTCGGCTTGAAGAGCACCTTCAGTAGAAACGGCGCGGAGTCGATCATCGATGTGACATTCTGTAGTCCAGGATTGATCACGAACTGGAGGGTAGACGATGGCTACACTCATAGCGACCATCTGGCGGTCTGTTATAGCGTAGACTGTAAAACGAGACCGCATGTGGCGAGTAGAATTAACACTTCAGCTCCTCGCGGGTGGAGGACATCACACTTCAACGAAGAGGTATTTGCGGAAGCAATTAGACTAGAACACGAGGCAAGCAGAATTCGTAACCCGAGCGCTGATCAACTTGTTGCCATACTTTCGCGGGCGTGCGACGCCACTATGCCTAGGAACCGCCAGCCTAGGCATGGAAGGCCACCAGTCTACTGGTGGACCGACGCGATAGCGGACCTCCGCAGAGCGTGTCTTCAAGCGAGAAGAAGGATTCAACGTGCGCGAACCGACGAAGAAAGGGAAGATCGTCGAGGGGAATTCAGTTCCGCAAGAGCGGCGCTTAAGAGAGCAATAAAAGCTAGTAAACGTGCGTGCTTCGAAAGACTGTGCGCTAGTGCCAACACTAACCCGTGGGGTAACGCCTATAGGATGGTGATGGCCAAGACTAAGGGTGCGATGGCGCCCGCAGAAAAATCACCAGCGATGCTTGAGCGGATCATAGAGGGACTCTTTCCACGCCACGAGCCAAATCCTTGGCCTCCGGCTGGCGAGTCACTTCACCGACGTTCCAGTATCTCAAACTCAGACCAGAGGTGGTTGGCCAACCTGCCGAACACCCAATATATGAGTGACGGCGTTAGCCGTGCCGAGGCAGAGGAGGCGGAAACGGTTACGAATGAGGAACTCATCGCGATCGCCAACTCCCTGAAGGTGAGCAAGGCACCGGGATTGGATGGGATTCCGAATCTGGCTGTGAAGAAGGCCATCAAAGAGGCCCCCAGACTATTTCGGGAAGTCATGCAGAAGTGCCTGGATGACTGTACATTCCCAGAGAGATGGAAGCGACAGAAGCTGGTCTTATTGCCGAAGACAGGGAAACCACCTGGTGACCCGTCGGCATACAGACCGATATGTCTGCTCGATACGGCGGGTAAGGTGCTCGAGAAGGTTATTCTCAATAGACTGGTTAGGTACACCGAATGTGCAAACGGTCTGTCGAGTAACCAGTTCGGCTTCCGAAAAGGCAAGTCTACGGTGGATGCTATTCTGTCCGTCACCAAAACAGCAGAGGTAGCACTCCAGCGTAAAAGATGGGGCATTCGCTATTGCGCAATCGTCACGTTGGACGTGAAAAATGCGTTCAATAGTGTTAGCTGGGATTCCATAGCCCACTCGCTTCGGAAACTAGACATTCCGGTGTCTGACAGGATTCTGGAAAATTATTTCCAGAATCGTGTGCTAGTTTACAGCACAGACGAGGGTCAAAAATGTGTCCCAATTACCGCAGGGGTTCCACAAGGTTCCATCCTGGGCCCGGTACTGTGGAATATCATGTACGATGAAGTGCTGAAACAAAAGCTCCCCCAAGGGGTTGTGATCGTTGGATTTGCGGACGACATCACACTTGAGGTCTACGGCGAGTCGATCGAGGAGGTTGAGTTGACGGCTTCGCACTCTATAAGCGTCGTCGAGGACTGGATGCGCTCCAAAAAACTGGAGCTGGCGCATCATAAGACGGAGATTTCAGTTGTCAATAACCGCAAGTCGAAGCAACAGGCGTTGATCAGTGTCGGGAATTGCACCATCGCCTCTAAGCGCTCCCTGAAGCTGCTGGGGGTGATGATCGATGACAAGCTCGCCTTCGGGAGCCATGTCGAATATGCCTGCAAGAGGGCTTCAATGGCTATTGCAGCATTATCTCGCATGATGTCCAATAGCTCAGCAGTGTACGGCAGCAAGCGGAAACTTCTAGCTAGCGTGACTTCGTCCATACTGAGATACGGCGGGCCAGTGTGGTCCAAAGCACTAGGTACTAGTAAACATCGGAGTAAGTTGGAAAGTACCTACAGGCTCATGTGCCTGAGGGTTGCGAGCGCGTATCGAACTGTGTCATACGACGCAATCTGCGTCCTGTCCGGCATGTTGCCTATCAGCATAGCCATTAAGGAGGACGTAGAATGCTTCGATCAACGTGACACAAGGGGCATACGAGGTACCAGAAGATCATTCTCGATGATCAGATGGCAGCAGGAGTGGTCCAATTCCGCGAAGGGTAGATGGACGCATCGACTTATTCCGGATGTATCCGGATGGGTCGGGAGGCGCCATGGAGAAGTTAACTTCCATCTGACACAGATTCTGTCAGGCCATGGTTGCTTTAGGCAGTATCTACACAGATTCGGGCATGCGGGGTCCCCCATGTGTCCCGAGTGCGCGGATGCGGAAGAGACTGCTGAGCATGTCTTCTTCGTGTGCCCTCGTTTTGTGCATGCGCGGAGCGACATGATGGTAGTGAGCGGGCCAGACACCACTCCGGACAACCTAGTTCGGAGGATGTGTAAAGACCCAAACATTTGGAGGGCGGTTTGTACAGCCGCCTCTCAAATAGTTTTAGAATTGCAAAACAGGCGACAGGTTGACCACCGACACGCCAGTGTTAGCTAACGGCCAGTCTCCAGGTTAGTTAGCTAAGTTAGCAAAAAGACCTAAAGAACCAAGAGGGTGCACAGAGCACAAAAGCCGCTCCCCGAAGCAATACCTAGCGGTGGTCCCGGGGAGTATTATGGGCTGGAGACTGAAGGGGTTTTAGTGGGTCCGGTCACTGATTCAAACCAACCCCACACTCCCTGAGGTTGGTCACCTCAGGGGTTTGGATGCAAATTTCCCCTTCACCTGAAACAAAAAAAAAAAAAAATATATATATATATATATATATATATATATATATATATATATATATATATATATATATATATATATATACATTTATATATATATATATATATATATATATATATATATATATATATATATATATATATATATATATATATATATATATATATATATATATATATATATATATATATATATATATATATATATATATATATATATATATATATATATATATATATATATATATATATATATATATATATATATATATATTTATATATATATATATATATATATATATATATATATATATATATATATATATATATATATATATATATATATAATAGTGTTGAAATGTCACCATTTGTGGCAGAACATAAAATAATCATTACAAACTCCCCCCCCCTATTAATAAAAAAAAATCTAACCAAGGGATTCACTGAATGGCGTGTTTCATCCAATGTAGTTTTACCCTATAAATGTTTCTCGTAATTCTGATGCAGATTAGCAGGATAAGATGTATTTACATGGAAGTTTTCCGGGAATCCTTCCTGATTTCGCAAAAATTGAGGTAATCTGACGGGTGGTCCACCAAAGGAAGCGGTCTATCCAAGGTAGGTTAAATTAACCTATACTGGACCGCTTTCGCATGATGGACCTCCCGCCAGAATGACTTAATTTATACGAATTAGTCAAGACAGTGTAACTGGTCCACCTGCTTGCACCCCGGTGCTAAGTGGGTGGCTTAAGCGCCACTCTCATGCGAGAGACCACCCACCACGATTAACGATTGCCCGACCTGAGACCTTTGGGAGAAGGTTCCTTTTTTTATCCCTATCCTAGGGAGGGGAAGCAAGTTGGCAGACTCAAAACTCTCGCTGTACTCCGCATACACCTGCGTCGGAAAACCTGACTGACGCGACGACTTCGGCGTCCTAACACACGATTTTAGATCTCACCGATACTACACAAGGGGGTTTTCTCATCCCTGGCAAAGCCTCAACTTCCCACTCGACTGCCTATCAGCGAATTGGGAGTTGCCTTGGCTGATATCGGAGTCAGCCTCTCCAGTAAACTCATGAAAAAAGTAAGAAGTAAACGAACCGAACAGCATGAAAAACCTAACCGAGAACTGTGATAAAGCGCATCAAAACATCTTAATTGCGCTAAATGATAATTTTTATTCTATTTGCTTTTCAAACCATGATTTAACATTTATTCCATCTTGTCTTCTAGCACATAACTATTTCTCTATTCCCTTTCCTCTATATCATTCTAGCTAGCTCTCATTACGTGCCCCTGTGCGGTTTCAATTTCACCCACGATTGGGGGTAGGGGGTAAGCGGTGGGCAAACTCGCTTGCTTCTCACCTTCGTTTAATTATGGAGACATTTAGTATCGCATGCGCATGGATAAATCAAAAACAAGCTACTCACTCAATACCCGGGGTTTACTTGAGAATGTTTTCTGAGGGCGGCATCGCCGCTCGCTGCGTCCTGTCGTCGATTAGTCCGATCCGCCCACGCGGATCCCTTTTCCTCTGCTGCTCGTCGCTTTATTCCTTCGCGACCGATCTATGAAAACCACTCCTACCTCTACCACTAGTCAGACGAAAGTGAAAGGTCTCAGCTTTGAAGTCCTCAGACAAACCGCCTTTCGGTAACTTCGTTACCGGAAATTAGTATCGCGAAAATCGTCCAACCGCGCTGAGAAGCACGAAGAACGTCTTGTCTAGGAAAGATGATCCTCTTCCAGCGATCGTTATTCATCTCGCCAACCAGTCCCAGCCCAAAGGATAGAGCGCAAAAGTGTCTCTCTCGTAAAGGTCAGTGGACTTTTTCGGCTAGGTCAAGCATCTCGTCGCGTCGGTGGCATGGGTGGAGAAAGGCAATTAGAGAAATCGTGCACCGGGGATCTCATTCTTTGAGTTTTTATGCCAATTACTACTTTGACCGTGATCTTGCTCGCGGTGTTTGAGTCAACGATCTTTTGCAAAAATATTAATAATAATTTAACTCTAACTTTATTTTGGAAATTATGTTCGATAGCAAACTAAGTAATTAATAAACATTTATGTAGAAGAAAAGACGTAATATAAGAAGTGAAAATTGTATATTGTAATCATATGTGTACTTGTTACAACAGTTCCAGGAAACTGCCAACCAAATATATTTTATCCATTCTACTTGCCGAGAACCATTGAAAAAAATATATTTATGTTAAGAGAAATTGATGCTATCTGTCGAATGGTCCAATTTAGGAAAGGAGTCCGCTTTAAGTTAATTTACCCTAGTTCTAAACCTTTGGTGGACCACCCGTCAGATTAACTAAATTTCTCTAAACATACCCAAATCGAAATTTATGAATGTTTGTGATGCAGATAGGCTAAACCTGATGTTTCCCGATGGAAGTTTTCTGAAAATCCCTCGAGTTTTCGCATAAATTGAAATTATCTGGTGGGTGGTACACTATGGTAAAGAGGTCCACTGTAGGCTAATCTACCTTACCTTATCAAGAGGAAATTGAGTAAATTTGACAGGCGGTCTACTGAAGGAAGTGGTCCATCCAAGGCAGGATTTGTTTTGCTAATCTCATCTTGAAGAGAAAACAGTTTTCTTCCCTCTTAACAACTGCGAGCTTACTTTCAATGTGCATCACACCATCTGCTGTAGAGAGAGCGCAAGGTAATAGTTTCTCTGACGAAAAAAACGCTCCTAATTTGACAGAGCAAAAATCCAGTGAAACTCTTGTAAATTGCTCATCCGAGCACGCAAGAAAAATGAAATAAATTTCTCGGCGACCAACTGAGCATTGCGTTACCGTTCTCATCGCTCTGGGCGCGTGCAAAAACAGTATAAAATCGAACTTTCTGTATAATACGCACCCATGGTGAGTTGTGAATCTTCCTATAATATTAAATTCGAAAACGGTTAGGATGTGGCTTTAATGTGAACCTAAATGTTTTGATATTTGGCCAGCTTCTCTTCTAGTAAAGGAGAAGCTAAAGAAAACTACTCCCTCCTAAACTGAGAGAGCAAATAAATGTTTATCCTTAACACGTGATGATTAAGAGTGAAAAAGAACTCTGCGACTGAAATACTCACTCTGTGCGAGAGAAAGTCTAGTTCTCCAAGGGGTTTGGCAGGTAGAAAAGGAAATTTGGGCAAAAATCAAGAGAACAGAAGAAGCCTGATCCAAGGCAGTTCTACCCAAAAGCTTTTTACTGTAGGACCTCTTGCAGGAAATTAGTAGGCGTCGGAAAAACTAACAGTGGACCCTTTCTCTACAGTGGACCACATCTCAGATTAACTCAATTTCTCTTAACATAAATCGAAAATTAGGGTAAATTAACCTAACCCTTATTTTTATTACCCTATAGTGAACCACTCGTCAGAATAATTCAATTTCTCTTAACACAAATCGGGAGCAAGGGTAAACTAACCTATAATGGACCTCTTTCCTATAGTGGACCACCCGCCAGATGAACTAAAAATTCTGCGAAAAAGCGAGGGATTTTCAGGAAAATACCACCAGGAAACATGTTATCCATCCAATCTGCATCATATACATTTATAAATTTCGATGTTAGGAGGGATGGAGGTAATCTGATGGGTGGTCCACTATGGTTTTATAAAATAAGGGGGTCCACTATAGGTTAATTTACCCTATACATGTTTGTGATGCAGATGAATGTTTCCCGATGAAAGTTTTCTGAAAATCTCCCAAATTTTCGCATAAACTCAATTAATCTGGGAGGTGGTCCACTATGAGAAAGGGGTCCACTATAGGTTAATTTACCCTAATAAATATTTCTCGTGATTTTAATGCAGATTTCCCGATGAAAGTTTTCTGAAATTTCCTCAAGATTTTTGCAAAAATTGAGTTAATCTGGCGGATGGTTTACTCTAAAATGGGGGTCCACTATAAAGTAATTCATCCCATTTAGACGTTCTCATCCCTTCTCTTGGCGAAATTGTTCGGAAATGTTCGGAGTTTGAAACAAAACTGAATTCTAAGTCCTCTATGTTTTCATGTACAGAACATGTTGATATACACATAGGGTATAAATTGGATGGAGCATATCGTTCAATGGACCACCGACCGGTCAGATTGACTCAAGTTATGCCGAAACCCCGGGAATGTTCAGGGACTTTCCATCGGAAAACATCTTTTCCAGCTAATCTGCATCAGAACTTCGATAAACATTTGTAAATTTCAAATTATATAAGAATAAGTAGTTTTTCGTCAGGGTGGTCCACTGAAGGAATTGGTCCATCCAAAGCAGTCTTACCTAAATAGCATTCTTTGCAGCAATATTAAAATTATCAAGACGAACCATTAAGTTCAACGCGAAAATTAATTTTCCATCACTTTTTTTATTGCAAGTAGTTACATCATAGCCTAAGTGTTCGAAATTTGATGCAGTGCGGTACTTTGGACACGAGACACTTAAGGGGTTATATACCTTTTTAGTTTCCAAAAAATCGAAAATATTTTTATTGGATTATCTTGAAGTACAACATCTTGAGAACATTTTCACAATTTTTTATGAAGATCTGAGCAATAGGGAGAAAGTTAGAGCGATTTGCAGCGCGCCTCGCCACGGCCGCATAAGCTTGAAACTTTATACGCGTTTCTCTCGGAATGGTGTTTCTCAAAAAATGACTTTGCCGTGATCCTGATTGCGGGAAAACTAACTAACCGATTCCTTCATCTTTTTTTTGAAATTTTTGTTATTAAATTCGCCGGTCCTTGAAAGATCGCTTTTTGAAAAAAACAGTTACATTTTGCCACAAAAAAAAATTAATGCAATTTTTAGCGTTCAAAACATGCATTTTTTTGGGAAAAACGTTCCCGTTTGCACTGAAAACAAAATACTCATAAAAGCGATCGTTCAAGGACACGGCAAACTTCCAAACTAATGAAATAATATGAGTTTTTCAATTTCAGTTGACCCGCTGAGTCTTTATCAGGATCACCGCAAGCCTCCGTAAAAAAAGCGTTTCGGGGAAACGGCCATTACTCCAGTAATAATCGGTATATCTCAAAATCAAACGTATTTTTTCGTTATTGATAAACTGTACTTTCAGAAAAAAACCACTTTGATGCAATAAAAATGGTGCTATGCACTTAAAAATAAATTCAAACTTCCCTCATTTTTCTCGACCAAAAAGGTATATAACTCATTAACTATTTGAGCGTTACTCGAGTGTCTTAATCAGATCGTAACCTTTTCGTATTTATCTATGTTATCTCCCTAGTTTAGTCAGTGAGTTAGAAGTTCTCACTATTTATGAGTTACGCATTCATTTTTAATTTAAAATTTATAATAAATTTTCAAAACATTACTGCCTTTCTTCATTGGACAGTTATCGGTAGTACGTAAATAACAACGCATGAGTTGCTAGCAGTAACTGAAAACTGAACAAATGTTATGGTATGATATAACAAAGGTACGTTTTCCCGCTAGTTGTATTCAATCCGGTTTTTATATTTAACCCACTTGATTTACAATTGCTTGCAAAAAAAATGGTAAAAGCAAGTTTTTGGGAACATACGAGATTTTGTACAAACATTCACAAAAAAATCATTTGTTAATATAAATCTTAATTAAAATAAAATTTCAAATGCCAAATAAACGAATCGCTTCTTGGTTCGTTTTAATTTTATTGTTATTCTGTGAAGTGAAAAATGTGGTGGTTTCTCTTTGTAGAGTATGACTTACGAAACGATAAATTAATTGAAATTTAGTGATAGTGCCATAGAGTTGAACTTTTCCCCACTTTAGTACGTGATTCTATTGATTTCACAAAAAAAAAGAGTTTAAAGTGTTTAACACTTCAATAATGACCAGGTATACAAATAAACATGAACTAGGAGAGAAAATTACGAGTTCATTTTTAATTTAAAATTTATAATAAATTTTCAAAACATTACTGCCTTTCTTCATTGGACAGTTATCGGTAGTACGTAAATAACAACGCATGAGTTGCTAGCAGTAACTGAAAACTGAACAAATGTTATGGTATGATATAACAAAGGTACGTTTTCCCGCTAGTTGTATTCAATCCGGTTTTTATATTTAACCCACTTGATTTACAATTGCTTGCAAAAAAAATGGTAAAAGCAAGTTTTTGGGAACATACGAGATTTTGTAAAAACATTCACAAAAAAATCATTTGTTAATATAAATCTTAATTAAAATAAAATTTCAAATGCCAAATAAACGAATCGCTTCTTGGTTCGTTTTAATTTTATTGTTATTCTGTGAAGTGAAAAATGAGGTGGTTTCTCTTTGTAGAGTATGACTTACGAAACGATAAATTAATTGAAATTTAGTGATAGTGCCATAGAGTTGAACTTTTCCCCACTTTAGTACGTGATTCTATTGATTTCACAAAAAAAAAAAGAGTTTAAAGTGTTTAACACTTCAATAATGACCAGGTATACAAATAAACATGAACTAGGAGAGAAAATTACGAGTTTAATTTAATTATCAATTAAATGTTGGCAATTAATTACAAAAGTTCATCTACCAGCATTTTATGACAGCCAAACTCAATAAAGATATGACTTTTGCACTCAATAATACAGCACTCGATGTGGTGATGCTACTGCAGTCCCTTATCACAATGGTGGTATATGAAAGATGCCACCACTCAGCGGGTTTATGATCCAACAGTCGAACGAATTCTTATATCTGCAATACCACAATTACGCAAACCCACGTCACGCTAGTTGCGCACCGAAATATTTATGCCTTATAAAATCGTTATGACGATCGCTGACCCGCTCTGTGCACTTTTCGCTTTGTTCGAAGCTGTCAGGAGGGAAACGCAAAAAACTGAAAAAAACACAGCAACAGTACACAACAAAACCTTAAACCCATATAAATGAACAAGAAGCCGGGACTACTCTTTGAAAAATTCAAGAATTTCACATTTGACTGAATTCGAGACCTCTCGGCGCGGACAATAGAATGGAGCCGGGCGGCGCTGGCTCCGCAAAGCTGCGGATTCTGCCGCTTGCCGTTGTTGGCCAGGAAGTGCTTGTAGGTATATCCCATAAGCTACCGCCAGCAGAAATCAGCCAACGACAACGGGCGTGCCCGTCATGCAACAATAGGGTTGGCGATGATGGTCCTCGCCAAACAGCAGGAAATGCAATCAGTCGACCGTGGCAACATGATACTCCAGCCGGGTAAACTCCAGCTGTTGGTGCTGCTTTTGCGGCTCGCAGCCACGGTGGTTTCATTTGTCTCAACGCATTTTAATAATCATTTCAGTGTGTGTGTGTGTTTTTTTTTTTCAGAACTTGGATAATACTATTATCGCCTGTAGTTGAAGACCATTGTGCAGTGGAGCCCAGCACAAGCCGGTCCGTTATACGGTGCCATGCCAGACCCAATGGAGGTTGATATGGTTCGGGGATTCCTGACTCTTACCTGCAGAAAAGAACAGAAACAAAAAAAAAAGATTAGATTAGAAACAACGTTAATTGGCGTCAAGCTTGGTGCGTGTCGAAAGGCACTGTACTTATTTTAAACGTTTAACACGTGCGCTGCAGTATGGTCAGTTGAAAAGATCTGGAGCAGAGGTGCAGCCAAAGTGAGGGCAATAGTCAGCCTCGATATTTTCTAACACCCGTGAGAGGCAAGTTCTGCACCGCAGACCACCCACCAATGGTTAAGTTCAAGTTCAGTCATGCTAGGCACCGCAGATTACAGCTGCAAGAGCACGGCCAGACAGCAAGAGCTCTTGAGTGCAGCTTAACGGGATTGAACGGCATCGGGAAGTGGTATCGCTTCAGAAGTACCTAATTGTGTAGTTGCTCATACCGTAAATTAGATCTGAAGCCGCTCTTTATGCATAGCTTCTTGAGAGCCAGCGGTTTTATATAAATCGCCCGTCAGAAGCTATCTGTGGGCTTTGTCGGTTGGATTCTCCTTGGTTTACCAATAAACCGATGTTCTGGATCAGTGTTCCCAGTTGGAATTCAGCCTAGTTTGCTCAAATGTTCCCGGCAAAGAATGAATTCTTTATCATACATACGACAGCAATTGGAAAGCCGATCGTTAGTTGTAAGTATTTTGCTTATAACATGTCTATCGATGGCAACTTCAAGTCCCTCCTAGTTTGCTCCCAACACTCGTAGTTGAATCCCTACTCGAAACAGATTCCTGTTCATTCTTTACATATCCTGCTTTCAATAGCGAATTCCCTGATCCCGATTGCTGATCTGCAAGCAGCCAGCTAGTTCATTGAGTGAAAGTACACATACTTTCGCTTTATAATCCAGCACGTCCATGTGCCGCCCATACGCTCTGAAACCCCCTTCCCCTCAACCCCGTTCCTCCTACCCACTCGGATTCAATCGGTACTGAGAGCTTATCTGAATGCCAAAAACACCCACTGCGATGGGTTTTCTTCCACTGATTCCATTCTATCGTATCCTCTATTCACCCAATTTACCTACCCTCCCTACACAAGCCCCCATTGAAAAGCTACTCGACGAAGTGCATAACTATGCGGCCAGTTCGAAGAAGGCGCTTCGCAAACAACAATAATGAAAGCTTGAAATCGCTTCCCCTCGATCCGAGCTCTTGCAAGGCAAACAGAGCTCTAGCAAACCAATAATAATGGAAAAATAGAACACACACACTCTCTCATACCCGCCATTCGATTCACAAAGGAGAACTGCTACATCAGCAGCCAGCAGCCGGGGAACGTGACCCGGCGGCGGTGGCGTGGGGCAACTTTAACGCAACTGCAAGCTGTTCTCGTTCCATTGCTGGGTAGTGAAGGATGTGTAAGCTTTCCGCTGCCAGATTGCAGCTTTTATACCGAATCGATCATCTCCGTCGGTTGCAGTAAGCAGCTGGACTGGACTCCTTCATCGATAAGTATGTTTACCCGGGCAGCTATCCGAAAAGGGGTTAAAGCTTCATGCCTCTCGATTATATGCAATGCACTGGAACTGTTTGTATACTCGAAAAAAAAAAACTGTGCTGCGTTCAGGGTAGAAAAGTTGGTTTTAGCGAATAATTGGATCTAAACTCTCGGCAAGTAGGTTAATTAGATGACGTATGCTCTTCATCTATATTATCGATGCATTTTCTCGTCTGCAAACAACGATTTGTGAACGTACGAGGAACTACATTTTGGAATACACATTTTCTAATAGCCGTTCAACAGATTGACTATTCATAACAGTTCGCAACAATAAAATAGTAAAAACGAGTACAGAATCATATTTTTACACAGCGGTGTGAAAACGTTTTTCAAAATCACAATTTTTGCTACAAAATAGGGCAAATTAACCTATAGTGGACCACTCGTCAAATTAACTTTATTTCTCTTAACATGAATGGGGGTTTAAAAATATTTGTGATGCAGATTGGCTGGATAAGATGATTCCCAACGGAAGTTTTCTGAAAACCCCTCGAGTTTTCGCACAAATTGAGTTAATCTGGCGGGTGGTCCACTATAGGAAAGGAGTCCACTATAGGTTGATTTACCCTAAATATTTTTTGTGATAAGTTTTCCTTATCCTTGATGAAACAGAAAATTCTCTTACGTATGTATTTATCTTGTGCACCGCTGCCTCTAATTATTTTTAGTCGAGTCGAGCTTTGCACGCCGATAATGATTGTAAATGTTAAATTTTTTCATCATCCAGAGACTCCGTGGGCCAAAATGTTCCTCAAAATATCTGTTCCTTTCCTTACTGATTATTTAGTCAAAATAACCCAAATTTCAGTGCTTGGAGGAATAAGTTCTGTTTTCCCTCAACAAAATTTTTGACGGGCTTACTTTCTTGAAGATTCTGCTGTAATGCAACCTCACCATAATCGTCAAAATTCTAATCTGTGAAAGATTGAAACACATTCTAATTAGTTGACTTGCTTCTTTTTTTTTCAAATTTATAAAAAATACTTTGAATTCATCGAAAAAGCGAGTTATTAATAACCTCTATTCATAAATTATGATTAAAATGGATTTGATTACATTGGTCAACACAGGTGTGACCCTAAGGCTCAAACAGGAAAAAATGAAAGATCATAGCTTTTTACGATTACTGTAAATTTTGGTGCCCCTAGCCACCAACACTTTTTAGAGACTTAAATGAGTATTCTCGTAAACATAAGTTGGAGCGTTGAGCAATTACTATGAGACACTTTGACGTAAATTGACGCGAACTCAAATTTATTTCTTTACTATACACAACATAAACTATACACAAACATAAAACAAATTAATTTGGTGTCCTCAGCCTCAAGGACTTGAAATACTGTTTCAGTTTATACCGAGACATTGTAAAGTCAATGGCTTCGCAGTGTTGATTATAAGAGTTCATCATACTATTTATAGGTCCATGTTTTGCGTACACTGGGGTCTTTTTTTACGCGGTTGGTTGTACCGCGTTAAAAAAATCCGCGTATAAAAAAACGCGTTATTTTAAAAAATCGCGTAAAGAAAAACTCCATTCTATAATAAGATCCGATTAAAAATAATGGCAAGTAAGTAATTATAAACTTGAAAAATAATATAAAAATGGTAACGAAACACACAAATTGAGTTTATAGTGCTTCTAAAATGAAAATTCATTGAAGAACATGACAATAACTTTTTTATATAATTTTTTCACATGTTTAAGCTTTCGTTCCTTTATCGGAAGCTAATCGCAACGACCCTGACTCGTATCGCTATACAATTATTAATGTAGTTTTGTTCCTTCTTCCCGAATCAACGGAAATTGCCTATTTTTTGATAATAACAGCAAATATATTAAAAAAATGCATTATTTAGATTAATAAAACAGAATATCTTATTGTCATGAACCATACGATTGATTTTTACTTTATTGGATTTACTTATACTAAACATATTTAGTACCGCGTAAAAATAATCTTCCAAATCGCGTAAAAATAATCCGCGTTATTTCAAAAAACCGCGTAAAAATAATCCGCGTTATTGTAAAAAACCGCGTAAAAAAAGTCGCGTATAAAAAAACCGCATAAAAATAACCCGCGTAAAAAAAGACCCCAGTGTATTCGGTACGATGATGGTGCATAAAAGTTCAAATTAAGAAGTAGTACTTCTGAGTCAACGTTCTGCGAAACGATATCGTTTACAAATGAAGCCATCGCGTACTCTCGCCGTTCTTTTAATGTTTGAATGTCAATCAACATGCAACGTGATTCATATGACGGAAGACGATGTGAGGTCCAACCTAACTTACGAAGAGCATATAGTAGAAATTGCTTTTGTACTGATTCTATTCTTTCTTCATATATGCCAGGACGAGGAGACCGAACAATGCTACAGTATTACAATATTGACGTCACATAGGCAATATACAAAGTTTTGATAGTATACGGGTCTTGAAAATTGTAGCAGAAGCGTTTGATAAACCCTAACATGTTGTTTGCCTTGTGTGTGATAGTGTTATATGGGTCGATGAAATTAAGTTCAGAATCTAAGATTATTATTAATTCCCTAATGCAATTACATATTTGGGCGTTGTTAATTTTCTGCAAAAGGATATTACATTGCATTTTTTTACATTTACTTCAAGTAGGCTTTTCTTACACCAGATGTAAAATGTGTGGATTTCATTCTGAAATACATTGATGTCTTCTTGATTTTTTATTTCCAAGAACAGCTTCATGTCGTCGGCATATATTAGAACTTTGATATTTTTGAGGATGAAGGAAATGTTGCTTACGTACAAAATAAAAAGAAGTGGGAGCCTTGGGGAACACCTGAAGTAACTTGAATGGGATTTGACTTTATTCCATTAAATTTTATTATTTGTTGCCTGTTTGTTAAATATGATTCCAGCCACTTCAGGAGACCAGACTCAATTCCAATTTTTTGCAGTTTAAAAAGTAGCATTGGTATGTCAATACGATCAAATGCTTTGCTAAAGTCTGTATAGAGAGCTTCAACATGGGTCCCATTATCCATTGCATTCAATGAGTAATCTACGAATTCAAGTAAATTTGTGGATGTAGGCCTTTGAAGAAGCCGTGTTGTTTGTCTGTTATTCGATTTTTGACTTGAGCAGATATTTTTTCAATGACAATTGCCTCAAAGAGTTTAGGAATGCAAGAGATAATAGCGATTCCCAATAATTACGTATGTCAGATTTCCGCCCAGATTTGTAAATAGGCACCAAAAATGAGCTTTTCCATATATTTGGGAAGACTCCACTTTTCAACGACATATTGAACAGCCAGAACAAAGGAGATGTAAGTTCCTTCGAAAGATTTTTCATGAGTGCTGGAGGAATTCCGTCAGGTCCAGGTCCTTTGGAAGGGTCTAAATTTCTTAGACCCTGTAAAACATTATGTACCTGAAGTTGGTTGACACCAACGTTTCTTGAATATTCTGGATTAAATGCAATATAATCGCGGTCGCGATTTTCTTCGGAAAATGTGGTATAGATTTCCTGGAAAAATTTTGCAAAAAGATTGCAATTTTTCTCCGAGTTATCACCAACATGTTCATCGAGTTGCATTATTGATGGAAAATTGTCTGATTTCAGTTTTGTTTTGACGTAATTGAAGAAGTTCTTTGGACAAGACTTAATTTCTACTGATTGCGTTCAGTTGATCACATATTTCCAAGTAAATTGCTAGATTTTCACTGCTATTGTGTTTTTTGAAAATTTTGTGGGCTTTTTGTTTGCGGTTTCTAGGGCAACTATTTTGAGCTTTGAAGCAGCATTTTGTTTCGCTTTTGTTGTCTGGCGTTATTATTCTTGGGTATTACAAATAAACTTTGTAGATTAGGAAATATTTGTATTCAGGAAAATTTCATTGAGATAAGAGCTCTTTCTGTCTTCGGCTAAGTTATTCCCCATTAAATTTTCAACATCAACATTGTTCAATGGATGGGACCCATTTGGAACGACTCAATTCCAAAATGATTCATAAATTAGCTCTTTGGATAATTAAAAAAATTGTAACTTATGCTTGAGATTCTGAACTGCCCCGAAAAAAGTTTCACTTACAGTTTAAACCATGCAGAAGCAGAACGAATTAGAAATTTTAAATCATTAAATTTTATTAAAATTTGAAGTTCTGGATTTTTTTCCAAAAAAAAAACTTTAAAGAACCCTATATTTTTCAAAAATTGACCTTATGCAGCCTGTAAACAGAGCAAAGCAAGCCTTGGTGCTACATACCGATTCGGAACTTGACCTTCTGTTTACTATACACAGACTTCGCAGCCGACTTTTAAGTGTACAGGACAATTGCGGGGCTAGCGCTACAATCCTACTGACACTAACAGTCTCTCCTGAGTCAAGACTCTAACCTACGACGACTAGCTTGTTAGGCAAGCATCGTACCTCGAGACCAGCTGGGGATCAGCCTGTAAACAGCATTCCCTCAAATTACCGCAGCAGTGAGGGTTATTATACCCTAGGCTTTCCTTTGAAGGTTTATCCCCTCGCTTTCCAGTTATAATTATGTACTAATATTTTGTGTGAAAGTACTGATTTAAAAAAATACTGATTTTGTCTGATTTTGTAATGAAGAAACGTTACTTTTCTCATTTCATTTAAAGAAAATAGCGGCTGAAGTGCATCGAGAGTAGAAAAAATTACGAAAACGTTGCTCCAAGTAAAACTACGTACCGCGATTGGATCCGTCGCTCTCAAGACAGTAATTTCGATGTAGACAACTGTATGCGTGAAGAAAGGCCAAAACCCTCCGAAGACGCCGAATTGGAGGAATCGCTCGATGAGGATCCATGCCAAACGCAGGAACAGCTTGCTTCGGTATTAGGAGTTACACGCTAAGCCATTGTTAAGTCAGGGTGACAAAAGAGTTTTCAAAATGAAATTCCCTGATTCTACCTGATATTCCCTGAAATATAACATTAATTTCCCTGATGTTTTTCAGCATCCGACACAAAAAAGTGCAACGTAGATCAACGCAACTCTAAAATCCCCGAGAAAAAGTAACGAGAAACCGAACCGTAGATGTCTCAAACTAGCCTTTAATGCTGAAAAAATCAGTTTATACGCCAACCAGTCGTTTAAAAAAGAATTGCGTCTCGATTAAAGAATATTTCTCAAAATTCTCCCTGATATTCCCTGATTTTCCTGAGCGAAAAATAAATTTCCTGACATTCCCTGATTCTCCAGGTTTTTCTAGATTTTCGAAATCCTGTAAGTGAATACATGCTTACTTACAATACGAGCAGAATAGAGCGTTCATTCCCCGGAATTCCGGGAAATAATAAAATCTACAAAAAAAGAGAAAACTGCTATTCGACCTTCATTTTGCGGTAGGGCTCAATCGTTTCATCTTCTCCCAAAAAACGCAAAAAAAAAATGTTTTTTTTTTCAAACGTCTGGGAGAATATTTATAAACAAAGAATAAAAGAGATGATGTGAACAATTTCGAAAAGGTCTATAATTTTAACTTGATTTACAAATAGGGAATCCCAGAAAATTACATCTCGGGACGCCTCAAAAAGAACGTTTTAGAGCAATGGTACGAAAAGTGATTCAACTGTATGACAACGCTGGACCTCTTACTGCCAGAGTCGTTGAAACTTGCATAGTTACAAGCAAATTCGAAGTCCTACCGTCGTATTCCTCAGATACTGTGCCGTCCGATAATTAATTGTTCCATGAGCCGTGACTGATTAGTAGTTCTGCTCATATAAAAGCATCGAAAAATAACTTGATGTGTGGATGGCCTCAACAGTTAATCACTTTTATCTAAGTGGTATTCGAGCTCTGCTTAAAACATGGCACAAAGTTGTAGCTAGCGATGAGCAATATTTTCACTTGTTTTACGAAACAGTAGTTGCTAGTTGCGCACCTAATTGTTTCTAAACATGTGACGATTTTTATTTTGACGTAAAATTCTGATATACTTTTACCTTTGTTATACTGAACAAAGGTTATAAAATCGGTCGAAAAATGCAAAACAGATCCCCGGCCTGGAAGGCCAAGTCGTATATACCATTCGACTTAGCACGACAAACTGAGCAAAGTCTGTTCGTGTGTAACACAGAATACTAACGCACCTTTCTTACAGAACGCAATATTCGATTTCGATGATCTTATACGCAAACGAAAGTCACTACGCTCCTCCAGAATGCTACCGAGTGGATTTTTGAGTGGCTTAGATTTTAAGATATTGATCAAAGAGTATTTTTTATATGAGACATTTAACTTTTAACGCAAAATGAATGGCACGGAGGGCCATGTAATATATACCAATCGACTCAGATCGATGAATCGAGCAATTTCTGTATGTATGTGTGCGTGCCTGTCCGAATGTATGTGTGAATACGTTGTTTATATGTGTAATATATCAGAATCGAAAAAAAAAGTTTGTCACAGAATGTAAAATTAAAATCAAATTAAAGCTCTTTGCTCAAATTAAAGTTCTTTGAGTTCTTTGAAAACCATACTGAGCGAGGTTTTTTTATTGGTTGTTTGAACTTTGGAATATCAAACAAAGTATATTTTAGACATTGGGTATTTTATTTTTTTAATAATTTCTCACTCTCTCTCACTCTCTTTTTTCTCCCTCCCTCTCTCTCTCTCTGTTTCTTTTTTTCGCATTTTTATTTATTTTTCAACGGAAATTAGTAATCATTAACAACTTTACTTTGCATAAATTTTATACTCTTGGTAGTGATCTGGTGTAAAAAAATTAGCCTTTTGTTTTTATAGCTTTTTTTAAAGATTCGAAATAGATAGAAACTGCAATGTTTACTTAACCCCTGTTCTCACCAGCGAAGCTACCGTTCTCACTCCCTTAAAAATATATATTAAATTGTACGTTGAACCCAGACTTGCAAACAATAAGATACATTTACAGCTTTTGGAAGTCAAGCATTGCACACTGGGAAAAAATGAACCCAAATTCCCATTAATTAGAAACCGCTGGGCTGGCAACCTGAAATATAGCAATTCTTTTGTAAAATTGGTCAATAAATCTATTAGTGATATTTTCATTCTGTGCAGGGCACGGGAAAGGGTCTACACGGTGACAAAAAAGCCCGGTCACACTTTTTTGGGGTCGCCTGTAGCCTACACGTTGCATCTCTCTGGTGCCATCTATATGTCAAATGAAAGGGTTAACTTTGCTGCCCAAAGTGGCAGAGTTTCGTTTCTGTGCAGTTTGTTTACATTGAGTTGTGAGCCATGGCAGAGTTATGAGCAGCTGTTATCGCTGAATATGTTAAGGGTACAAACCCGGACACACATTCAAACACCTAAAACCGCTCGGAATCAACCGGAAATTCGTGTACCGGACCATAAATCGGTACCTAGAGACCGGAGGCACCGAGGACAAGGCACGATCTGGACGACCAAGGTCTGTGAGAACTCCAAGGCTGAAAAAGATTATACGAGACCGGATTCGCCGGAATCCCGACCAATCTGCACGGAAGCTGCCAGGAATCTTGAAATGAACCGAGAATCAATCCGCCTGCTTCTGCGCAAGGATTTCAAAACTTACACCATACAAAAAACAGGTGGTTCATGGGGTTACTAAAGCTACAAAGGACAAGGGGTACCAACGGTCGCGGGAGTTGCTCGGTTGGCGTGAAGATGACGAGATTATTTTCCCGGAACCGGATTCTTTTTCCGGTTCCAAAATAAGACGTCAGTGATGGTTTGGGGAGCCATTTGCAAGAGAGGTAAACCGCCTTTTATTTATTATCGATGAAGGGGTCAAAATCAACGCAGCGTACTACCTGGACACGGTTTTGAATAAAAATGTTCTGCCTCAGGCTGAACTATTGTTTGGAGACGAACGAGTTATCACGAAAATCTGGGACGAGATGCCGATGAAGCACGTGCGCGCCGCTTGCGACGACTTTCCGAGACGTCTGAAGCAGGTGCGATCAGAGAAAGGTGGTGTAATTCCGAGATATCGTCTGTGAAGTATCTTTATGAGTTGCTGAATAAAGCTATGAAAGCCAGATTCAGATTTTTTTCTTATTCTTTGAAATATTGAGATTTTCCTGTGTGACCGGACTTTTTGTCACCCTGTATATTTCCAAAAATACGCAAAAATATGTTGAAACGGGGCAAAATAGACCACTTCCCGTGCCCTGCCCAGAATTAAACCATCACCAATCGATTTGTTGACCAGTTTTACATAAGAAATGCTATATTTCAGGTTGTTAGACCAGCGGCGATTATATAGTGGAAATGTGGGTTCCGGTTTTTCCACTAAATAATCGTCGCTAGATTACACTACGCTTTTAACCTTTTTAAATATAAATGTTGCTTTCTAATGTAGTACTCAGTGCAAACAGAGTATCCATGTTATCCCACTTCTCGTTGTCGCAGCGAGATGTAATAAAGTCCTAAAAGTGCTTTGAATTTTTTATATAGCCTAGGCTTTCAAAAAGATTAATTCTCTCGAGTACATTCTAAAAAACCAACATCCTTAAATATCGCGTCATTTTCAGATAATGTATTTCAAATGGAATATAATTGACAACTTCCATCAGTAGTCATATGAATTTCAATGAATTATGGTTCAAACAACGCTTATATAATAACAAAGCATTCAATGCATTCCGGTATAGTTCTGAACTATAAGCAGGTTTGTAGAAGTTGTAGAAGCTGCAATTCGCAAAAAAAAATTCGATGCTGAATCATAATTCTAGGTACTGCGATTTCTGAAAACCAAGCCATTGTTGTATTTAAACCTTGATTATCGGGAATTCAAAAATTAGCACTGCATTGAATTAACATACATATTTGCTGTTCTGTTATGGAATCTTCATCATTTTTATCTAAACAAACAGGCACATTCGGGTTTTTTTTTCATAAAATTTTAATTGCTTCTACTCTTATTTAAAAAATTGATTGGTGAACGAAAAAATAAAACTTATATACTTCAGTGATAACATTCACAGTTTTCGAAAAACCACGTCAAAATTTGATTCAATGATCGTATTTGGTTTACCCTCTGGAAAACTATCTTTTAAATTCATTTAATTCATTATTGATATCGGACCTCTTACGCGGGTATACGATTTGTGGTTTACTGGCATAATGAGCAGTTAGTATAACAAAGGTTTCTGCGCCGCTAGGTGGATTGATTCTGGTTTTTTCTCAGTGACAGCAAAATATGAAAATAAAATTTGTATCGGCCCTATTATTATTTTAAATTGTGACTTGTCAGCAATCTCTAAATCTAAGTTTACCAATTTTCGTAGTTTTCTAGTACCATGATATTGCAGCTGCTCTGTTCTAACGTAGAACTACGTCTCTCAGGAAGTTCAGCTACATAGAAATGTAAAATGAAAATATAAAAACGGAAAAAGGGTAAAATATATCCAACTTTGAAAGCTGATGAGTCGGTACAGAAGGCAGAATCACAAAAGCCAGAAGCACGAAAGGCAGAATTCTATGACCGTACACACAAGGCAGAATATTTGAACAGGTGGAAATATGAAAGGCAGAATTTTGAAGTTGAACGCATTTCCTTCGTTCTTGTAGCAATCGATTGAAAAGTCATCTATGGATCCGCCCACATGCACAAAATTTTAATTTGATTATTCGAACTATTGTACTATTGAAAAATGTCAAGTAAAAAGGCTTGAAACGGAGATTTCGAGACATGATTAATGGCTTGATCTCCCAAGCACAATCGACACAATTATGTACCTAGTAAATCAGGAATGCACTCTTTGTGCTATATAAAAACCTGCTTCTGCTCGAACCAATCAGTTTACTAGTGAATGGCCACTAGAACGGTCGACCATTAAATTTTCAGCTATTCTCTGTGTAATCAAGATTGATTCCCACAGTCAGGGTAAGCACAGAGATGCGATCAACATAATATCCGAAATTGAATCAAATAACATATTGTCTCTAAGGGAAAAATTGAATATTGAATTGAAAGAGTTTTTATTTTCTCGTTCATTTATAGTTTCACAGCGGTAGTGGTAGTGGTATCATTTGTCCTTACAGTGCTTTATTATTAGGCACAAAATCCACTAGATCGGTTTGATGCTAAACCAGGTAAACTATCACATTCTCAAGCATAACTCTCGAATTGAGTTAGTGCAGGCTGTTGGGGTGCTGGAATATGTTGAGAACTCAGTAACATAAGTGCAAATTATTATTTCTGGTTTGAGTTGTGTTAACATTAAAACATACACTCATTAAAGAAGTAATCGACTTCATATGTTACCGTCACACCGACACTTTAGGAACAGATGTGTTAATGTGAATTGTGATTTTGAGATGTTTTGTTGAGTTTGTGCTGTTGGTCGTCCAACAATTTTTTAATACATTTTCTTTAATTTTTTGTCCACAACAACATTTAATTGACACGGTACAGTACAAAAGAAATGTTTAACGGCGCCATTTAAATCTAGTGTCTTAATTTTAAAGGTATCTTAAAAACTAAATGCAAATTTGCTGGTTCGTTGTTTACTGGGTGTCTTGATGTTCCATTGAGCTAGGAAATCATGGAAGGCGAAGGCTTGTATTTCTCGGACCCTGTCGGATTCGTGCGGGGTCTGGTTGCTGGTTACAAATCCGTGGTCTTAGTGTGTTAGTGTAGGCGGAAGGGAACGGTAATAGACTGTTGTATGGATGGATTTTTTTAAAGTGGTCCCCGTGGCTCTGTGGTTAGCGATGTCGGTCGGCTAGCTCTCTCACACGGTTGTGATATCGGGTTCGATTCCCAATCGAGTCAAGGATCTTTTCAAGCTGGAAATTTTCTCGACTCAGCACTGGGGCCTGGTGTATCGTTGTACTTATCCTACACATACAAAGTGTGCCAAAAACAATATCGATAACGAATTCTCTCAACTAATCTAGTTGATCGAGACCGCTATTAGCCCCAAGGCTAAGCGTGCGATATTGTTTTTTTTTTATGGATGGATTTTAGGAATACGTATATAAATACATTTTCTTGTTGCATTATTTACATTTTATACCTCATATCATTTCCATACAACTTTGGATAATAGTCACCGGTTTAATTTTCTATGTTATATCTATCGACACCGCTTTTGGTTAAGTCTAAGTAGTTGCAACTATAGCGTTCACTGCAAAGCTCCTAGTCCACATTCCAGAGAAAAAAATGTGACATGTTCGAATAAAGTAGATAGTACGATTAGTTCTAAGGAAGTTCGATTGGTTTTAAGGAAGAGAAACTATTAACGGTTAAAATTGTTATAGTTCTCAAGTAATAAAATTATGCATCGTTCAATTCTGAGAGACAAAGTAATACATATCTTTAAAATGAAAAGCATGTTTTATTTATTTAGATTTTCCCCGCGTAAGCAGCATGAAATTTTTTCCTGGTGAACACATCTTGTAAATCTTTTTTTGTTTGGAACCTTTATTCAAATACCGCTCCAAAGTAAACCACCGGTTTTGAAAAGAAACGGAAACAGTTCCCAAAAATGTAATTCATTTCAACCCATCTCAGGGCTTGAGCTCGAAGCAGCACGAACAAACAACGGCGTTGGGCGAAGTACACTCGAGCGGAAAGCGGAAGGAAATAAATAACCAGTATCAGGTCGAACAGGACCCGTGCTCATCATCAGTTCAATTCCAGCTGGTGAACCCATCCGTGAAATGATGATAAAATTTTGCATAGTTTTAAAAGCTTTTCGACAAGTTTTTGGCAAGCACTTTTCGTCATAATGCACCGTTCGTATACGTTCTCGATTCCAAGCTGACTCATGGCGCGACGTTGCACGAGATTTCACAACGAAAACCTGCCGGTACAGCAATTACTGCTGCCACTACTACGTATTTCGGCGATTTACTGCTCCATCCATACTTATGCTAATTTGAAGCATCAGCTAGTTCATCACTCCACTGTTGGAAGCCAATTTCGTTAGCAACTCCTTGCCAACCAAATGGATTACTAGCTTGTAGCGCCTTCTCCCATGTGCTACAGACGAAAATGTACGATCATTTGCAAACCGCTTTGTTTGAGTTGGTAAATTCCTTCCACAGGGCTGCAATCGATCGTACTTAGTAGCAACAAGAGTGCACTTTCAAATAATCATTATAGAATAAGAATTCACGTACCGGCGTCCACCCCACTTTTACCATTCATCTATTTCTATCGCACAAAGCAAGCGAAGCCGTTGCAGTCGCGCGAGTCATCCTATTAAGTTTTATGGCTTTTCAGAGTGCGGCGTCACTGGAAAAGTGATTCCTCGGCGCTCAGTGGTAAACTTTTTGCCTCCCAAAACTAAACTGTCTTCACCAAGATCGAAGCTCTTTGGTTGGGAAGAAGATGCTAGGCGGGCTAGCAGGCAGGCAGGCAGTTTACAAATTGAAGAAAAGTGAAGTGGAAAACAGTTTCTTCACTATCGTAACCCAGGGCTGGCTCTGCCTGTGATGGAACACTTCATATCTTCATAAACTCCGTTAAACTCAAGTCGATCATTCTCGGTCGGTTAAAGCCGGGTGCTAATGGAATATGGGAGGATGTCTTTAACCACAAGTGTGTGCGCTTTTTCACAGAGCGATTCGAGCAGTGTCGGACCGGACTGGGTTAGGATGCTTCGCAAATTTTGTTTTGAGAAACTCTAAGCCACCAATACGACTCTGTGCTTCTAGCCGAAGCACTCCCCTACTTGATGGGTTCTGGATGTGCAAGCCCGCGCGAGATGAGACAGCCTTGAAGTGTTCGGGAAGCGGGAGCAAATTTGCTTTCCACTTTCTTATGCATGCATCATTACGTATCTTAAGTTGATGGGAAAATGTTTTCCTTTCCGGCTGTGTTCTGGCTTTTACCGGGTTGCGCCTGCACTGAGAAGTGCACTTATCGATATAATCTCTTGCGCTCGGTTTGCCGATGGGAAATGCTGACAGGCTGAGCTAAGAGCTTATAATCTGTCAGATTTAATTGAACTTGCGAGTGCACGCACGGGTCGCAGAAGGAACGACTGCATGCAGATAAGAGTGCACTCGATTGAACGGTACGGGTAGAAAGTTTTCTTTATTGTGCACGCTTATCACATGAGGAATATGCCAAGAACAGCTTTTTCATAATATGTTAATATTCATAATTGATAAAATATGCTTTATGAGTCCGATTCCATTTGGAAAAGTGTATTGAAACGAACTCCCTCGCCACATCGCTTTAACCGACAGCATGGTAGTTTTTAAGAGGAGATGTCTAGAATAATTAAGTGTTAATTATGTATATGTTTTCGCAGTTATTATTGTAAAATACTCATTAAACATTCGCTTTGTTGTATTTTCTACTACTACAAGTCGCACTTCATATATTCGTAATTCATACACTTTGTAACGAAAAATATTTATGTCTTATGTTACGTGTTTAATAAAGCAATACAATACTTGCATATTTATTTGTATTTTTTCCATTATATACATTTTTCATTGTTGTTTAATGTCCGTTTTTTTCTCAGGGTTTATTATTTCTTTGGGATGTCAAATAAGGTACATATCTACAACTTTACTGAAGACATAATATGAATCAAACAAACAATTTTGCTCAGACGAAAAAAAATTTTTTTTGATAATCGTAACTTTTGACGTAGAATTAAGTCTTACGGCAACAAATTTAAGGGTACAAATTGAAAAACTGGAAACATCAAAAGTGTGGTGAAATTGTCCATTTTCAAGTTCTTCAAACTCAGTCATTTTTCAACAGATTTCCTTCATTCTTTCAACAATCAATTGAAAAATCAGTTCAGACCAATCCATCAAAGCCTTTGGTCTTAAATTTTTTTCAACATTGGGTTTCTGTTATATCCGACTTCTGGATGTATAGCATTCAAAGTTCAAATTTTTTACTAATGAAAAAATTTATTTATAGTTCACGAAAATGTCGGCATCGATTTGTTTTTAACCAAATGTAGCAGAAATACAGAAACTTTGAGATCTTGTGTTGTCTCGAACATTGTTTAATTTAAGAGACAGATCTCTACGATTCATGCATTCCTTAGACAACTGGCATCGAAAAATATGATCGATATTGAACATTTCATGATTTTTTTTTAATTGGTCAAACATGTGAAACTTTGGCAGCATTGAGGCATGGCTTCCGAAAATCCGATGGTAATAGCCAAGCCAATCTTTTCGACCTTTGCTTGTGACTTATGATACATTAATCCAATTTGAACCAATCTTACTGAGAGGAACTTTTTTATGATTTTTCGTAGTCCTATACTAACTTTTTAATTATTGGCTTTGTCCCTGTCACCAATTGTTAACAAGAGAGGAAAACTTGATGGCTTCTCTTTTTTTAGTTTCCTACTTATTTAATTGCCATGCGAGAATCGTTGTACCTCCCACGGGAAACAAGGTGTCTAGTATCAGCACTTTATTACGGCGAAGGAATATCGGCAAATTAAACTGCAACGAATGTCCGTCTGTATGTGTAATGGAACTCGTGACAATACCTGTTTCTGGAAAATCGATTACTGCACAATTGAGTTGGAATTTGGTTTGGGACCTTTTTTTGAAAAAGTCAAAACTTTTGAAACCTATCGCTAAATAAAATTCAAAAAGTCGGTTTTCATTGGCATTCTACTAATTCTACTGTTCATGTCATGTGAAAACAACCAATCGACCATTGATTGATATGACGATTTAACTTTATACCCGTTTTGATGTTTTTTTTTCTTCATCTATAGTTTATTTGACACGGCACAAATACAATTCAATGTTTAACGGCGCCAATTATATCTGGTAGCTTACTTTCTAAAGTATCTTAATAACTAAAAGCAAATTTTTTATCCTCGCTGCCGACTACGAGCTGAAACTAAATCTAACTTTAAGCTAGAATATTTTGCATTAAAAGCACAGGTTTGCTGTTTGATGGTTTTAATTGCCATAGGTAAGCAGCATATAAAATTTGTTCCGCTGCTGGGCCAAGATATTACGGACTGGCATTGGGTTGTTTCCATCGGGCCTTGAGAGTATCGTGCGGGTCTGATTGCTGTTTCCGGATCCGGGGTCTTAACGTGTTCTTGTCGTTTGGTTGGATGTAGGCGGAAGGGGATAGGACTAAACTGGGGCGTGGATGGATTTTAGGAAAACGTATATAAGGGACATGTAGGATAGGTCACGGCTCGCCAAGACATCACGAACAGGAACAGCCGGCTGCCTACCTTCGGCCTGCAGGGAAGCTACTAATATAGACCTGGCGTCACGGTGTACAGGGCATGACCAAACAACGTGCTCTATGTCGTGATAACCTTCACCACAGGCACAGATACCACTCTCCCCGAGCCCAACACGACGGAGATGCGCGTCAAATCTATAGTGATTGGACATAAGCCGGGACATCACGCAAATGAAATCCCGACCTACATCCAACCCCTTGAATCACGGGTTCGTCGATACCTTGGGGATTATGGAATGTAACCACCTTCCCAGTTCCCCCTTGGTCCAAGAATTTTGCCAACTGATGATCGTATTCTGACGTACAAATGCGAAAAATTCATTAAAGGCAATTGGTCTTTCATAAATATCACCGTTTGTTGCGCCCACCTTAGCCAAAGAGTCCGCTTTCTCATTACCCGGTATCGAGCAGTGTGAAGGGACCCACGCTAAGGTAATCTGATACGATTTTTCGGATAAAACACTCAGATGTTCCCGTATTTTCCCCAGGAAATACGGAGAGTGCTTAACATCTTTCATCGATCGGAGAGCCTCAATGGAACTGAGACTGTCCGTAAAGATGAAATAATGGTCCGTGGGCATTTTTTCGATAATCCCTAGGGTGTACTGAATTGCAGCCAACTCTGCGACGTAAACAGAAGCAGGATTATCGAGCTTATGGGAGACGGTTAAATTGTTATTGAAGATACCGAAGACAGTGGACCCATCAAGAAGTGATCCGTCAGTGTAGTACATATTGTCGCAGTTGATGTTTCGATATTTATTGGAAAAAATTTTAGGGATCTGCTGCACGCGTAAATGATCCGGGATTCCACGAGTTTCTTCTATCATGGATGTATCGAAAAACACAGTAGAATCAGAAGTATTTGATAAGTCGACACGATTTGGAATATTCGAAGAAGGGTTAATATTTTGGGACATGTGATTGAAATACAATGTCAGAAAACGGGTTTGAGAATTAAGTTCGATTAACCTTTCAAAATTTTCAATCACAGGACGGTTCAAGACCTCACATTTGATAAGAATGCGAGAAGACAGGCTCCAGAAGCGGTTTTTCAATGGTAGCACTCCAGCTAAGATCTCCAAACTCATCGTATGGGTCGATTGCATGCAACCCAAGGCGATACGCAAACAACGATATTGTATTCGCTCCAATTTGATCAAATGTGTGTTTGCTGCGGAACGGAAGCAGAAACACCCGTATTCAATAACAGACAATATCGTTGTTTGGTAAAGCCTTATAAGGTCTCCTGGATGGGCTCCCCACCATTGTCCGGTTATTGTACGAAGAAAATTCATTCTTTGTTGACATTTTTTCATCAGATACCTCACGTGACAACCCTAGGTGCCTTTAGAGTCGAACCAGACACCAAGATATTTGTGTACCAAAACCTGAGAAATCGTTTTACCCATTAATTGTGTTTGAAGCTGAGCAGGTTCATGCTTCCTAGAAAAAACTACTATCTCAGTCTTCTCCGGAGAGAATTCGATACCTAGCTGTAAAGCCCAAGCAGACAAATTGTCCAAGGTATCTTGCAATGGTCCTTGCAAATCGGCAGCTTTGGCTCCTGTAACAGAGATTACACTGTCGTCTGCAAGTTGTCTTATCGTGCATGAATTTGCCAGACATTCGTCGATGTCATTTACATAAAAGTTGTAAAGAAGGGGGCTTAAACATGAGCCCTGGGGAAGACCCATGTAGCTAATGCGAAAAGTTGCCAAATCGCCGTGCGTAAAATGCATGTGCTTTTCGGACAACAAATTGTGCAAAAAATTGATCAAAATTGGAGAAAATCCTTGTCGGTGAAGTTTACCCGAAAGAATGTCAATGGAAACGGAATCAAAAGCCCCCTTATGTCCAAGAACGCAGACGCCATTTGTTCTTTGCGAGCATACGCCAGCTGAATATCTGTTGAAAGCAACGCAAGACAATCATTCGTCCCTTTGGCACGGCGGAAGCCAAATTGAGTATCTGATAGTAGACCATTTGATTCGACCCAGTGGTCTAAACGACGGAGTATCATTTTTTCCATCAATTTCCGGATACAGGATAGCATTGCAATCGGCCTATAAAAGTTGTGATCAGAAACTGGTTTCCCTGGTTTTTGGAAGGCGATCACCTTCACTTGCCTCCAATCCTGCGGTACAATGTTTTGCTCCAGGAACTTATTGAACAAGTTCAACAAGCACCTCTTGGCATTGCCGGGTAGATTCTTCAACAAGTTGAATTTGATTCTATCTAACTCAGGCGCGTTATTGTTACAGGACAGGAGGGCAACTGAAAATTCTGCCATCGAAAAAGATGATTCTATCGCGTCGTGGCCCGGAGACGCATCGCGAACAATGCTTTGCTCAGGAACAGAGTCCGGACATACTTTCCTGGCAAAATCAAATATCCACCTACTTGAAGACTCCTCGCTATCGTTGACCGTTACGCGATTCCGCATTCTTTGGGCTGTGTTCCAAAGAGTGCTCATCGATGTTTCCCTCGACGTCTCGTTCACGAACCGACGCCAATATCCGCGCTTCTTTGCTTTAGCCAAGCTTTTAAGCTTAGTATCAAGCTCCAAATACCGTATATAGTCGCCAGGTATACCTTTCTTCTGATAGGTCAAAAACGCGTCGGATCTTTGCGTGTAGACATCGGAGCACTCTTTGTCCCACCACGGAGTGGGAGGCCATTCTTTGATCGCTACGCCGGGATATTTCTTCGTTTGGACTTGCAACGCGGCGTCGAGAATCAAGCCCGCGAGGAGATTGTATTCTTCAAGTGGTGGATGATGTTAAATCGACTAGACCGCTTTTGAAATCATTTCCTCGTATAACTTCCAATCGACATTCCGTGTGAGGTCATACGGAATGTCAATTGGTCGCATGCGAGTTGACCCGTTTGTAATTGAAATAAGAATAGGCAGATGGTCGCTACCGTGAGGATCGAGGATTACCTTCCATGTGCAATCCAACCGTAGCGACGTCGAACATAAGGATAGATCCAAAGCGCTTGGGCGCGCTGGAGGTTTCGGGATACGTGTCATTTCACCATTGTTTAAAATAGTCATGTCGAAGTCATCGCAAAGGTCATAGATTAAAGAGGAGCGGTTATCATTGTAAGGAGAACCCCAAGCCACACCATGAGAGTTGAAGTCTCCCAAAATCAAACGTGGCGAGGGAAGAAGTTCTATTGAATCAAAGAGCAGCCGTTGCCCAACCTGTGCTCTGGGTGGAATATATATTGAGGCAATACAAAGCTCTTTACCTTGTATTGTCATTTGACACGCAACAACTTCGATGCCTGGAATCGAGGGGAGGTTAATACGATAGAAAGAATAGCACTTTATAATCCCTAGAAGTACTCCTCCATATAGGGTGTCTCGATCAAGGCGAATAATATTAAAATCATGGAAGTTGAGATCAATATTTGAAGTAAGCCAAGTTTCACAAAGGGAAAATGCATCGCATTTGTTTTTATTTATCAAAACTTTAAACGAATCAATTTTTGGTAAAATACTTCTACAATTCCACTGTAAGACAGAGATAGAATCCTTCATATACGCAGTTGAATTAGGCATCAAAAAATACAATCGCTGCAAGGAGGGACCATTGGGCAGTCAACTGCTTCAAAAATGATCTAACTGTTGGGAGGAATGCTGTAAAAAAATTTTTTATTGGATCGGGTACATTGAAATTTTCAAAAATCCAGTCCACAATGTCAGAAAATTTCACTAATCCAGAGTTTGTTTCATCAACTGGATGTGCAAAAGGAACAACTGGGGTTTTAGATGTTCCTGGCAGTGCTGGGAACTCCTTCTGAGACTTTAAATTTGCAAGCCCAGGAGGATTTTGCTTCGGTTTTTCCGCAGCACTGTTTGGTTTGTTCGTACGTTTCATTCCACTTTGAGAAATCTTAGGACCTTTACGGGGAAGTTTAGGAGAAGAAACATTTTTCCTCTTCCTAGACTCCCCAGGATTGGCATAAGATGTTCCCGCTGATGAATCGTCAGAATCGGTTTCATCAGAGGACAACAGATCAAAGGGGTTCGATGTTATGGTAGAAGTGGTTCTTCAGCATCTCAGCATAAGAACGCTTTGAACGCTCCTTAAGTGACCGCTTGATTTTATTTCTGCGCTGCATGTACACCGGGCATGTGGAGAGCTCATGCTGGTTTTCCCCACAGTGAATACATTTTTCAGCATTAACACTGCAAGAACCTTCCGCATGAGTCTCCCCACACTTGCTACATCGTGCCTTATTGCAGCAGTAGGCGGCTGTGTGGCCTAACTGCTTGCAATTGGTGCAGTTCATAACACGAGGTATATACAATCGCACAGGCAGACGAACCCGGTCGATCGAGACGTGGCTAGGGAGTGCAGATCCGGCAAACGTAACGCGAAACGAGTCTGACGGAGTGTAAACTTTTTTACCGCCGACGAGAGACATGGACCGCAATTGCTTACAATCCAAAATCTTCGCCTGTGTTTCAGTATTTTTGAAGCAACCGTGAAGCAACCCTCTCGTGCGGGTATGTAGACGCGATACTCGCGTGTGAAGAGCTCAGAGCAAGCGATAGCATTGGCCTGTGCCAGATCACTGACCACGACACGGAGCTTGTTAGGTCGGACCTTGGAAATTTCGGTCACGGCCTTGTACCCCTTCGTCAGGTCTTTAGAAATTTGCAGTATGTTTAATCGCTTTGAATTCACTCCTGCCTTTGGACGAAAATAAACAGTATAGCTGCCCTGTTGAGATCCGTCCGGGTTAAGCCTGGGGCGAGGGGGGACTGGAGAATGAACAGGGGAGGGGGTAACAGAAGGGTCAGGGTCAGGGGGGTTCGGGGATGGTGGCACGGGAGGCGTGGGATCTATATCCATCGCGCTAAATGTAGCGCACTAGCGCACTAGCGCCGACAAGAACACGTACCTATTTACTTCTTCCTTCCAGCAGTGGTTGTCCGATCGTTCGAAGCTGCACCCAAAGCAGCCAGCAGCACCAGTACAGCAGCACCAATACAGCCACCAGCAGTGAGCCGGGTGTGAGATCACTCAGCACAGCGACACGACTCGACTGTCAACTGATGGCCTTGAAATAGGAAGATCTATTCACTGTGCACAGATCAAAACTGCAGCTGGTATTTTGCACCAATACAGCCAAAGTTGCGAGCCGGGTACAGAACGTAGCGACACAACTCACAATCTAGTTGGCCTTTATCGCGAATAATACACCCTTTTGTTTGGCTATTCGTACACACGGATCGAATTGTAATAGAACAACCACTTTGCACGTCCGTTTCTGTCGAGTGTTCGACGCGGAATGTTTTGATGTTTTTGTTATTGGTTAACTCGCACTAGTTCACAAAGACATGCCAGGCGGCAGTTTTACTCTCGGTAGTTACGTATAAAAGTAAGCACGCAATAATTTTGTCTTCATTGTATAGTTGATTACTACAGCAAGAGGGCTCTCTTATTGGAAACTGGCTCGACCAGCAGCCGACAAAGCAGCAGTTGATTCAAGACCAGCTAGGCTGAGCAGGCGACTAATTCGATCACAGCGTTCCACAGCAGACGGACCAACCGGTGGACTGCAGCACTGCATAGCGTTGCTGAACATGTCCAGATTTGTTAGTAATTTTGTGAATGATCGCTATGCAGTGCTTGCTTGCAGCGTGTGCGAGAATAACAAGAAAACTAGAATCATTCCATATCATCGATATATGGTAATCAAAAATCAACGCTTCCCTCCAAGGTTTGTATTTATGATTGCATATAATTCATCTAACCTAGATTTACATAAATGATGGTCATAATCGTTTTAAAATAATCTACATTTAACAAGTTGGTTACCAATCAACTAATAAAAAAAGAGTACTGGAAAAGAATTATAACTAAAATTTACCGCTTCACACCATCTAATTATTTATTCTCAATCAAGAGTAATTCCAAACCTATTGCAAAAAACACATTGACATCAGACAGGCTATCGTAAAGCGTTAACCTTGCGGTCGTGTCTATCTAAATCTAAATTTTTTTCATTTCTACATGATAAAACAAGCGTCAACATTTTGCTCATCTTTTAAAGTTTCATTAAATAGATTTTTATGAAATGGACTTTTCGAGATAATAATTTTGCTTCAGAAATTTTGAAAATGTTTTTATTTTGAAAGACAATTTTTTTTTCAACTTTACTGAAGACTTTATACCGATAAAATAAATCGGTTTGGCTCTAAAAATATTTGCACTGTAACGCAGCCACCTTTGTTTGTGAAAAGGGGCCGAGAAAAGTGCTGTAAGGAATTAATAATGCATTTAAAAAACATATTTCCAGCTTAGAGTTTGAAATGAAAAAATATCGAATTTTTCTATTATTTTTTTGTAAAACCTCTAAGTTTTATAATTTACCGGGTGTTACTTGAGAACGAAACAAAGTCCGCAAAGAAATTATTTTAATTCGAAGAACCTCACCGTATCTCTATTCTAACGCAAAATGAGGAAATATCAAATCTTTGCTACCCCGGAAAGCTGTCTTCACACTGAAAACTAGACACGACCAACAGATATTGATTGTCAAAATCCATGAAACTTGTGTTGTTGCCAAATTAAGCTTCACCGGAAGAAAAGGCCGTCTGTTTCCAACCATCTGCTAGTACAGCCAGGTTTTGTTTTACGCGGGGGATACATACGTCGTAAAAATACCGCGTTAATTAGAAAATCCGCGTTAAAAAAACCCGCATTAATTCGAAAATCCGCATAAAAACCGCGTTAGTTGAAAACTCCGCGTAGAGTAAACCACCAAAAAAGGCTTTAGAAAACCCCGAGATACTTTACGACTAGTATTAATAATTGTCCTCTTTGACGGTCATTCAGCATCCTTCAGAGAACCGAGGGTTTTTCTTGACTAAATCTTTTACTTAATAGACGTTTTTAGTTCGGAAATCCGCGTTAAAATATTAAAAATTAAAATAACCTGACTGTATAATGGTTTGTTTGAGCAAGTCTGCTGCTTTTAGGCTTGCTGAATCTACGGATTTGTTTCACTTCTACGGGTGCACAATGAACGGAGAAATCTGCAGAATCTACGAAATTACACGAAAATGTTCTGGAACCTCTGGCTGCCAACGCTACATTGTTACAGTGCCGTCAGCACTGTTGCTACCCGCTGCTACTGAATTCGGAACGTCTTTTTACCATCCACCAGTAAAATGATTGATTTGAGCAAAAGCAGACTCTCATATGAAATAAAGTGTGCATTCCTGTATATCCAGATATTCTATTTTGTCGACCGTGTTAGGGAAAGCAAGCAGTAAGCGACAACTCACATGTCGAAATCTGCATTTGAACAAGACTTGACAATTTTCAAAAATATAATAGTTCGAATAATCAAAGCACGATTTTCTTCGATTGGGGGGGATGCATAGCTGATTTTCCAATCGATTGCTGCAAGAACGAAGGAAATTTGTTGAAAACTAACCGAAGCATTCAGAAAGGAACAAATTCCTTCCCCTTTTCCGTTTTTAGATTTTCATTTTACATCCCCATGTAGCGGAGCTTCCTTCGAGACGTAGTTCTACTTCGGAAACCTCTCAAACATCACTGTAAATAAAAACTTCTCGGTAATTTGAAAGACATATAACATACATTACGGTTGAAAGCAGTGTCATACATCGTTGGTTCCAAAGCATGGCATTTGGATACTGGGGAGTATTTTTTGCAGCTTTTAACAGCTTTCAGTTTTTCAAAACCAGGAGTCGGCATCTTGAGTTTCTGTTTTCGCTTTCTAAACCTCTTGAAGCGTTATCTTGGTTCCGGAAACAGCAATACACTAAAGTCGCTTTTTACGCGGGGGATATATGCCGCGTAAAAAAACCGGGTAAATTCCGGAATCCGCGTGAAAAAAAAATGCGTAAAAAGCGACCTTAGTGTATTATAGGGTTTTAATCTAAATGAAATAAATAAAGATTTGAAAAATCTCTTAGAAAAAATTTTTATTTATTGTAGTTCAACTAGCTTTTGCGCATAGATGTATTATTTATACCCTATATTTGACAATATAATATTGTTTTTTTCGAATTCCATGTTTTCAAAAATTTACATTGGATCAAATTTTGAGCCATTTTTAATTGAAACACAGTCCTTATTATTATCCTCACGAAAATGTATTAAAACATAATGCAAAATGATGCTCTAACCGATAATGTTATTGTAGTCGTTTTCGCACACCAATATATCGAAAAAAGTATGATTATACGTTTGATAAAAGTTGCGTTCTAATTAACACGCATTTGTTATGTAGAGTTCAAACCTAATAAAAAAATTGAAATAGGACAGGAAGAATTATGACAATAAAAATGTAAAAATTACATCCGAGTACCAGCAACTGGAAATTAAAAATAAATTAATGCGTAGGAAATCATAAAAAAATTAGCTGCTGTTTACACAGCTCTAACAGAAAAATGTTATCAATCTCCTTAAGTGCTCTAATAACTCTAGCCAGTTTCAACATGTATAAACAGGCGAATCACACGAATTGGTTGCTCATACAGGATATAATTAAAACTTTGTCGCTATCATGCCATCCTGCTTAAACGTAAGTCAAATAAACAATGATTAAACATGAAAGCACATTATCACGCTGAATTATTTCACAAAAGGCAATCAAATACTTTCTCTAAAGGTCGGCACATTGCTGTGCAAAATAATAGAAACATGATTAGTTCTTCCTTGTTGGTAAATATATAAATTACCTTACACACCAATTTTTCTTTTTGATCTGCTTCCTTCAATCTCACAGAAGTTAAAATATACCTCGATAGAAGCAACCCAATCCCTTTTCCAAGAGTAGAGTTTACTGTAAAATTTAATCGTATTTTATAAAAAAAAGGTTAACCCTTGAAACGGTCCTACGTAATAGTTCACCAATCCGTGCTGCTACTGAAATTACCACTAGCAAGATCGAACTCCGAATCATGCACCGACAGTAAGCCGGTTACTTCCTTATAAGAAACTTTCTCACAGTTTCAAGTTACTCAATCTTTCGCAACACCGAGCCAACTCCAGCTGCACCCGTGCACTGGTACAGTTACCGATTTAAGTACGCTGCAGGCTACCATTTAGAGAACCCGTAAATCAATCCGGTTATGATTGCACTAATCTGGGACCGGCGAACCTTCAGTGCTTAATCCATAATTGAAGTTTGAACTTTGATAGGCTTCCACAGGTGGAGCGGAAAAATATCGTCGATTTTCACTTTCGCTTTCGGTTGCCGGCAGCCAGCACCGCGAATCCAGTGGCTACGGCGACGACTGGATACCGTGCGAAGCTAAGCCAGACCAGCTCGTTCAACTTGGTTGGTCAGATGGGTAATTGGAGAAAAGTCGCAAACAAGAGTGGAAAAAAAATGTGCGTTCCACTGATTAACACTCTCCGCACGGCAGTTACGACGGCATCATCGCTTATTTTCTATCACACCGAGTCGGCTGATTGCGAGGGAGCACGTGTTTTGGTTGAGAGTGCAGTGGGGTAAAATTACATCCTTGACCGAAAGTTTTTACTGCACCCATTATTTCCGCACACGGCTTGACCGGATGAACTTCTTCAGCTTTTGCTGCGCGCGAGAGTGAAACTAATCGGATTTTTCTTGCGTGTTTCGCGTGCGTCTTTTAACCAGACAACATCGCGGGGAGATGAAAACATGGTGGCTTGCGTGTTAGGTGAAAACTGCAAGATAAAATTGAAACGTGGAAATATCGCGCCGGGCGGAAAGTATTGCGTAACCGTGGAAGAAGGCGTCGGATGATGGAATTAAATTACCATCTACTAACTATAATGGCAGAAAATTTCCACTCAGGAAGTGAGATAATGTTTTGCTTGGTATGGTTGAGAAGACAGGTTCAACATTCACTGGTTTCAGTAGTGTAACTTTCGATTTTGTGTGTGTGAAAAGCTACTGGCGGAAATATTACATTCAGTTGTCGGGTGAAGCGATTTAAGGTGTCCTTGCGTTAACGATTGCTTATTGGAAGGTTTGTTTTTTGTTGCCTTGCGACTTCATTTCTGTGGTGCTAATAAATTTGATTACCACATTATCGATCATTTAATTACGCTAACAAAATATGACAAGCGAGGTCGTGTCGAAAACATCGAATCGACACGTAGCTCGGAAGAGGATCAACAAGCCATCTCATTATTATTATTTTTATTCCTTCTCACAGAAGCCATTCCGTTGCTAACCGTATTTGACAATCCATTAAAGTTTCATATCCAATTACAGCCGTTCCATTAACTGGGGACCGCAGCAAAGAGCAGTTCAGTCGGCACGCATTAAGCAAGCCAGCAGTCAACCAACAGAACCAATCAACTTCCCAGTTTGAAGCAGCCTGCAGGACCGGCCGGTGCGGAAGCCACTTGTATAAATACTCGCTAGAGCTGAGACCATGAACCCCCACACGCCCACGCATTTCTTGGGTCGTTGGCTACCGAGCTGAAAGACGACGGTGACACAGCTTCGGAACTCGGCTGAGGTGTGAACTGCGATGCTATCACTCAACCTTCATTTGAACCCTCACGAAGGTGATAGCTTTCACTGGACGATGGTTTTAGGCAGTATATCGTGCTTTCATAAAATTCGACTTCTGGTGATAACGTTTATTGCACAGATGGTAGGTGATATCGTTGGTGAAGGTCGCAGCTGGTTGCTCAGAATAGATTGTATTGATAGAGGTGGGAAAAAGTTTCCGAAACAAAAACTGCAACTTATCACGGATTGTTTGATTTTGGGAATTATCAACCGCTACCAGGAAATCACTCTCAATTTTATTCTAGATGATCAAGTTTTGTATAACATTTGACATTCCTTGTCGGAGTTTATTGGGATACTGTTTGATTATTGCTCTGATCGCAGCTCATGAAAGGCAGGGAAATTGGGTATTTTTCTCTTCTGATGAGTTTCAAAGTAGTTCCATCTAAACTACGGTAAAGAAAAAAAAATGTTTTACTATTTTCTACTGTCATACAAAATTATACAATACATTTTAAAATTCAATGTAAGATGAATCTGCAATAAATATTGTATGCACTGCAAACCTCGAACATTTTGCCAATTATCAATTTTCGTATCGCAAGATTCAACTGGTCAATTAAATAAAGTCATTTTTTTTAGTTTTTACGCTTATAAAACAACAAATATCTTTCCAAAGTAAATGGTCTTTAAATTTTCCATTTCATATTTTACCAGCAAAAGTCCAATAATATTTTGACCTGCCAACCTTGCCTTCATATGTACAGTAAACTTCAAGTTTACATAGTTAAATTAGTTGTAGAATGAAGAGAAGATCAAGACAACCCGAAGCATTCTGTTTTTGGTTTTTTAGACTCATGGTAATATTCCGTTACATTATAGTAATGCAAATTCTGAAAGGTGTCGATACATCCTGCTATTTCGAAACAAAAAGTGTGTAAAAAAGGCTAATGCAGCTCAAATTAAACTGTGAAGGTACAAAAATAGATTCCAAGTATGCAAAAGCAATTTCAACAGAACAAATTTTGAAACAGAACTGAATCGACGCTATTCGAGTTTATTTTCCAAAAGCAACTATAAACACTAAACTATTCGGTTACAATATACCTAAGTTTCTACTTTACAGGGGGTAATCTTTTGAATATTTAACGTGAGTAAACGAGTTCAAGAAACAAAAAATACACACGTACTGTAGCTGTTAACATTGAAAACAATATAATGAAAGCAACAAATGACTGATTTGAAGCAAGCTTTGCTTAGTTTGTTTGACTCACGTTTTAAATTAAATTTTGGACTCTAATTACAATGTCATGAAGATCAAAGCTTGCGAATAAGAGCGAAAAAAAAAATTACTCCGAAACATTCGTGGGACTAACGCAACGATTATCCAACGAATATTCGACATTTTTTTAAACATTTCTTTATCAAATATACAATTACGTAAGACAATTGTATTACTGGTGAAGATTTTTTCACTGCAGTTATTTTTGCCCCAAAATAGAGCATGATTATAAGTTTATACAAGAGTTGCGTCATAATTGAGACACATCCGATATTCAGGTCAGGTCAAACCGAACCAAAAATTGCGCTAATTTCATTCATCAACAATGTGGTTTTATATCTTCGTTTTGTACGACCTAGAAAATCACTCATGTAAATCAAAATGCTGTCATTGAAACAATGCAAAATTGTTGGACGCGTCACATGTGGAGCAATTTCGATCCAATTTCCACAATTTTGGGAAAAACAGTTATCCAGTAAAAAAACATACCGAAACTCGAAAATAACAGGACCTACAAAATCTTATGTCTTATGACTCGAAAGTGTAATTTTTTCAAATAAAACCATAATAAAAATTCATATACAGTGACATGCGTTCGTTTAGACGCACCATGTTTTTCATAAATTTTTCTTTCAAAACTATCAAACTATCAAACTGAAACTATGATATTCAAAACATCACTTATATTTATTTGTTATCATGAATTAAAACAAACAGCATTATTTCTTTAGAAAAAGTGCACTTGATAGAAATAAAAAAGGGAAAAATTAAAAATAAGCTGATGCATTCGTTTAGACGCACCTTAAGTCAACGTAGTGAAAGCTTAAATTTTCTGAGTCAATCAATTGGCTAATAGTTTGTAGCTCCTCCCTCATTCCTAATAACTTCAAATACTATTCTGGGCATTGAATTGACAAGGTTATGGAGAGTATTTACAGAGATTTAATGCCAGCATGTACGTGAGCATGATTTAAGGTCGTTTACTGTGTTGAACTGGCATCCATTGGCGTAAACTCTTGCAGCCAATATACCCCAGTGGTTCTCGATCGGGTTGCAATCCGAATTACATGTTGACCAATCAAGTACGGTCATGTCTGTTTCAGAAAACCAGGCCTTGGTTTGTCGGGAAACATGAATAGAAGCGTTGTCTTGCTGAAATACAACAGGTTTTTCCATATGATCTCCTAGTATGGAACCAAAACGTCTTCCAGAAGCTCGCAGTAGTTGCTGGAATGCATTTTGGTGGTGATCCAGCAGATAGGAATCTCTTCGTCATAAGAAAATCCTCCCCATGCCATAACCGTTCCTCCACCAAAATTTCGCTTGGATCGAGTGACATTAAAATCCACCAAATTGTGCCAGTATGGACTGTAAGAGTCAGGGCCATCTTTTTTCTGATGAGAAATGGCCTATTATAGTCAATACTGCCACAATTTGGTGGATTTTAATGTTACTCGATCCAAGCGAAATTTTGGTGGAGGAACGGTTATGGCATGGGGAGGATTTTCTTATGACGAAGAGATTCCTATCTGCTGGATCTCCACCAAAATGCATTCCAGCAACTACTGCGAGCTTCTGGAAGACGTTTTGGTTCCATACTAGGGGATCATATGGAAAAACCTGTTGTATTTCAGCAAGGCAACGCTTCTATTCATGTTCCCGACAAACTTGCTCTTCATTCTATTTGTTAATGACGTTACCCTTGTGTTGAATCGTCTCAAAATATTGATATATGCCGATGACATGAAATCGTACATGGAAATAAGAAACAAATCAGACATCCGACAATTTCAACAAGAGGTTGACATTTTCTACGTTTGGTGTAAAAAAAGTCTTCTTGATCTTAACGTAAAGAAATGCAATATTATATCCTACACAAGGAAGAGAAATCCTGAACATTCCAGTTGCACTCTTGGACATCAAATTGTAGAAAGGGGTTATCAAATTAGAGATTTAGGAGTGATTATGGATTCTAAGTTAACATTCATTGATCTTTACAATACGATCATCAATAGAGCCAACAGTATGCTGAGTTTTATAAAAAGGTACAGTTATCATTTCGTAGACCCGTATACTATAAAAACTCTTTTTGTTACATATGTTAGTTCTATTTTAGAATACTGTAGTGTTGTTTGGTCGAATTATCAAGACGTCCATTCCAATAGAATCGAATCCGTACAAAAACAGTTTTTTTTATATGCACTAAGAAAACTAGGTTGGAATTCATTTTATCTCCCTTGTTATGAATCGCGTTGCATGCTCATTAATATAGAAACGCTTGAAAAAAGAAGAGCAATTGCTTCGGTAGCTCTTGTCAACGATTTAGTTTCACAACGCATATGTTCGGTAAATTTGCTAAGAAAACTAAACTTTTATGCTCCTACACGCTCATTAAGAACACAAAAAAATTTTGTATTAAATTCTTATAGAACAGAATATGCCATGGCCGGGCCAGTTAATAGTATGATGAGTCTTTTTAATAAATATTGTGAAGTTATTGATTTAACGATGTCGCAAAATGAAGAAAATAAATGAACACTATAATTAGACAACTATATTTGTGATGTTAGCAATAGTTTTAAGATGTAGTCTACTATGAAGATTGACGTAAATAAATAGAATAAACCAAGGCCTGGTTTTCTGAAAAAGACATGACCGTACTTGATTGGTCAACATGTAATTCGGATTGCAACCCGATCGAGAACCTCTGGGGTATATTGGCTGCAAGAGTTTACGCCAATGGATGCCAGTTCAACACAGTAAACGACCTTAAATCATGCTCACGTACATGCTGGCATTAAATCTCTGTAAATACTCTCCATAACCTTGTCAATTCAATGCCCAGAATAGTATTTGAAGTTATTAGGAATAAGGGAGGAGCTACAAACTATTAGCCAATTGATTGACTCAGAAAATTTGAGCTTTTACTACGTTTACTTAAGGTGCTTCTAAACGAATGCATCAGCTAATTTTTAATTTTTTGCTTTTTTAATTCTATCAAGTGCACTTTTTCTAAAGAAATGATGCTGTTTGTTTTAGTTAATGATAACAAATAAAAAATAAGTGATGAGATTCAAAATCCAAATAGTTTTGAAAGAAAAATCTATGAAAAACATGGTGCGTCTAAACGAACGCATGTCACTGTAATTACAAAAGTTCGTACTTGGTTTCTACAGTCGGAAAAATATTCGATGTTTTCAAAAAGTTTATATCGCAGTTAAATTCATTTCTTTCTAACCCAGACGTGACAGACGGAAATAGAGAATGGTATACGATTGGAAATTAGGTAGTTAGAACCGGCCCGAGCTGTCTTGCTTGTTCGAAAACTACTGCGACAAGGAGTCGAAATCGCAGCATAGATCCTATTGCAAACACTTCTTCAAAGTATCGCATCCACTACACTAAAAAAATGGACAAAAATTGTCGATTTTTCATGGGTTTACCTTCACACGCACTGACGAAACAACCCGTATAATCATAGTAATCCATGAGTCAGCAGAGAAAATTTGACAGCTCTATTAGTCGAAGCAAATGTAGACTTCTTAATATATTTCATTACAGTTGTCACAATGTTTTTCTTACGTATTGAGCAATATTTTTAGTGTATTTCAGACAGTTTTTAATTTGTTCTTTTGACATTGTTATGCCAATGGTTTCACAATGTAGATTATACCAATCAATCATTAGATTTATGGGACCATTTTTTGCATAAATGTTTCTGTACTGTTTTTCTGAAAAAAGTTTTCTTGTTCTAAGATGCCGTGAAGGTGTATAAAAGCTGAATTGTGATATTGATGCAGATGAGTCTATACGACTAGAAATAATATCGTTGACGAAGAATAACATTGCAAATTCGCAGCGTTGTGGACGCTGGATACGCGCGTTCTGGCATCTACAACATATTGGCACTATTGGACAACAATCAGAGCATCGAAAGAAAGCCTGGTTCCGAACGACCGGTGACCCTAAGCGACAAGAAGCACCAAAGGATGCTGCAGAAGAAGAACGAGGGAAAAGTGGCTACGTTGCTGCGTGTGCTTGGCCGGGAGGTTGATGCAACCGGTCAAACAGTAAAAAAGTATCTGACGAACATGAACATGCATGTCAGAAAGTGGTAGTTCCCTCCACTGATCTCGAAGCTGCAGGCAATGACGCAGCGGCAGGGGCATGAAAAAATGGCAACGACTGGCAGGGCACTTAGTATTTAACTTCTCCCACGAAGGAAGTGAGCTCCGAGGTGAAGTTAATTTCACACACCAAGTTCCCCAAGAAGGTGCAGCTGTGACTGACAATCCGCGAGAAGGGGATGTCAAAGCCGACCTTTTGTTCGTATCGCACTGACCGGGAAAGAGGAAATTTATGGCACGAAGTGCCAGCCGGAAGTTGCGTCGTTCATCAAGAAATACCATAAGGGTGAAGACGCGGTGTTCTAGCCAGGTCTGGCGTTGGTGCACTACACGAAGCGATCGTTGGAGGAGGTGGAACGGCTGAAGTTTGATGTGTTACCCATGTCGACGAACCCTGCCCAACGTCCCTGCTAAAAAAAAGAATTGGCGGCAATTCAGAGAAACAGAGCGTCGGTTTCATAGTGCTAGGAAATCAAAAAACAAGAGTCATCTGGTGCGTGTTGAGGATTGAGGGCAAGTTCTCAAGCTACAGTTTAATCACCAGCTACGCACCGACAACTGACAACTCCGATGACATCAAAGACGAGTTCTACGAAAAGCTCGAACAAACCAATGACGAGTATCCAAAGCACGCGAAGGCATAGTATTCACTCGTCAACCGATAGAAAAGGGTCTGAGGCTAATGAGTTTGAAAGGCTTATATAATATATAATCAGGATTTGAAAAAAATTTTGTCCAAAAAAATGGATTTTTGCCTAAAGTTTTGTTGCAGTGTTATTTGAAAATCGAACTGTATTATTCTCGAAAAAAAATAAGACGGTCGGTACTTTTCGGCTGTCACTGATGTTAGGTATTTTCAACGGCCAGGCATTGACTCTGACCATTATTTCGTCGTTTGTAAGATCCGCGAACGGTTGCCGAACGCACTGAAATCTCGCAAAGAGAAGACGAGTTTCAATATTCAGCGCATGAAAGCTGATGAGTGGAAGACGTAAAAGGGTGGTGGAGTAGTATTTACAATGCCATTGTAACGACTGCGAGAGAGGTGGTTGGTACAACGCATGGAAAATCGTGTAACGGCTAGTTAGATGTTGAATACCGGAGAGCGACGGGCGAAAATGGAAAGAGGGATACAGGGAGGCAAGAGCTACCGAAATCCGTCCAAAATCGGAAGAAGCGCGATCACGAGAAGCAGGTGCTCGCCAGCGTAGTTTAACAACTTTGCTAGAAACGACGTACGGGGCTTTTATAGAAGAGAATCATGCATGCAGATAGCTGGCAAGACATCAGTCGAGTTCGTAATGTTAGATGGACTGGAGCAAGGCGCTCTTCAACTTAGTTCCAATATCTCGAAGTACGAAGAGCAAATGTGCAGCGAAACGGTTCGATCAAGACGAAATCTCACATACTCCTTAGTTTTGCGGACGACGTTGATATCATCGTTATCGACCGTAGGGCCCATGGAGAAGGCTTTCAAGCCTTTTAAGAGGGAGGTGGCGAGGTTTGGACTTATCATTCTGCGAGGTTGGGGCATATTATCTGCCAAAACAAAGTACATGGTAGCTGGCAGCGTGCGTGAGAGCTTCGGTGCTGTTGGTGCTAAAGTGGAGATTTGAAGTGGTTGATGAATTCGTGAAGTAAAACGGAAAGTTGCAGATGCGAACAGGGCCTTCTATGGACTATGTAAGCAGTAGGGTCCCGTAGTTTGCAAATTCACCTGACTCTAGCGCTGTATAGGACGCTGATCCTCCCAGTGGCCCTTTACGGACATGAAGCATGGACGCTGAAGAAAGCCGATTGACGAGCACTTGGAGTTTTTGAGAGTAAAGTTCTGAGTTCGATATTTGGCGGTAAATTGGAAGATGGAGTGTGGAGCAGGCACTTGAAACACGAGTTGTACCAGGTATACAAATAAACTGATATAGTGAAGGTAATACAGCGTGGTAGGTTTCAGTGGGCCACCAAAACTATCTTTAGCAGAGAACTAGTAAGAGATCATCAAACGGTAAATGGTCCACCGTCCAACAAAGAGAAGTGAATTCAGAAATTTCGCCTTTGACCCTTTTTTGTGCCGGAAAAAGACAACCAGAGGACCGTCAAATCCGCTTCAATAAATACTAAAAAATTTTTATAATGATTCATAGTGATTTTACCGAAGCCCGTCTAGAAATTACCTTTGGCTCTAGAGTAATGCAGGTAATGCAGCATGTTGGAGAACCTGCATAACATAAAATTAGCAATCAAACCATCAAACATGCTGCAATAAAATTTAAATTTCTCGAAAACTGCAGCAGATAGAGAGTTAGTGTCGAAGAACGAACTGTAGAGCGTTTCAGAACGTTCAATATGAGTAAAACAAAACAAAAATGTTTAACATGTTTTTTGCGAGAAAACATCAAAATATGTTTCTTTCCGGAGAGTAGTCATTTCGAAAAAAATAATGACCACTGATGCTGAGGAAGTCAGTCTATGATTACGAGAAACTGAATAGGAATTCATTTCGGAATAACCAATTACGATTGGAATAATAGTTTCCTAGTTATAATTTTTGGGACAGTAAACAATGAAAACAAACAGTACACTAAAATGCTGTTTATCCTTACCCTTATTTATCTTATTAATGATCATCAAGTAGCGGTACTGCAGTGATCACATTATTTTATGGCTTGTACCTACTATTTTTCGATAACGCAATCATAAGGCAACTTACGACTTCATGATGGTTCTATTTTCAAATCCAATCTCCTTACAACTAGCAAAAATAATCAAACCGATTGAAAACCAATACCAGCGGCACTGCAAAAATTACTAATTGTACTAGTAAACTTTTGCTCGGCCAGTTGCATCACAGTTCATGTGCACAAGCAGTTGTATAAACAATTACCCAGTGTTGGCAGCTCGTACACGGTGTGCTACCCATAAGTTTTACAACTAGCAGCACATATTAAATCATTTCTTCACCGTACGGCTTTTGTGCATTGAAGTGTAGGAGACGTGCAGCGTATGAAAAAATAACAAACCGCCACTCCGGCTGGCAGAAAACAATCGGTTTTGTGCATTGCAGCTGACATTGAAAATTCAAACTATTAGCCTATGGTTGTCCAGTTTGTGCGCGGTTGTCTGAACTTATATATACGCTCTAGTAGACAAAAGTATTCCCCAGCCCCCGCATAGCAATTGTATTAGACGCGTAGTCGGTTGAAACTAACATGACCGTAGGGCTAATTACGGCGACGTGTTTTGTTTGCTCAAAAAGCCCTTTATTCGTCGTTTTCTGCGGGGTCATTTCTGGCCTAGGGTTGACCGGTCAGAGCAACCGTTGTCAACTACGTCTGTACTGTGTGGGTAATGAAGGCCTCCAAGAACACGGCGATCGTTTACGCTCCCTTCCTAGAACTTTATTTTAGTTTCATTCTCCATTACACGGAACGCCTGCGTCTCTAATTTGTTTTCCCTGGCATGTTTTCGGTTCCGTCTAGCGGAACTGTGATCTTCCGAAAATAAACTTACCAGATTTCTGAGCCGATTTCACGAGATGGGATGGATGGGGAACCAACAGCACTAATGGAAATGAAAGAAGTCATTCGGCAGCCGGTTCCGTCGCTGTGCCACGCTTATAATGCAAAAACAAGCTGCTGGCTGGCGAGACGGTTATTTCATCTTTAAAGTAACGACGCCGTCATCGCCAGCACCATCACAAGCGTTGTTATTTATATGTTGTTCTGCAACATTTGGGAAAAAACGACGAAAAAACACTTTCTCGCCATAACGAGCAAACTAAGTGTTGCAAACGGAAAATACGGACGACAAAAATGTTGAAAAATGATCAAGCCTATTGCATTGCCTAACTCGACGAAAATCATTCGAACACGCAAATCGCGGTGTCTCAGATTATCGCGCATGATTCGAAGTTTCCCAACCGCAGTCGACAACCGAGTTCCGATTGCTTTCTCTCGATCGAGTCTTTCAGTAGGAGAAAAAAAATGTTCTAATTTCTTTGGCTTGCGGATGGACGTTGTTTATACGTTCCGTCAGCGCCCGCGTGAAATGGCCGTATGCCAGGCACCCCGGATGTAATGCAGGTCGTGCGTTGACAGGATGTGGAGTGAGTGGAGAAACACTCTCACTCCCCGGGTGCTGGAATTTCCGCCAGCACAGCACGAGCAGAGCAGCAACTGTCGGTTGACAGAGTGAAGATAATTAATGAAACCGAAAATAAACATATCGCCTACGACTGCCGCCGCCGTGGTAAATAAGTTTTGTGTGTTGTAGTCCACCCCGGTGCTGTTAGCGAGTTTGCTTGCCGCTGGAATCAGGCTCGGAGGATGAATGTTTTGACTGCTTTCGAAATATTCGCATTTGTACAACTTAGCGTCTAATTAAGAAATGATTAACAGTTTAATGGTACGATTTTTCACTGTTAGATGTTTAAATGGATGTAATCCATTTACACAATATGGCACACATTTACATAACAATGGATTTCTAATGGTTAACTATAACAAGGGGTTTAAACTATAACTAGGAAAACATAGTTTAGTTTTCTATATTACCAAAAGGAACCAACATCTTTGATAGAGATAGAGTTGTAAAATCTCCTCAAGCTCTGTTTTAATATAGAAGCATAGTTGTACTGCAGTATTTCTTCTATGAAGAGGAAATATTTTATGCACTTTTTTGCTCTCCTGTAGAGCCAAAACACAACTGCATCCATTGATTAGGATTTTTGTTATATGATTCATATTTTGTTTTATGCATGTCAAATATCCTGTCCCAATGAAGATGTAAAAGGCATTAGTTAACATTGAACTCATTCCCAGTTAGTTTCGACTCGTTTTATAAAATCTAATACTTAACCAGAATCACTAAGTGCTTTACAAACCCCTTTCCAAATACAGACGTGTATTGGTTGAACAATGTTCCACAATTGCAGAGTAAGTATTCAGCAGTTTCAGTTTTAAGCGGGTAAAAACGGCATCCTATTTAATGAGCTTTTCTCTCTTTACTTATATGAAACCTACTCGGGGAGTCAACAATCTGTAACCACCCGAAGATCATTTATCTCAAGATTAAGTAAGGTCCGAGCTTTTATTGCACTTGGTATTGTAAATCTGTTGGCTTGCCTAGATGTATTCAGAGCTCCGGGACTCCTCTAACTGGTTCCGGAAAAATCCTGAATATTCTAGTTTTTTTCATTTCCTTCAATACCACCATGGCCCCAGTATAGAGTTACTTCGTTGCCAATTCTTTTGACGAAAGAATGCATTCCCACACTAGCTGCGGTTAACATTCAAAATCTACACACTCAGTAATAGCATACATTTCTGCTTGAATGATTTGTGCAACAATTTAACGCATTCCAGGGAACGTGCTCTGGCATTTTCACTAATTTTCGACACATCGCACAGTGGAACCAAACTGAAAAAATTACAAAGGTTGTATGCAGTGCAGAGCCACGACCGCAAGGTTGGCGTAGAACTACATAAGGTTGTTTGTTAAATTACACTGGGGTCGCTTTTTACGCGGGTTGTTTTTAAACGTTTTTTCAAAAGGAATATTTTCACAATAATGCGGATTATTTTTACTCGATTCGGAAGATCATTTGTACGCGGTATCAAATAAATTTAGTATAAGTATATCTAATCGAATCTTTCAAATGCGGTACAATCAGCCGCGTAAAAAGCGACTCCAGTGTACTTGTATTGAATATGCTTAAACTTTTGTTCAAGGAAGAGTTGAAGTGTCACCAAATTTCAGTTTGCACATACTTCTCTGAACAGGAATGGAACAAACGCTATACAACGCAAACAAGTTTCAACAGTCACAGTGCATGCAGATTAAAATAAAATTTTACTGTAATGCTAGCGCAAAACGAGAAAATATTGAATCTTCAATAATTTGTTTGTTGTCCTTATAAGGACAATTGTTGTTCAATTTCATATCAGATATAATGTTGATCGCATCTGTGTGCTACCCCGACAGAGGGAATTGAGGCATTTTTCTGATAACACAGTTGAAAGCTGTTTTTACACTGAAAATGTAGCAACCCACATATTTTGAATGCCAGTATTTTGAAATGTTTGTGTGTTGTCAAAACACGGCAATTTTTCATTAGAGTAAGTGCCGGCTAATGTACGTCCTACTGATGCTGCTCGCTAGTGCACAAAGGGAGCTTTTACTAGAGGAAGTGCCGCTGCATCAGCTGATATCGTTACTGATAACACTGCAGCTGCTGACGCTATCCGCTACCACAGCTACTGTTGCTGTTAAGTAAGAGTTGTTGTACAGGTCGGACTCGATTATATATAGTTTCCGATTATTTTTCACTATTTATAATAGAATTTATATTTATATTTATTTACTTATTTATTTCATCCAACATAATGGTTTACATGAAATGTGGGTGATGGGAAAAAGCCAACAATTAGGCATAAAAAACCCCATATCTTTTAACATAAATATATAAACTTAGGTCTAACACAGAACAAATATAAGTAACAATAAAAAGTGACATATCCATAGTTCTAAGCAGAAGTCATGTAACATAGTCAAGATTTTAAAATAAAAATAAACATATTAGGATTACAGGGAACGGTACTTTCGATATACATCCATTTTCAAATCGTCTCTTGAAGCAGCTTCCGCCGGAACAATTTAGCTTTCTCTCCAAATTCGAATAGATGAAAATATTTATTAAAAATTGCACTCATCGAGTGTAGCGGTGAGTTTAGGAGATAATCCGTTCTGACTAATGGGCGACAGAGGAAGCCGGCTCTGGATCTCAGACGCCTGGAATGCGCACTGACGTAAAGCTGTTTCAACAGTGAGCTGCAATCAGTCTCAGTTGAATGCAGTTTGGCAGCAAAAACAGCTTTCGAGACTTTTCGTCTTTTCTCCAACGTGGTAATGCCCAGCAATTTTAAACGGGCTGCATATGGAGGCAGGTCGAACGGGTTGAGCCACCTTAGATTCCTGAGGGCGTACCAGACGAACTTCCGTTGAATGCTTTCAATTCTTCGTATCCAAGTGGCGTGATACGGTGACCAAATGACGGCGGAAGACTCCAAGTGAGACCGTACAAACGCAAAATAGAGTGATCGAAGGCATAGCGGGTCATCGAACTCCTGGGCGATTTTGAATAAAAAGCCAAGCTGTCGGTTAGCTTTGTCAATAACAAATTGCTGATGCTGTCGAAAAGATAGATCTGAATCTAGATACACACCAAGATCTTTTACGGTTTCAACACGCTCCAACCAGTGTCCAGCGATCGTGTAGTTATAATGGTAGGCTTCGCGACTAACTTTGTGGTGAAATGAGATGGTCACACACTTTTCGACGCTAAGGGTCTTTTGATTTACAATACACCACGTAGCAAATTGCTCCAGACGAGACTGTAGAGTGTCGCAATCAGCCAAACTTTTTACTTCGGCATACATTTTAAAGTCATCACAAGCATACACAAGCTTGTAACTTCCTGTAAATATGTCCGTGGCATCGTTAAAGAACAAAATAAACATGATTGGCCCGAGATTGCTGCCTTGAGGCACGCCGGAGTAGTAAGTGAATTCCTGGGAGAGAGTTGTGCCAATTTTGACCTGTAATTTCCTCTGTTTCAGGTAAGATTCCAGCCAGCTGCAAAGGCGAGTGGAAAACCCAAGTTTTTTAAACTTTTTTAGAGCTATGTCATGGTCGATACGACCAAAGGCGGCCTTCAAATCGGTATAAATTGCATCGACTTGGTTACCTCGGGAAATTACATCAGAGCACAGAGGGGTAAACTCCATGAGATTCGTGTCAACTGATCGACCAGGCATGAATCCATGTTGCTGCGTAGAAATGTAACTGCGACAGTTGAACAGTATATAGTCGCTAGCTACTAGTTCAAGAACTTTAAAACCAGCACAAAGGGACGTTATGCCTCGATAATTTTCAACAAACTGTTTTCTACCTTTCTTGAACACCGGAAACATAATCGAATTTTTCCATTCTGAAGGAAACCGAGCTTGCCCATCCGGCCCAGGCGTGAATGAAGATTTCAGTTTGCGTAAGGCTTTCAACAGCATGTCTTCGGTAATATGGAAAGTATCCAAATCGACTACATCTAACGGCACGTTTTCGAGGCATTGGGGATCAATCTGTGCATGGTTACGAGGACTAAATACGGTGACAAAATGCTCGGCAAAAAGTTCATATTTTTCGGCGTTTGTAGAAGCCACCACATTTCCCTTATTTATTGTCGCAGGTAACCCATTCTCTTTGTGCTTTGATCGCACAAACGACCAGAATTTGGCTGGATACTGACGTAACCGCTCTTGAAGCCCTCGCACATATTCAGCATATCGTTGACGATTATATCGTCTGTAGTTGCCACTAGCTCTGTTGAACATAGCTTTTGTAGTAGGATTTCGATTTCGAGTAAACTTTTGAAGAGCTGCTGCACGAATTCTTTTCAATGAACGAAGTTGAGCATTAGACCAAATAGGTTTTCGTGGAGGCTTGAAAAGTGGAGTGAATCTCAATAAAGCGGCTTGAACAATCAAGTTGAATCGGAGTAAAGCTTCATCAACATCGTTACAACTAGTGACTGGCTCCCAGTCGACAGTTTGAAGGTATTCACTAAGTGCTGAGTAATCAGTTTTCTTGAAGTTCAATGCCGTCGTGTCTATATCTTCAACTAGCGGTAGGTGAGAGTGTACTATGACATCAAACATCAGAGCAGGATGATATGAATCCAAACGTGCTAAAGGATCGTCAGCGCTAACCGGAATTGTGTAGTTCGCTCCGTCATTAAAAAACAACAGGTCCAAGTATCGTCCGTTAAAATTACTGACTGGATTCACTTGCAGTAAGTTGCACCTAGCGGTACCGTCAAGAAGTATTTATTTAACCGATGCTTCGTTCCGACCACGACGTCTGGAGGTAGTGTTCGAAACATCAACAAACATGTAACCGTGGCGTGAACGCTTCCATGCGATTTTGGGTTGATTGTAATCACCAGCTATGATAATGATGTCGTTCAAACTTGCAGCATCGCAGATCTTCTCAATGCAGCCGATATGGAGTTTCATAAGCTCAGGATCTTTATTTTTCTCGGGTGGTAAGTAAAAACATCCAACAAAGAATTTCAAACCATTCAATTGAATTGTAATGAATAGTTGTTCAAGAGCAGCACAAAATCCAATATCACAGGAACAGGAATTGAGAGCTTTTTTAACGGCAATAATGACGCCACCGCCTACACCGCGAAGACTATTCAAACGGTTACTATCGATTCTGTACACTTCGTACTGGTTACCGAACAGTTTAACAGAGTTAATTCTGCTGTCGAGCCAAGTCTCAACTTTATTTTACATAAATGATTCGTTATTTTCGAATGAATAAGTAGAATTTTATTTTTGAATCATCCCCCTAAAAGTCAGAAAACACATTTCTTACAAATAAATAAATATCTTGTAGTTATTCCTGATGTGATTGCAGTCAAATGTAAAGAAAAATTTTGATCAGTGTATATTGATTTGTCAACTCGTTTGTATTTTATTTCTCAAACATCTTAAAATTTGAAGTTTTTTTTAATTCATTTTTTCAAATTTGAAATTATTTTTTATTTAGGTGGGTGTTTGTATTCAAGTATTTTAATTTTTACAGTTTTTTTTTTAATTTTCAAAATTTTAAATTTTTTTCCTTATTTTCAGCTTCTTATCAAGCGTAACGAATCATACATAATCGAGTCCGACCTGTAGTCGCTATCTAGAACTAATATGAGTAGTTTCGGCTGAAACAGGCTCTTATATAAGCCAAATAGTACATTCCGAAGTACTAGGTCTATGATTATGTCGACCGTGCATGAGAAAGCAACCATACAACGGCCAATCAGACCAATCTAAATCTGCGTTTTAACCAGAACTAACCATTTGAAATAGTATAGTTGCTAGTCATATAAAGGCTCGACAATTTTCAAGGTTTGATTATATGAAAACCCAATATTTAGGCAGATAACAAAGTTGTTCGTATGTTGCATAATACTGAAGTAAAAGATAATTCAGTACGTTCTGAGAGGCAAGAAGATAAAGTAACGTTGATAACTGTTTCATCATTCAAAATTAAGTGTAAGAGTAAAAATTAACTCTTCAATAAGGCATTCGATTTATCCTGAAAAGGACAATTTGCTGTTCAATTCATTATCGGATAAGATGCTGATCAAATCTTTGCGTTATGTTATCACTGCCTGTAGGAATAAGGTATTCCTTGTGATAGATAACGCAGTGAAAAGCTGTTCTAACATTGAAAATTTTCCGGCTCCTTTATTTTGAACGCCAGCTTTTCGAAACGTTGGTGTGTTGTCAAAAAAGGAATCTTTTCATTGGAGCAATTGGCCGGCTTAGGTATCTACTACTGATGCTGCCAACCACCGCACAAAGGCAACATTTTACTAAAGGAAGTCCCGTTGCATTAGCTGGCTCTACCACTATGCTGCTATCAGTTGCTAGTGGCTTCCACAGCTGATGCTTCTATCCGTTACCAACCACTTGGGAAATCAATCATATAACGACCAATCAGAGGTCGAGTTTTCCGTTTTGACAAGGCTTGACAATTATCAATGGTACAATAGTTCGGATGAGAAAATTACAATTTTCTGCATTTGTAAGGATTCTTAGAAAATTTTCCAATCTATTGCTGCAAGAACGAAGGAAATCCATCGAAAACTAACCGATTTATTAGTATTCGAAAATGGATGCATATTCAGTTTTTCCGGTTTTAGATTTCTATTTTACATCCGAACCGAAGCCGAACTTCCTGAGAGACGTAGTTCTACGTCAAAAAGACGAAGTCTTTTTTGACATTTTAGCATATAGGTGTCTTCGAACAAGTTTTAAGACATTAGTTAAAAATATCATTTAGGGGGTACAGAGTCCAAACGAAAGCAAGATATAAAGTATAGATCTTCGGCAATTCCGTAGAACTATAAAATTTATGAACTTTTTTCGAAAACACTTAGCGTTTTTATTGTGAGACCGTCGAGATATAACACACCCAGTTTGAATCGCACTAAATCGAGTTGACATATTCTACAATTCTTTTTTGTCCAAAGTAACACAGAGGTATTGAACTTCCTCCAGAAACTGAATCTGAGCTCAATTTGGAGTAAACTGTTTTAAATTTATTTTTCTCCTTTTAATGAAGGTGCCAAAACAGTTTTAGATGGATTTACATCCAACCCTCTATTCCATACTATTGTGAAGTCACATTGTGCTCAGTTAGTAACCGTTTAAATATTCGGGCTTATATCTGTGTAACTTTGACATTAAAAAAAAAAACAAAACAATATCGTACGCTTAGCCTTGGGGCTAATAGCGGTCTCGATCAACTAGATTAGTTGAGAGAATTCGTTATCGATATTGTTTTTGGCACATTTTGCATGTGTAGGATAAGTACAACGATACACCGTGCCCCAGTGCTGAGTCGAAAAAATTTCTAGCTCGAAAAGATCCTCGACTCGATCGGGAATCGAACCCGATATCACAACCGTGTGGAAGAGCTAGCCGACCGACATCGCTAACCACAGAACCACAGGGACCACACTATGACATTATCTATAGGCGAATATAAAAACTTAAATCTGAGACTAAATCTATTGTAATATCTTAGAACTTGATATTTTTTTTTACCAAAAGCGGGCTAGGAAATATCTCCAAAGTCAAATATGAGCAGTTCCACAAAAAATGTCCCAGTTTTAATATATTTTTTAAATTGTCATTTTTAATTTGGCTGAAACTTTGCATAGGCGTTTCTGTGGGCAAAAGATACCATTTAGTGCTATTGGCTTAATTTTTTGGAACACGACTCATTTTTGAGAAGCTATAGAAAAAACTTGTTGGAAGGTATTCATGATTACAAATATTTTTAAGGCCAAAATGGTTCATTCGATCGGTGTGACGTCTACGGCAATGTTGTAGATAATAATTTTGTCTTTCCGAAAAAATATACACTCTAAAAACATTTTTTTTTAAAAAAAAAGATCTAAAGAAAAATTAAAAATTATTCATTTAAAAAAGCTCATGTTTTAAGAATCAATTTTTTTAATATTAAAACTACAATAGATTACCTGAACCATGCAACCGGTACAATTATGGAAAAATCATAAAAGGCTGTGATTTTTTGAAAAAAAATTTCATTTTTTTTAACAGAGTACATTTCTTTACGGAAGCCAAAAGAAAAAAATATTTTCTATAACTTTGCCAAAGAGACTATGCTAATCGGAACAAACCGTTTTGACTATAAAATTATTTTTAATTCCCCAGGGTGAGCTCTATTGGAACTTAAAATATTTCTACAGCCGAAACGGTTTGATTGATTTGCATAGTATCTTCGGCAAAGTTGTAGTCCTTAAAAAAAAAAGTTTGCCCCTCAAAAAACAAATTATAAAAAATTCAAAAATTCATGACTTTTTTTCTTGATTTCTCCATGATCGGACCGGTTGGATTGTTCAGGTAAATTTTGCAGTTTTTATATAAAAAAACAGAAATTATTTTTTTTTAGAGTGTTCATTTTTTTCGGAAAGACAAAATTGTTATCTACAACTTTGTCGAAGACGTCACACCGATCATACAAATCGTTTCAGCCCTAAAAATATTTGTAGTCGTGGTCCGAAAAATTAAGCCAATAGCACAAAATGGCATCTTTTGCCCATAGAAACGTCTTTGCAAAACTTTAGCCACATCAAAAATGATCGATTAAATTGGTTACCCGTTTTTTTGTGGAATTGCTCATATGTCTTCGCCCAAAGTGGAAGTACAAATGCATGATGCCAGAGGTCCGATAAAAACCAATTGTCAGTGGATTTTAGGAATCTACTTGAAACTCGCAAATCAGCGTAAGAAAGCAAAACCGAGCCATTAAGTTCATCGTCGTGAAGCTTGGTTAACAAAGCAGCCTACTGAATCTTTCGACGACTCTTATGTGTCTCCATGACGCGCGTGTTATTCGCGTCGTAATACTCCGGAGTTGATGTCTCAGAGCGAAACGAACAAATCTCTGTTGAATGCGTTTTATTTTGTTTTTTCAGCACAGGTCATGAGGATTAAAGATGATGCAGACCTTTCTCAGAACTGGTGGAACTAGTATATAGCGGTATAATGTTGGCTGAGCGGGAGCTTGTGATCCAGTAGAACTTCAAGACCGTTGATCTGATCAACATGTTCAAGAACAGATCCAATTATCTGGTAGTTAAAAAAATAAGCACATGGCATCGATGGAATGATAAGATAACCACACATTTCGCGATGTTTATTGTTAGTTTGTTTCTGTTACACCAGTCAGATCTTCAGATCGTCGGCCAATACGCGCCCATCACCCAGCAGAATGGCGATGTAGTTGAAGTACAAGGCAAATATCAAAGAACCTAGATTACTGCCTTGAGGGACTCCGGAAGTTGAGCAGTTCTCGATGAAACCACCGATAAATTCACTGATGATACGAGGTTTTCCAAAGAGGCTATTTTTCTGTCTAAAAGATTGAAAGTAGTGAAAAAATGAGCAAACCACTTCAGTTAGTTTTGATTGATTAGCGCCAAATTTAGTACCGAAGAAAAATCCACAACGTCTTTAGGAAAATAATCGGAAGCAATGTATACCTCTGCTTTTTCTCGCTTTTGCTCATTCTCACCTCCACCTTTATCGCAATGATAATATCAATAATTGGGACGATGTTTGTTTTCTTTTTCACTAAAATCGCTATTCTAGGTTTAGACTGACTGTCATGATAAAGAAGTTTACAGTTAAATGAAGAGCATCCCGATACTCTTCCATCGTTAACTCAAGACTCTTGAATTATACCTACGTCGATATTTTTTTTAAAGATCTTCGACTAAGCACAAGTGGATCACACTCGCTTGAGTATCATTGTTTTTTATTTTTTGTGTTAAACATTTCACTTCCTTTGGAGACGGTCTTGAAAATATCAGTTTTTAGAGCTTCCACCTGGCAACTTGCTGTGTGGTTCTTTACCACTATAGGCGGTGGATTGCCCTTGGCGTCTGGAACCACTGCTTCCAGTGGTGCCACTACTGTCGTCTGTTATTCCCATTCTTAACTTACTTGTCCCTGGCGATTGTAGATTTTGCTTGACTGACTTCATTGAAAACCATGGCTGCATCATCTGGGACTTTAGCGGTATTAACCAGTTCCCCTGATGCTACTTGGGTTGGGCGTTTCTTTTCAGTTATATTTCGCCCACACCTGTAAACCTGCGAAAACTTCCTCTTTTTTAACTCCCGCAGCGTGTTTGAGCTTTTAAGCGAGGGTATTCCCAATATTAATTTTCCTGACAAACAAAGCTCGATATCATGTTTATTAACTCGATATCATATTATTATGAACTGCACTGAGCTCACCAGATCATGTTTTTCAATCTAATTCTGTTAAATAGGATGCGTTAGAAATTTTTGAATTTAAATTCAGCGATTTGGACCGCCGCACAGTGCGTTGAATGTATGGGAACGCGGGACAAAAATCAAAACAGCCATTCTAGTTTATTTTTTCAATTGGTGTGACACGAAAAATGTTTAGTACTGATTAGAGCTACTATTTGCATAATTGGCGAATGTCAAATACGTAATCGCAAAAATGTCTCAAACGCCATTTTTCGTACATAGTTATAAAATGAAAATTTTCGAAGGATATTATCCATTACGAGATAGAAGGCTTGAAAAGCATATTCAAATAATTCATTGGCGATAAAAAAGTGACATAAACGCCATCACAATTAGTTTTTATTATTATTTTTATTTAATACTTTTTTGATTAGGTTTATATACGGTTCACTGTTGCGAAACATTAAGACATCATTAATCCAGGTGTTTTACACATAAATCACGTGTTATACATAAAAATAAGGGACAGATGTACGAGAAACTGCTCACCCTTGGTTCCAGAGGTATCATTCGAAAACGCGAATTCCGGTTGAAAGAGCAAACTTGAGCAATGGGAATCACTTACAAAGTTTGAAGGATATTCCGAATAAGGGGAAAAAGTGAAATTCAGAGAGGTACTTTGGGGTACTTTTTTGACGATCGATTTTAAATTGAAAGTGTCTTTTTTCTTCAAGCATAAAGGAGCATGACCAAGAAGCCTTGAACTTCCAAATGCGCTACGTTGTGTCTCAATAGTAACATGTAGTAGTTACATGCCTCTACCGTTGCCATATTAGTTTCAACTTGAAAAGATATAAAGTATATTAAAAAATTAATTTGGAAACTATGAGAATTTTTCAAAAATAGCGTATCTCTTGAATAGTTGAAACCACTTCACAGTAGATGCGTTTCATAGTCGTATGGGTGAACTTACGAGGTTAATAATATCATTACAGTACGTCTCAAACATGTATAAAACAAAACAGCATATAGAATTGGTTCAATAAGAAATCAACTTTTTTGATTTTTGTCTATGGAACGTTGCACTGTGCGCCGCAATAACGTATGTGTGAACTGTCGCATTGTTTTGAACGAAAAAACACCCAAAGTAATCCCGCGCGCATCCCGGAAAACCGATGCCATGATCATGCCGGCAAAAAGAACTTCATTAACGTTCTTCAGAAGCGGTTATCTTTGTTCAACTCATTATATTGATGTTCTCTGTTGTCTTGGGTTTAAAGTGATAGATCCAATTTTGTCCATGGTTGCAAATCGATGCAATCATTCAACTCTGTTGTTGCGAAGCGTCGACAAATATCGACTGTGAACATTCTACGTTGTAGTCGTCCACCATTTCTGGTATGGTCACCACATTTGTCCACATCGTCCACTGCATAGCTCATCTTCATAGCTCTAGCGGCTTTGTTTATCCAATTCACCAAATAATTTATAGCTTGAAGGGAAGAAACAGAATCGAGCTCAGTTGTGATATTAGTCCTTCGACCAATATTTCTTCAAAACTTTACTCTACAAACCGCCAGTATAACGTAAATTTCTGTCGCAAGCTATAGCCGTAAACCTCTCAGTATGGCAAAAACTGGTTAGCAGACTTTCTTTGTCACTGGATACTCCGAAGCAGATCGTTAACGGGTCTAATTTAAATTACCACATAAAAACACCTCACCTATTCGTAATGCGATGCAGCGAAATCATCAAGAGACAGTAAAACCGACCGTATAGAGAGGTCCACGTTTTACCTTCAAGACCATGCCTGTAGTATGACACTCCAAAGAACGGGAGAATTTAAGTGCAACCTAAAGCAAATTGCGGTTTTACCGATAAAGAGGGATTGGAAAATTACGTTATTCTGTTTTGCTGCTTCTCAAACAAAGAATACTTTCTACAACGTAATCTACCCGAGGACTGTACAGTAAAAAATGTCAATATTTGAATTATTTATTTGCACATTGGTTTTTGTCAATTTTGCAAGAGCAGAAAGCTTTTAAAGTGTATCAAGCAAACAAAGAAAACCCTGTTTTCCCAAGCAAAAACTCCCAATTAAAGCATCATTTATACCACTTCAGATAACATCTGATCTTCAGCTAACCGTTGTACAACTTTCCAACCTTTTTTTTTGTTGCTTCTCCCCACGGATGTTGTTTCGAATCGTTAATCTCTGGCGCCCAGATGCGAAACACCACGCTGCCAACAAAAGCTCTCGACCTTCCTTCCTTTAGCGGCGGCTGTTGATGTCACGCTGTTTTCTATAACCCGAAGTGTGGACCCGCGAGGTGAATACAGAACTCGCGGCGAACAACAAGCAACACTCGTAAAAGCAAACGAAACCGGCAAAAAAATACCTTCAACCCTATCAGGAGAAAGTGAAAGGGGTGCAAAAAGAAATCTATCTTTGAATACAAAAACAACAGCTGGTAGATAAGACACAATGAAACAAAGGCCACAGCGAGCGTGGCATTCAGCGGAATAGGAGCCTCGCTGCTTCTGGCCACTCTTTCTGTTTCTTGCGACCCGAAGAGGGCACAAAAAACAAGTTGGAAATCCATCCATCAGGGCGAAGCTTCCATTCAAATTCATTGGTATTGAATTTATCAGATTGATTGCGGGTACATAGCTGTTTTTAAATCGAGCTTAAATTGTTTTTCAGTAAAAGAAAAACACTGAGCAGTCGCTCGAGTCCGCTTCTCCCGCTGAACCCCTCAAATGTCTAGAACCGGCAACCTGGTGTGCCCCAGCAAAGGTGATAGAGTAGCACGCGGAGAAAGGTCTTGAAAATGGCAACTTTCTGTAACCCACTTTTCGTGAGCCGTGCTGCAGCTGCTGACGTTTGAATGTTGTTGTTCGGTGCGTGTGATCGCGCAAATAATGCTAATAGCAATAGCGGGTACAAGCACAACCGGCTCGTGATCAATACGTTAAAGTCAAATGGTTCAATAAAATATGGGAGAAAATGCGCGACCGGCAATCACACGAAAATGGGCCACGCTTAACTAATGCGTGCCGCGCGAATCGTGGTTGGTGCAGCGTCGCGTGCTTTGATTTATTGATGACTGGGGTAGTGGGGTGCAGGTGGTGGGTCTTAATGTTTGGCTCAGTTTCCCCTCCTATTTTGCAGTATCGGTTACCGGCAATGGTAGAAAACGGCAAATGGCAAATGAAATGTTTGCCCATATATTTTCAATTATGTTTTGCAGCAATTTTCGACGTAAGCTTGAAGATGTTTGTTGACCATAGCGGCGGTAGTTTACCTGAAATAAAAAAAAAGAAAAGAGTGTTGTAGAATAACATTGAAACAAAAAAAAATACAACATTGACACAAATGTAGAATAACATTGATACCAAATATTCAATATCCCTCAAATTTTTTAATCAGCATATTGCCAACAATCGATTTATGAAGTTTCGGCAAAGTAATAACAATTTGAAATTTAACAACATGCCAACAAAATTATGATACAAAGGTATAACTCTAAACAAAAAACATTTTCGTTTTCTTTTAAAATCACCATTGGGAAGGTTTGCTGGCATATTAAACAGCATGATAGGTCTCAGAATTTATGTTCCATATATCTAAGAGTATGAGCGAGCGTGAAATTAAATAGTAGGAGGGCGGTATTCAAGACACGACCGCATGACGTTGACTACCGTATTCTTATATTCCATTAAAACAAATAGTAGAGGGAAATGCAACGCTTCTTTTACAAAACTTCGAGGCACCAAAAGGTGCCAGTTGCCGATTATTCTCGTTTAATGGTTAGTCCGTCCAGAATTCCAGTCATTTTAGTATTTTGCAGTAGCCACCAGCATTACGGGTGAAACCGGCACGAGATGACCAGTACTATTTTGTTTTTCCTCCTTTCAGCTGCTAACACCTAGTGTCCGTATGTAATCGGTACGGTTTAGTAATGAAACTGATGGGGTGAAATGTTCGAAAGGTACGTTTTATACCAAGGCTTTGTAAGTTAGTTAGAAAGAAGGAGGGGCTACATAGAGAATGGATTGACAAGGAACGCAATTAAACATCGGAAACAGAAAGTGACAACAACAATAACAACAAAGTCAGATCGATTGTATCCGTTAGTGTCGACTGTGCTTGGGAAGAGAGGTAGTGATTGGCTGCGCGGTATGATTTAGACAATCGATATAAATTTCCAATTTTTCAAAAGTGTATCTCAAACAATAGTTTGTTTTCGTTACATAAATTTAACCATAAAAGAATTTCTAATCGATTGACACCAAAACCTCGAAAACCTGATTATAGATGACTACATAATAAGCGCTCAAAACCTGACCACTCTTCCATGGTTTTCCCTGGTTGAATTACTAGATTTTCAAATTCAGGTGCCTAACTTCGATATAGACGTTAGTCAACGTCAAAAAGAAATGTACATATTTTATTATTATTTTCTTTCATATTTTTTTCTTTGGGGTTTAAATTTTTTTTCTGTGTGGATTGTTTCTTTAATTCAAAACATGCACATTCACATTCAGTTTCAGGACATCAAGTAACTCAAACTACTGTTCTTAAATATGAATGAAATTTCTCGTAGTGTCCATCCTACCCACCCCAGGTGTCCATCTTTCCAGGGTTGTCAAGAAACAGCAATTTGTAGTCATATTTTTGAAGACCCAAAACACATAAAGCTTGGAGGGAGTTCACTAATACCAAAAATAATTATGACAACAAATGATCTCGAGTTTAAATTTGTAAGACTACTGCGATCTAAACAGCAATACCTGAGTAATTATTTTTAGTAATTAGAGTAATTAGAGTAATTAAACCTTATACGCAAAAGTTGGAATGTGCGTAACCAGATCATTTATGAGCGAAATTAGCGCATTTGCTTACTACGTTTGCAACCAGTACAACAAATGTGTGCAGGGCATAACGCATTTGATGCACTAGCGTATTTTTAATGTATAGAGTACCCTCAAAGCACTATACACTTTTTTTTCTTTTTTAATAGGGGGGGGGGAATGTTTGTAATGATTTATTTATGTACTAATATCTATTCAGAATTTCCCCAAAGTATCGACGAACCCGTGGTTCAAGGGGTTGGATGTAGGTCGGGATTTCATTTGCGTGATGTCCCGGCTTATGTCCAATCACTATAGATTTGACGCGCTCCTCCGTCGTGTTGGGCTCGGGGAAAGTGGTATCTGTGCCTGTGGTGAAGGTTATCACGACATAGAGCATGTGGTTTGGTCATGCCCTGTACACCGTGACGCCAGGTCTAAATTAATAGCTTCCCTGCAGGCCGAGGGTAGACAGCCGGCTGTTCCTGTTCGTGATGTCTTGGCGAGCCGTGACCTATCCTACATGTCCCTTATATACGTTTTCCTGAAATCCATCCACGCCCCAGTCTAGTCCCGTTCCCCTCCGTCTACACCCAACAAAACGACAAGAACACGTTTGAACCTTAAGCACAAAACCAGCAACCAGACCCCGCACAATAGAACCAGGACCCAAGGACTACGAGCCTCTGTCCCAACTCACGACATCGTGGCTCAGCAGAACGAATCCATACATGCCATTCGACGATTATCAGACGACCATTGAACAACAAAACACTGATTGGAAATCCCATGCTAGTTTTAAGTTAGACTTAATTTCAGCTCGTAGTCGGCAGCGAGGATAAAAAATTTGCTTTAGTTTTTAAGTCATCAGATATAATTGGCGCCGTTAAACATTAAATTGTATTTGTGCCGTGTCAAATAAATGTTATGTGAAGAAAAAAAAAAAAAATCTATTCAGAATTATTATTGTGTGTTCTGCCACAAATGGTGACATTTCAACACTATTATATATATATATATATATATATATATATATAAATTTATATATATATATATATATATATATATATATATATATATATATACATATATGTATTTGTACGCTTTTTTTGTATTATTGAATGTTATTAGCTTCCGCAGTTAAGTTAATGTAATTGTAGGAAAATTATTAAACCTACTTGTCAAGGAGAAAAAATAAGAATGAAACAAAACTTAAAATAAACTTAAACAAATCTTACTGACTATAAAGTGAGCTAATCGTTGCAATTGAATATTGCAACGATTTTTGTCGGAATTTGTTGATAATTTGGCTTGACATATTTTCTAATGTTTCTACATTAGTGAGCCTATGTAGCTCGTTCGTGCTAAACCAGGGAGGACGCTTCAAAGTCATTCTCAAAAGTTTATTCTGAATCCTTTGAAGTGTCTTCTTCCTGGTTGTACAACAACTTGTCCAGATGGGAACTGCATATAACATTGCTGGCCTAAAAATTTGTTTGTAAATTAACAGTTTATTCTTGAGAAAAAGTCTAGAATTCCTGTTGATAAGAGGATATAAACATTTGATATACTTATTGCACTTTGACTGGATATTTTCAATGTGCTCCTTGAAAGTAAGATTCTTATCATAAATTAGCCCTAAGTATTTAACTTGATCAGACCAATTTAAGACCACACCGTTCATCCTTATAACGTGGTTATGGGTGGGTTTGAGAAATGAGACTCTTGGCTTATGAGGAAAAATAATTAACTGTGTTTTAAAAGCATTAGGGGAAATCTTCCATTTCTGCAAGTATGAAGAAAATATATCTAAACTTTTTTGTAGCCGACTGCATATAACACGAAGGCTTTTTCCTTTTGCGGAAATGCTTGTATCGCCACAAAACATAGATAAGAAATAAAAATGTTATATAAGATTGGGCCCAAGATACTCCCCTGAGGCACACCAGCTCTAACAGGCAATCTATTAGATTTACCATTCAGATAGTTAACCTGAAGAGTGCGGTCAGTTAAATAACTTTGTATCATTTTTGTAAGGTAAAGCGGAAAACTAAAATTTGACATTTTCGCTATTAAAACTTTATGCCAAACACTGTCGAATGCCTTTTCTATATCTAGTAGAGCTGCTCCAGTCGAAAAGCCTTCAGATTTATTAGTTCGAATCATATTTGTTACTCTAAGTAACAGATGAGTAGTGGAATGCCCATGGCGAAAACCAAACTGCTCATTTGCAAAATTGAGTTCTCATTAATATGTGTTATTCTATTAAGAATTATTCTTTCAAAAAGTTTGCTAATAGAGGAAAGTAAACTAATTGGTCGATAACTTGATGCCTCGGCTGGATTCTTTTCGGGTTTTAAAATTGGAGTGACTTTGGCATTTTTCCATTTCGTAGGAAAATGTGCTAGTGCAAAGCATCTGTTAAAAATTTTTACCAAAAAATTTAAAGAGTTTTCGGGAAGTATTTTAATAAGGATATAGATAATCCCATCGTCTCCTGGTGCTTTCATGTTTTTGAATTTTTTGAGAATAGCTCGCACCTCAGTCAAGTTTGTTTCCAATACCTCTTCAGAAAGAAATTCTTGGGTGGTGATCTGATCATACTTTTGGTTTACTTCATTTTCAATAGGACTTACTACGTTCAAATTGGGGTTATGAACACTCTCAAACTGCTGAGCAAGTTTTTGAGATTTTTGTTCATTCGTTAGAAAAATGCAATCACCATCTTTAAGGACTGGAATGGGCTTCGAAGGCTTTTTAAGAACTTTCGAAAGTTTCCAGAAAGGTTTTGAATAAGGTTTTAGTTGTTCAACTTCTCTCATGAAATTCTCATTTCGCAAGAGAGTGAATCTATGTTTAATTTCCTTTTGTAATTCTTGAAAAATAATTTTCAAAGCAGGATCACGAGATCTTTGGTATTGACGTCTCCGTATGTTCTTCAAACGTATAAGAAGTTGAAGTTCACTGTCAATAATTGGTGCATTAAATTTCACTCGAGCTTTAGGAACTGATAAATTCCGGGCATTGAGTATTAAGCTGCTAAAATTATCTAATGCTCTGTCAATGTCAGCACTGTTTTGTAAAATAATATCATCATTCAAATTTTCTTCGATCGTAGAACGATATCTATCCCAATTAGTCTTGTGATAATTTAACACAGATCTAGTGGGATTTAAAATAGTTTCATGGTAAATAGAAAATGTTATGGGAAGATGATCCGAATCAAAGTCAGCAAGAGTTAATAAATCACTGCATGAATGACTTTGATTTGTTAGTACCAAATCAATTGTAGATGGATTCCTTATAGAAGAATAACATGTCACACGACCATTTGGAAATAAAACTGAATAAAATCCAGCCGAGCAATCATTAAACAATATTTTTCCATTGGAATTGCTCTGAGCATTATTCCAAGATCGATGTTTCGCATTAAAATCACCGATGATTAAAAATTTAGATTTATTTCTTGTGAGTTTTTGCAAATCTCCCTTGAAATAATTTTTTCGATCACCAGTGCATTGAAAAGGCAAATACACTGCGGCTATAAATAAAATGCCAATACTTGTTTCAATTTCAATTCCCAAACTCTCGATAACTTTGGTTTCAAGATGGGGTAAAACACGATGTTTTATTCGACGGTGGATAACTATTGCAACTCCACCACCGGCAACATCAATTCTATCAAACCTATGAACTATATAATTTGGGTTCTTTTTTAGTTTGATATTTGGCTTTAAAAGCGTTTCAGTCACAACTGCAATATGCACATCGTGGACTGTTAAAAAATTGAATAATTCATCTTCTTTCGCTTTTAAAGAGCGAGCATTCCAATTTAGAAAATTTACAGCATTATTTAAAATCATTGCTGAATTTCAATTTCATAACAATATTAGTTGTAAATTTTATACCTTCTTGAACAGCCTCGTACATCGAGTTACAGTTCAACAAAACGGACATTAGCTGCAGCATGGATTGTTGTAGGTATTCAATCTTTTCGGGAGTTGGACTACCTAAATCAATACTGGCTGACTTTTCAGCACCAAACACGAATGGTTTGTTACTGTTTGAATTTGAAATATTACCTGTAAGGACACTGGCATATGAACAGCCTGGTGTCGCCTGAACAGGATTTCTTGTCTGAAATTTGTTAGCTGAATTTAAATACAGACACACCTGCTAATGAAAGTGCTGGTGATGCCTGAACAGTATTGAATGTCTTTTGTATACCCACATTGACAACAGGTTGCTTAGAATTCCTACGTTGTCTGGAAGCAATAATTTTTGACCTTACAGGACAATTAAAGAAATTAGATTTGTGATTTCCCCACAATTTACACATTTGAAACTATTAGGTCTCTTTCACGTGGCAGATATCTTTCGTGTGACCAGTGTCACCACAAATCATACATTTTGCTGCCATATGGCAGTTTCGAGTTCCATGACCATAGGCTTGACAATTCCGACATTGAGTAAGATTATGGATTTCTCCATGTCTCTTGAAATTTTCCCATTTTAATCGCACGTTGAATAAAACACGTGCTTTTTCCAAACATTTCAAATTATTTACTTTGGTACGATCAAAATGTACTAAGTAATTTTCCTGGTGTATTCCAGTTTGATTAATTTCGGCATTTGCCTTTCGTTTCATCAAAATTACTTGGTTGGGAGCAAAATCAAGTGATTCTGACAAACATTCTTTAATTTCCTCAATAGTTTGGTCATTTGAAAGACCTTTTAAAACAGCCTTAAACGGTCTCTCGTTTTTGGCATCAAAAGAATAAAATTTATACATCTTTTCAGTCAAATACTGTGAAAGATGTTTATGGCCATCAAGAGATTCGGCCAAAATACGAATTTCGCCTTGGCGGCCAATTTGAAAATTAACTTTCACATCCGACAGAAACGATGAAAGCTCTTATCGAAATGCTTTAAAATTTGCTACAAATACCACAATAGGCGGAACTTTAACCTCCTTCATAACGGCTTTATGCTCAGTATGAGAAGTTTGGATTTCTTGATCCCCAACGAAAGAAAGAATATCATACCTATTAGTCGAAATTTCGGTGTCACTTGGAGGAGATGCCTCACGTTTCCTTGAAGCCGCATCAAAGCGAGCTTTTTCATTTTTTCCAGGCATAACTGGAAAACTTCACCACACTTTCACTTCATTATAGAATTTAATTGGAAATATCTCAAACCAAATTTACTCACTAAACACTCGTAAACGTTAAAACAAATTTATTACTTTGCGTTTCAACAGGTAGTCTTTCAAGAAGATTGCTCGTTGAAAGCGAAAGACAAAATTTCAATATCTCTCGGTAGTCTAAGACTTAGCATCGAGCTGTTGGTAAAATGCGACCGTAATGTACGACAGTTCAAGTCGATCTGAAGCACTATACACTAAAGTCGCTTTTTACGTGGGGGATACATGCCGCGTAAAAAAACCGCGTAAATTCCGGTATCCGCGTAAATTCCGGCATCCGCGTAAAAAAACCGCGTAAATTCCGGAATCCGCGTAATAAAAGCCGTGTAAAAAGAAACCCGCGTAAAAAGCGACTTTAGTGTACTTCAAAAGTTTCAACCGGTGTTGGTATTTTCTTTTTTTTTTCAAAGGTGGCGGGGAAATCTGCAAACAGACACCTGAGAAGAGAACTCAGGGTGTGGGGATGAGACTAGGGGAGAGATGCTGGGGTAGTTACACTCCCCCAGACACCTACTGATCCCTGTCCCGACCCACTAAAACCCCTCCAGTCTCCAGCCCTGGTCTTCCCGGAACGACGGTTAAGTATTACGTCGGGAAGTGGCTTTTGTGCGTGATGCACCCTCTTTACTCTTATAACCTCCTAGCTAACTACCTGGAGACTGGTAGTTAGCTACCACTGGCGTGTTGGTGATTGACCCGCCACACACGTTGTAGCTCCAGGACAATCTGGGAGGCGGCCGCACAGGCCGCGTTCCAGATGTCCGGGTCGTCGCACATCCTCCGGACAAGATTGTCTGGAGTAGTGCCAGGCCCGCTCACAGCCATCATGTTGCTCCTCGCTCTTACGAAACGGGGGCATACGAAGAAGACATACTCTGCAGTCTCCTCCTCTTCCACGCACTCGGGACACATGGGGGACCCCGCGTGCCCGAACCTGTGCAGATATTGCCTGAAGCAACCATGGCCTGACAGGATCTGTGTCAGGTGGAAGTTCATCTCGCCATGTCGCCTCCCGATCCAGTCGGATATCTCCGGTATATGTCGGTGCGTCCATCTGCCCTTTGTGGAATTAGACCATTCCCTCTGCCAACGGAGCATCGAGAATGACCTTCTGGTGCCTCGTATGCCTCTTGTGTCACGATGGTCGAAACACTCTCTGTCCTCCTTGATGGCGATGCTGATAGGCATCATGCCGGACAAGACACAGATTGCATCGTATGACACCGTCCAATACGCACTCACAACTCTCAGGCACATGAGCCTGTAGGTACTTTCCAGTTTACCGCGGTAACTGTTAGTACCTAGCGCTCTGGACGATACTGGCCCACCATACCTAAGTATGGACGAAACCACGCTGGCAAGAAGTCTTCGCTTACTGCCATAGACCGCTGAGCTATTGGACATCATACGAGATAGTGCTGCAATAGCCGATGAGGCCCTCTTACAGGCATAGTCGACGTGGCTCCCGAACGTGAGCTTGTCGTCGACCATAACCCCCAAGAGCTTCAACGATCGCTTTGAGGTGATGGTACAGTCTCCGAGTCTGACCACCGCCTGTTGCTCTGATTTACGGTTGTTCACAACCGTGACCTCCGTCTTATGGTGCGCGAGCTCCAGTTTCCTGGAGCGCATCCAGTCCTCGACTTTCCTTATGCAATGCGCAGCCGTCAACTCGACCTCTTCGGTCGACTCGCCGTAAACCTCTAGCGTTATGTCGTCTGCAAAGCCGACGATCACAACCCCTTCAGGAAACTTTAGTTTCAACACCCCGTCATACATGACGTTCCATAACACCGGACCCAGGATTGAACCTTGCGGAACCCCGGCGGTGATTGGGACGCACTTCTGAACCTCCTCTGTGTTGTAAACCAGTACTCGATTCTGTAAGTAGTTTTCCAGAATCTTGTACAGCGACACCGGTACTTGGATGCTCCTGAGCGCGAGCGCTATGGAGTCCCAACTGGCGCTATTGAACGCATTCTTCACGTCAAGCGTGACGATTGCGCAATAGCGTATTCCCCTTCTCTTGCGCTGGAGTGCTATCTCCGTCGTCTTGGTGACGGAGGCGATGGCATCCAGCGTGGACCTGCCCTTCCGGAAGCCGAACTGGTTGCTTGCCAGACCGTTTACACCCTCTGTGTACCTGAGGATAATCCTCTCAAGTACCTTGCCCGTCATGTCTAGCAGGTAGATAGGCCTATATGCCGATGGGTCACCTGGTGGTTTCCCAGCCTTGGGCAGTAGGACCAATTTCTGCCGCTTCCACCTATCCGAAAAGAGGCAGTCATCCAGGCACCTCTGCATGACTACTCGAAACAGCCCGGGGGCCGTTTTTATCGCCAGCCTGATTGCCAGGTTAGGGATGCCATCCGGTTCCGGTGCCTTGCTCACCTTTAGAGAGTTGGCAATCACGATGAGTTCCTCATTCGTAACTCTTGCCTCCTCCTGAACCTCGACATGGCTGTCGTCGCCACGGATTGGATGCTCGGCAGGTTAGCCGACCATCCCTGGTCTGTGTCTGAGATACTGGAACGTCGGACGTGGGACTCGACCGCCGGAGGCCAAGCACTTGGCTCGTGGCGCGGAAAGAGTCCCTCGATGTATCGCTCCAGCATCGCTGGTGATCGCTCTGCAGGAGCCAGCGCGCCTTTGATCTTGGCCATTACGATCCTGTAGGCGTCACCCCACGGGTTCGTATTGGCACTCGTGCATACCCTATCGAAACAGGCCCTCTTGCTGGCCTTAATCGCACTCTTCAGCGTCGATCTGGCAGAACTGAATGCTGCGCGGCGCTCTGTCCTCTGTTCGTCTGTTCGCGCACGCTGCATCCTCCGTCTCGCACGGAGGCACGCACTGCGAAGGTCCGCTATCCCGTCAGTCCACCAGTAGACCGGTGGTTTCCCATTCCTAGGTTGGCGAGCCCTAGGCATGGTGGCGTCGCACGCCCGAGATAGCATAGCAACTAGTTGGTCAGGCGTCGGGCGAAGCCGACTGCCCCCCTCGCGCTCTCGTCTAATTGCCTCTTCAAATACCTCGGCATCAAAATGCGATGTCTTCCACCCGCGAGCGAACGGAGTGTTGGCCCTACTCGTCGCTTGCCGCCTCTCGTTGTTGTCTATACTATAACAGACCGCCTGGTGGTCGCTATTAGTGTAGCCATCGTCTACCCTCCAGTTCTTGATCAGTCCTGGGCTGGAGAACGTCACGTCGATGATCGACTCCGCGCCATCTCTGCTAAATGTACTTTTGTTCCCAACGTTGGCCAGATCTAGGTTGAGCTTTGCCAAAGCCTCCAACAAGATCTGGCCCCTCTGGTTCGTGAAGCGACTTCCCCACTCAACAGCCCAAGCGTTGAAGTCGCCCGCCACCACCAGGGCCGTTAGCTCCATGGATTGGAGATCGACCATCAGGGTGAACCTTTCGGTAGACCAACGTGGCGGAGCATAGCAACTGCAGTAGAACACTCCGTTCACCTTAGCAACTACGTACCCTTCTTCTGAGGTTGATACAACCTCCTGAACCGGGAACTTGCCCGTCGTACATATGGCCGCCATACTGAACTTATCCGCAACCCAGTTACTGTTTCCGGGAGGGATGCGGTAGGGGTCCGATATGATGGCGATGTCCGACAACGACTCAGAGGCTGCTTGGTGTAGCAGCTGCTGAGCCGCGAAGCAATGGTTCAGGTTCAGTTCGGTGTTGGTATCGTCATGATGATTCGTACTGGTATTGGTAATGTTCTTTAGAAGCTGCTATCGTTGAAGCATTGCAGCAAACAACAAACACTGCTGATTTTGTTCATGAATGAATTGATGAAAATATCAACTGATTGTTTTCCTGTCATGAATCCGGCCATTTAAAAACATCATCGAATCAATAACAAATAAAAAGACTTTGGGTTTGTTCAAAACATTTTTAATTTAACTACGACTCTGGGTTTATCCATATGCATTCGGTTCCACGTTACTGGCACCAGCGTTAGCAAATCTTGTTGCAACAAGGCTCGCTATTGGCTGCCTCGTTTGCTGACAGTGATTAAGGATGCACTAGCCTTCGATACGCACCGGCTCGAGAAAGTAAGCAGCGGTTTTTGATCGCTCCAAAACAGATCGTTAGCCCGAAGCCGAAGTTTACCGAAACATCACGATTCTGTGTGTTTGATGCATATTCTGATTCCGAGCTCTGTCCATGTATTCATTGTACAACTGATGCGTTATGCATCTCACACATTTTTTGTGCGAAATCAGAGCAATTATTGTACGTTTTGAAAGAACACATTGGATGATTAAAGCTCGAACTTTTGCGTGTTGGGTATCTGTCTTTACCAACTTTCCCCTATATGCTGAACATTGTTACCTTCTTTACGCTACAGTTTTAAAATATTTAAAAGCAATATAATTTTTGAAGACTAGTCTAATATAATATGTTATATCTTCAAAACAAGAGGAAATAGGAGAGAAGTGTCTTCGACAAAGTTTTTTGTGACTCATTATCTACAACTTTGCTGAAGGCAGAATTTCTTTAAGGTGCAAGCCAGAACAGTTAAATTTTGCAGCGCTACCAGCAGCGGATTTTTAAACTAAACTTTGTCAGTACTTGATTTTTTTTAAATATCAAATGTCAATGAAAACAGTTTGGATAGTTAACGAAAAAAGCTTACGATTTTGAGCTTTCGTGGCACTGTGCAATGACAAAAAAACCATACTCGGTATAGTTCTGAATTCAGTTTAAACTCCTGGTCGGCAGATATAAGTCAAGATTAAAGTACACATTCAAAAGTTATCGACGATGGAACGCAAAAAATGGGAGCAAAGTATATTTACTTTGAGATCCCGATGTAGTTATTGGGCAATCCACAGCAATCTTGGAATTTCCGGGTGTGATTTGGCAAAAAAAAAATCACGTCGAATTTGTACCCGAAAAGGCCTGCAGTCGTATCATGCCAGCAAACCCAACAGGATGCTGAAACAAAACCTGGTTGCCGAAACCCGTGCACGTGTTGACCAAGTACAACCATTTTGATGGATGATGAAACATACGTAAAAATTAGTTTCGGACAAACACCCCGTAACAAATTTTGTTCTACTAAGCGTAAAGGGGATGATACGGGTTGGTTCAAGTTTGCTCAGGCAGATAAATTTTCCAGTGAGTTGATGATTTGGTATTGCCATTCAAAAATTACCTCAAATGCAAATGAAGTGGTGGAACAAAAGAGCAAAAATGGTTACCAGCAGTACTGCTGGTGCAGAAAATTATGGGAGGGTATAGTAAGAAAAGTCTGCAAATTATACTCTTTTATACGACCAAATACTAACTGAACAGGCTTTACTGAAACCAAACGAGCGAATATGAAATCCAGCGGGCCTCGAAAGCAACATTTTTAAAGCAAATTTTCATTTCAAAATACCCATTTGTTTTGAGAGAATATACATTTCACACACCGCGCTCGGAACTAGATAACTCAACCTATATTTACCATTTTCTATCTTGCTTTTAAAAACGTAAAAGGACGCCGCAGGTGTTAATTATTGTGTTCTGAGCTAGTTTTTATTTAGAGTAGAAAATTGAAGATTAAATTAGTTTTTCTACGAGCCTCATAATAAAGTACCTTCAGGCAATCCATCACGAATGCACAAAGAGCAGAATTATTCATTTCCTACAGGATTCTTCATTGGAAACCACCAAATAGTAAGCTGTATTACCAAAAAGGATCGGTGTAAAGCTTATACGAATGAATACAAACGTTATACCTACTCAATGATTATTTAAAGTAACTGCTAATGTGCTTCATTTACAATAAAAATTCAGTAAAATTTTTTATATCTCTCATTATGAACTTTTCTCAATCACAAAAGAAGGTAGTAGGTACTTTCTGTTACATGTCAATAACTGATTTTTTTCCTTGATACTTCTTACACAATTATAGCAACAATTGGTTACACATTAGCTCTACTTTTGCGCCTTTTTAGTGACATAAAAGTTGATCAAAAGTGACGGATGCGAATTATTAAAATCCATGAACGCCGCATTCGCCACTTTTCAACAATGTGTGCTGCTCGGGTTCGGCAGCTCATCCCACCGATGACGACTGCAAACCAATTAGCTAACGGAACCCTAGCCTCGTACGTTTAAGCATGAATGAGATTATATTTCTACACCTAGCGGCTTTTCATAGCGCCCCGTGCCGAGTCTGCCGGTTGCCCCAGAGATCTTATGAATATGTGCCATTTAGCACCATTCAACGTTCTCTTCTTGTGTGCGAAGATAAACATCACCTTTCCATAACCATCGTCACCGGCATCGGGGCAAGACCCATCGGAGCAGTACGTGCTAAACCGCCAGGGCCGAGTGAGCTTTCGGAAAACCGGCCCCTCCTTCCGGGCTCCTGGAAGCCCACTGACACCGAATGCCATTTATGAATAGTGTTTATATTTAGCGCATGTATTTTCCTATTCTTCAGATTTTCTCGGTTTGCCTTTCCATCCCATTCGTCATCGCCTCGACCGGCACCACACTGCTGCTGCTACTGCTACAGAACAAGTGACAGGTCAGCAGTAAAATAGTAAATACCAACTGAGAACATTAAGCATCACTGTATGTGGCTGCTGTTTAATCAGCGAAAAAAAACCTGAAACGAGGACGAACTTGCAGTGCAACAGCAGCTTTTGACGTTGACGTTCTGTCTGGCACACGGTGAAACAGCACGACAGCCTCTTCTTTCCAGTAGAGGCTGGGTGCAATTTGATGTCTATCTGCTGCTTATCCTGGTCCCTTCTGATCCTGGTCCAAGGTCCATTGGGTTGGGAAAGCATCTCATCGAGCGACGGTGAGTCCAATGGTGAAAATAAACGAAATAATGTTACTGTATGAATTATCCACTTCAAAGCTCGCACTCGTGAGTTGTTTCAGTTTTTTCAAGAGTTTTCTCCGTTAGAAAAATAGCTCTTGAACCGCCGCCACTCATTTGGACTCCGTATGTAGGTGAATAGATAGAGTTATTCTTTAATGAATGTGTACTCAAGATATTATTACGTGTTAGGCATGCCTTTTGGTTTTTCTGTTTGTCTCATTCTCGGACTTGCTCCTCACTCGCTGTCTCATTCTACCGCTGTCTCTCTGCACTTAACCACCCTCGACATACGTACCCACTTAGTTTTCGCTCTTGGCCTGCAGTCGTTCACAGCACTTGATGGTTCTTGTGAGCATAAACTGCACTTCTTTAAGTGTTCCTGTACTTGTTAAGCCAAGCAGTCATTGTTGCGGCCGGTAACGGCAAGCGGAACAACGACAACAGAAAATCTATGTTTCTGTGTCGACTCTCACGTTTAGCGCACAGCAAGAAGGTGCGTTATTATAGAATTATTTGAAACAGCAGCAAACCTTCAGCCTTAAATCGTTTCTCAATTGAGACCGGTTAAACCTTCGTTCGTGGAATGGGTTCATTTAACTGTGAACTTTACCGGTATGTGTCTGTATGCCACCACCATCACGATTACCTTCGAATGGTGCAAGGTGAAAGTTGCTGTACTGAGCCGACTAGGAGCCTAGTCCGGGCAAAGAATGATTTACCGGCCAGCTGTCAGTAGCGCCGACTTCTGCTCGATGTATTAATTTGTTACGGTTGTCGGGCTAGAACTTGACCGTGAGTTAATTAGTCCGCTGAAAAAACGGACATGGGCGCCAAAGGTGCAAAGCAATTAGCGAAAACGACTTCATGGATATTGATTTTTTCTTTCTTGCCGACACAAAAGATATAAAAAGCGGACAGGAAATGGAAACGCCGGCCGGGTTTGTCTTTCGGGGTGGAAGTTAGCCAAGGCTGCCGGGTAATTTGTGACTCACTCATAAGGTGCGCGGAGTGTATTCTTCGATTTATGCAATCAGCATTAGTCATGTAAGGCAGCTGACTCACAGACGGGAAGTTATTGCGTACAGTTCCTAATCGTGTACCTACTTATAAAAACGAAAAGATAAACTGATTGTATTTTTATAGGTGGGCTAGTCGAGTAAACCAATGCAATTAGTTTTCGCATCCCAAATTCAATATGTTTACCAACCTGCAAAAAAGTGAAGTGGTAAATTGCGAAAGATAATGTTCCATTATACTAAATTGAATAAATTTATACTTCAAACTAGTTTAGCGTTCTCAACGTTATTCAGGATCAAGAGGTTGGAAATTAAGTATTATTTCGCATAAAAATTTATTAACTTTTATTCGAACTGTTCATAATCTTTATGTATCTTTAAAGATTTTGAAAACTTTTTTCACGTTTGATTGTATTAACTTTTAATTCTTTTATGTTTGCTTCCACTTGAAGCCATCTTCAGTGCTTATAAGAACAGTTCACTTCCGACTACAGAAATGCCATTTTTGGCTGTTTCTCAAAAACTAGAAAGTCGCCATCTTGGATTAAGAGTTCCGTCTGCAGATGATTCTTGGCCTTTGGAGAGCGGAAGTAGCCACTTTGGAATTAAAAATGGAGTGTATGGATGTGGTCAAATTCAAGCGTCAGAACATAATCCTGATTCCAGGTAGGGTATTTCATAACAGAGATATTTATTCACTTGACGCTGTTTTTCAGCAACCAGCAAGTTTCTCAAACCAGAATGTCGCTCAGGGACCATACATTGTCGCCAAATGCCATTTTGTAATCCAAGATAGCGACTTACGGTTTTGAAAAACAGCCTAAAGTGACGAAATACTATCCAATAAGAGTATCTCCGCAGCAAGAATGTTGCAAGGAGCTGAAAATTGACCTAAGACATCATTTTAATCTGTAAAATGGCAACTTCTAAGAAACAGCTGAAAACGACTGAATACTTCTTAATATAAATATTTCCGTTATCAAGATAATGTATAAAAGCCAAGCATTGACCCCTTTAAATTAAAGAAGACCACTTTCAGTTTCTAGAAAACAACCAAAATAACTGAATACCACCCAATATGGGTTATTCCGGAATCAGATTGATGCCAGAAAAACAGCTGAAAATGACCGAATACCACCCAATATGGGCATTTTAAGAACCGAGGTGATGTACAGAAGCCAAAAGTCGGTGACGTTGTCATTCCAACGAATTCAATTGAAAATAATCAACCTAATAACAGCCATTCAGGCGCCATTCGTGTGGTAAAAAATCCCCTGCAAAACAGATGTAAACTGCTTAAAATAGGATTGAGGTAATCGAAATAGTGTCCCTCGATTGGGAACTCTAATTCATTACTGTAAAAGTTTGCTGAATCAGCTTTACAATCTGAAAACAAGTGCTGACAGAGAAAAAGGTAATAAACTAATTGATATAGATACTCATGCTTGTATTTCACCTTACACATATCAAGTATTTCATCTCAATACACATCAGGCTGCATAAGTTGCTAAAAAAAGTTTCGCTACCCTACTTTCGTTCAATGCACACTTTTTTTATTTACCTAAATTTTTCATAGTAAATTTCCGAATCTCCGCATTCGGAATTTGAAATTTTAAAATATCGAATTAAAAATCTAGAATTTCGAAACTGCAATTATTATAATTAAAAATAAAATTAAATAGAACGGTGAATTTGGAATTATAAACACAAAATTTGCAATTGAAAAATTGATTGTATTATCAATTTGTGGTTCTAGTATTAGTAATTAAAATCAAGGAATTAAAATTTGGAATTTACGGTTTGAAAATTGGAATTTGTGATCAACAGTGTGCAATATGAAATTTTGCAATTTGGATTATTGGTTTAGGAATTTGGAATGTGGATTTCGTAAGTGGACAATGAGAAGTTAGAAGAAAGTTTTACATAGGGTAATCGCTCCATTATTCTTCTCAACAGCTTGGTGCACCTGTATTCATCTTATTTCTCCCATTTGTCCAATTTACCGTCGAATTCCTACAAATTAAAAAATAAAAAGTAAATCTATTTGCTTCTCGATTTTCTCAAGTGGCCGAAAGTTTTACGTTGAAAATATGGTAAAATTTGACGATAATATGATCAAAAAGGCGCGATGAGATGAATATATGTACTGAGATGAATATAGAAGCGGTTACCCTATATATTTGTAGATTTAATTTAAACTTTAAAATAAGCAGTTTTGAATTTGAATATGAGATTCTAGACTCTGGAAATTTCACTTAGGTATTTTGATATTTGAACTAAGAATTGGATTTTAGTTTTCAATTTATTTTGAATTTGAAACCAAGTTCTTTGAATATACTTTAAAATTTTAAATTTAGATGTTCATAATTTATATTTAACAAGAGCGAATAAAGATCAGGAATACGTAGTATAAAATTCGTTTTATAATAGTTTGAGCTTAATTGTTAGAACTTTATGATTAGTTTTCTAATTTTACGTTTGGAATTCGGAAATTGGGTTCGAAATTTTTGACTTTAATTTAAATTTATCTATCTAAAACGTGATGATCTGAACAGACATCCCGAACCGCTTTGACACGTTAGTGATAATATTGTGAAATCATAAACTTTTAGTTATGTGGAAATGTCTGATTTTATGTCAAACAATCCTCATTTGCGGAAACTGTTCTTTTTCTCATATCAATCGAAGAAAACGGCGGCTGAAGCGCATCGAGAGTTAAAAAAGTGCACGAAAACGCTGTTTTAAGAAATCAAACTGTTTTAAGTTAAACAACGAGCCATGATTGGTAATGGCTATCCGCGTAAAAAAAACATTCAAAAACACTGTATTGGAAAAATTGATTGATAAAGATCCATGCTAACAAAGGAACAGCTGCGTTTGGTATTGAGAGCTACTCACTAAGCCATTTTCATGCGATTGCATGCTTCAGGAGTGACTCAAAAGTAAGGAAGGGTTCCTTACTATTTGAAACCTGTGAGCAATAATGGCTTCAGCGGCAAAAAGGAAGGGTTTTCTTCATCGCATCGTAACTAGTGATGAAAAATGGATTAATCACAGCCCTGTCATGCTGCTACGTCGTTGGTTCACACTGCGAAAATTATGCTATCTATTTGGTAGGACCAGGTCGGTTCAATTTACTATGTGCTCATGAAACTGAACGAAATCATCTCTAGGGAACGATATCGACTCCAATTGATGAGATTATACCGAGCACTACCAAAGCACACGAAATAGTAATTCTACAGGACAATGCTCCGCCTAATTTAGTCAAAGCCGTTAAAACTTACAAAGTCACGCCCAAATAGGACCTACCTCACCCACCATATTCCCAGATATTGGTCTGGCTGATCACCTGTTCTGCTCATATGAAGATTTCGAGGAATGGGTAAATTATTGGATAGCCTCAAAGGACGAACGTTTTAATCGTAACGGTATCAAGCACTGCCAGAGAGATAGAATGAAGTTGCAGTTAGCAATTAACAATACTTTGAATGATTAATAGATAGATTTTTTTTCAAAACAATGTTCATTTTTGCTATAAAAAAAATTGAAAGGTTATTTGTGCGACTGAAAAAATTAGAAATGTTAATCACGAAAATTCTAATTTGCAATTTTTAATTCAGAATTTACCTACAATTGAAAACTAAGAACTTTGATGTGAAACTCGCAATATAAAGTAGGAAATTTGAATTTCTTATTCAAAGCATGGATTCTTCAATTTGGAACTCGGAAATCTGAATTTGGAATTCGAAATTAAAATCCAGAATTAGAATATGGGCCGTCCACATTCCATGCGGACAGAAAAATCCCCATTTTAACACCCTCCCCCCCCTCCCCCGTCCTCGCTCGTGGGCAACTGTAGACATTGATAAAACCTCCTCGCGCCACCGTCCTCTTTTTCACGTGGACATTTTTTTACGAAGAAAAAATAGAAAACGTTCCTATATATGGTTTATTTAGTGATTTAATATAAAAAATTTCTGCAAAAGAATAACAAAAATAATTTCAGAACTAGCTTAAAATCACTTAGATCAAAAAAGCCATAAATAAAAAGAATCCCATCAAAGTTTAGTCTAAAATGGCTGAGAAACGTACCAAAAGCTCAGAAAAGGGTAAAAATGATGGGTCATTCCATACGAAGTGTACATGCCACTTGGACACGACCATCACAGATTTTGTTCAAAGTTCGGGGAATAATTCATCTACTGTCTCTTTGGAAAAATCCCAATTTTGGTGTGGATTGGAATACCCCCCGCTCTACAGAACCCCCTCTTTATTGCAAAGTTGCGCAATTTTTGTCAAAAATCTCTTTTTTCTTTTTTGTACAATTCATATACGTAAGATGTCCAAAAACTACTGATAGATAATTTTTAAAGAAAATAAACCAAGGAATCCAGAAAAAATATAAGTTTTGACCGAAAGTGTTGCCAGATAAATTATTTTTGTATTTGAAAACTAAATTTACATTTTTCGGCGAATGCAGCCATATTTACTTTAAATTTTATAATTTCATCGTGTTTCTTGGAAAATTTCACATAAGAAACAACTATGATCCCGAGATAATATGAACCAATCTCGAGATATAACATTTTCACGAAAAAAGTTGTAAATTTCGTAATTGTTTTATTTTATAATTTATAGACGTAAGACACCCGAAAAATAGTGATAGGTGAATTTTGAGAAAAATAAACCAAGGAATCCAGAAAAATATTGTTTTTGCTCGGAAGTGTTGTCAGATGGATTATTTTTGTATTTTAAAATTAAATTTGCATTTTTCGGCCAATGCAGCTAATTTTATATTTTAAATTTGATGGTTTCATCGTGTTTCTCAGAAAATTTTACGTAAGAAGCACTTACCACTCCGTGGTAATATGAGCCAATCTCGAGATATAACATTTTTACGAAAAATTAATTACGAAATTCAGAACTATTTTCGTAAAAATGCTATATCTCGAGATTGGCTTATATTACCACAGGATGATAAGTGTTCCTAACGTAAAATTTTCCAAGAAATACTATTTAACCATCAAATATAAAATAAAATTAGCTGCATTTGCCGAAAAATGCAAATTTAGTTTTAAAATACAAAAATATTCTATCTGGCAACACTTCCGGTCAAAAATAATATTTTTTCTGGATTTCTTGGTTTATTTGCTTCAAAATTCACTTATCACTATTTTAGGGTGTCTTACGTCTATAAATTGTAAAAAAAATTACGAAGTTTACAATTTTTTTCGTAAAAATGTTATATCTCGAGATTGGCTCATATAACCTCGGGATGATAGTTGTTTTTTATGTGAAATTTTCCAAGGAATACGATGAAATTATCAAATTTAAAATAAAATTGGCTGCATTTGCCGAAAAATTTGAATTTAGTTTTCAAATACAAAAATATCGGCCAAAACTTATATTTTTTCTGGATTCCTTGGTTTATTCTCTTCAAAAATCATCCAACAGTATTTTCGGACATCTTACGTCTATGAATTGTATGAAAAAGAAAAAAGAGATTTTGAATAAAAATGCGTGACTTTGCAATAAAGAGGGGGGTCCCACAGAGCGGGGGATATTCCAATCGACACCAAAATTGGGGTTTTTCCAAAGTGACAGTAGATGAATAATTCTCTCAACTTTGAGCAAAATATGTGATGGTCGTGTCCAAGTCCAAATTTGAAACTGGGATTTTATAATTTGGAAAATAGAAAATTTGGAACACGATTTTTTTTGTAATTCTGAAATTATAAAATCAGAGTTTAAAACCTTTGATCTTTGAATTCGGAATCCGGGTAATTTGAGTTGGTTAGTCGAAATTTGGGTTTAAAAATTTCAATTTGAAACTCGAAAATTGGTATTCGGAACTTGAAATCTGATATCAATCAAAATTCAGTTTTTTATGTTGGAAATGTGTAAAAGAAATCTGCAATCTATAAAGCAAAATTCAGAACTTATAATTGACAATTTAGAGAATTTGATGTAGAATTCAAAACTCGTATGTTTTGAATGTTAGATTTAGAAATTTGATATGTGAAACTTGAAAATTGGAATTTAGAATGCGAAAATTACAAATGATAATTAAGAATTTGGTATTCGATGCCTGAAATTTGAAACAACATTGCCATATGCAATACGAAAATTGGAATTGATACTTTGAACTGCAATTTTGAATTATAAATTCGGACTTTTCACTTTTGAATTTGAAATTTGTAAGTTGAAGCTTAGAATTTTGAAGTTAGGTTTGGGACTTTAGATGAAAATATTGGTATTTAAGAACACGAAATTTTGGATTTGCAATGCGAAATTTGAATTGAAAACGAATTTAATGTGGATTTCGAAATCGAAGATTTTGAATCCATTATAGGGAACTCGTCTCCCAGACGGTTTCGAGGAACGACGCTGGCCTAACAAGCTAGTCGTCGTGAGTTCGAGTCTCGGCTCGGGAAAGACTGTTGGTGTCAGTAGGATCGTAGTGCTAGCCCCGCAATTGTCCCGTACACTACACAGTTGGCTGCGAAGTCTGTGTATAAATAAACAGAAGGTCGAGTTCCGAATCGGAATGTAGCACCAAGGCTTTGCTTTGGTATAGGGAACTCGTGATTTGTAACTTCAACTGTGAAATTTGGGAACTTTGAAATTAAAGATTATAATTCGAAACTTAGGTTTAAATGTTTGGAATTTGGGATAAAAATGATTAGTTTACTAGTCAAAATTAAGTATTTTAGAGTGGAAACTCAAATTTTGGAATTTAAAGTATAAAATTATCACCTTGAAAAAAATAGTGCAAAGGCCTTTGCTGGGGACTTGTCTTGCCACACATAAGTCCGCTTACGTACAGCAGAATATTGTCTTTTCAAATAAAATCTTACTATGTAGATTTTATTGAACAAATTTTACCTAGTCCTAACCTGGTGAATCAATTCTCTTTTTCGATTTTTATTGCTGTCTGATTCTGTTTTTTTTTTATCGTAATTTTTGTGTTAGTCCCTGTAACTTATTGTTACTAAAAAGCAAAACTTCGCTAATCATTTTATTTGTTGCCTCCTTATTTCGCTACCATGCAGTCATCGTTGTTTTCCATGGGAAAGAAGGTTTCTAATATCAGCTCTTTATTCCAGCGAAGGAATGTCTGAAAATATATTATTTTACAATCATCCGTTTATCAAAATGAGTTTGAGGAAATGCATTACTAGCGTAAGTTGATGTTGATGTTTTTGGAATCCTAGGTAAAGTGGTTTATCTTCCACTCCATTCTCTATCAAATATCCATTGTATTGGTATAGTAACATACCGATGCACGTACATAAATTAAAATTTTGAACGCTATATAACTGAACAGCTCTCATTGCAAAAATTCCCATTCTTTCAAGAATCAAAATGGAACATTTCTTTGACAACGTTTCAGATTTAATCTTCGGCACGTGCCAAAGTGATTCCGAGACAACAAAGAAAAAAATCCCGACACATGCGGACAGAAGCACCGATAGTGCCACCGGCGTAATTGTTGGCGAATCCAATAAGACCCAAAGTCCACTCCAGCGTTCGAAATGCCGTTGATTCATTGCCGAGGTAGGCGACAACAGCTGCTGCAGTGGAAGCTACTGTTATCCGGAAGCAAACACAACCGATACCCTATATACCGTAGAAATGGAGCCGATTGTGTGCAAACAGAGAACCCAATCGAAACCAGAAATCACTCAAGGGTAAAGCGTTGGGATTACCTTTCCAAGACCCAGGTCCATAAGAACTGCAAAACGTCCGCCCGAGGACGACTCCTAAAAGGTGTGTTCGAGGAAAACGGACAAAATTGCTTCTTTTCTTAGGTTCTTTCATTGAACCTTGTGTACCATGTACTATTTTACACGAGCACTCCCTGTATTCGAATAGTTTGCTATTTTTTATCTTTTCGTATAACTATCTCAAACCGCTTCGATAGCCAGTTTCAATGGTCGACCTTTCGCTCCGTTATGCAACGCCTCAGACTATTTCCACCGTGGAATCGAAAGCGAAAGGAGTGAGAGCGAGAAACTACAAAATCGATACCATTTACACTTGGACTGAACGCCGGTAATCGCCCGCGGCCAATTCGAACAAAAAGACTGCGGAAAACTTCACCGTGCTTATGCTTATGTGTGTGTATGTACGGACAAAGTCGAACCACTTGACGACGGGTTTGGGGCTGCAACGGGAGAAACACCGAAATCAACGCCCTACGTTCGGGAGGGTTTCCACAGCATCCAGCAGAGTTGTTGGACGATAAAATCAGCGAGTAGAACCAAAAACTGCGCTCGACAACACAGCACCAGGGTAAAAGTGAAACGGCGGGCTATTGTTTGAGCGCTCGCAGCATCGCGCCGCTGTTTTGCGAAAATTATCCGATCGAAATAATTGAAAAATTACCATTTCGCGTGGTAATTTTGTTCTGTTTCAACACAATACAGCCCCCGCTGGACCGTGCGGTGCGGACCGGTGCCAAAGTTAGCCGTTTGTGCAATACACGATCGCGATAAATAGTCTGAACAATCGCAAGATACACACCGGCGCTTTCGGGCATGGTGCAGGCACCAGTGCGAAGTGACTAAGAGTGTTAATTTCGGGGCAAATTGAATTTTAATTTTCGGGTATTTCAGAGAAACGTATACCCGTAGTACCGGAGGCTGATTAGTACACCCCACAAATTGAATGATGCAGTAGTAGTTGTTTAATGATATAAAATAATGCATGAAATGTTGAAATGTAAATTCGTCGAAAAAACACAAATGTTCTATTTTTAAAACATTATTTAGAGATTGTTTTGAAATTACCCTGATTGTTATCAACTTAAGCATAAATTTCTTCTTCTAATGAATTTATTGTATCGTTTCATTATCAATTTATTTCGTATAGAAAAGCGCTGTTCATGTTTCAGTATGTGTTGAACTAATACTTTGCAATGTTTTGGATGCAAATAAACCATACTAATAATGTAAACTAACATCCAATTCCCTTAAGGCCATTAATCAAACTGAAAAATCTGTTTGTAATACGTGATATAAAAGCAATAAAATGTAATTGAAATCCGCCTCTGCTTCTATACCTCACAACACCACCAGCGACAGAACACAGTTTGGTCAAATATGACACCCATCGAAGCCTCATCGTAAATCTCCACCACCGTCCATTGATCATCTGCGATTAACCTGGGCGCCAGAGCTGCTGAGCTTGTAATCTCGCAATCTGGTGGCGCCCGCAGATTGTACCCCACGGAACCCAATCAGCCGTATGAAAGACCCCTGGCTGTGAGTGAGACCGTTGCTGCTTTGCTTTTTCTCTCAAATTTACTAGATTTCACGTTCACGTACGCGGGAAGCCTAGCCTCAAGCTGCTCCTCCTTCTGTTGAACGACCGGTGAACTTAATTGCTTCCAACGCGGACCGCACTTGAGGAGAAAGTGAAAAATCTATCCTATTTACATATTATGCGAATTCATGCAGTAATCGTGCCTGTGGCCATCGGGATAAGTAGCTCTTACCGAATGCCGTTGCGGAATGTGGCTTGTGGATCTCCCCAAGGGTGCAGCAGGCGCCAAGCTGCCGGCGCTGCCGGCGCTGCTCTACTCTACCGAGTCTCTGGTCAGTTCCGGGCAGCGCACACACTGACATTCGCAGCGGTTGTCGAATTAGGATCCGAAAAAGGTAACGTAAGCTAGTAAGCTAAATTGAAAGCGAATCTTTGCGGTTTAACTTCATCAGGGCTGCTAGTCAGGGTTGAACCCGTTCGTGATTCGCAGTCGGATAATAAAGTTAGAATTATGCATTAAATTTCTGTCATTAGATACAAAGGCCACACTCTAACTCGGTTAATCCTAGTCACGTAATTCCACCCGAAGTGGCCAATAGCACTGGGGCCAAGCTTCTCTCCCGCTGGCAGTCAATGGTAACGGCAACATTTGCTATTATCATTAAGAGATTTCCCCGTGCGTCCCGCAAGCGAGGTCTCTGGATACAGTATTGTGGCTTCCACAGCTCCAGGCTAGACCGGGTTACAAAGCGGCAAGAGTAGCAGCAGCAGCAGCAGCGAGTTCACTTGCCCTCTGGGGATTATGTGGCCGAGACTTTCGCGTATGGATGCGGGTGTAGAGTCAGCTACGAGGCGACTGTACCGGCACCATTAGTACTGTGGCGGAATTTAAAAGCGAATAATCTGTGAAACAGTTTCAGCTATGAAGTAATTCCCAAGCACTTCCTTCCGTCGATTTTTTTTTTTGCAGTGAGAAGGATATAGAAAAAAAACTTCCTTTTATAAAGCGCTTCACAACTTGTGTTGGCTGATGCCACCACTTTTATGCCAGGCAGGCAACATTTAGAAAGTTTTGATCTCGTCGTCACGAGATCCTGGTGACTGATCTGTTGGATAATACGTGCGACCCATGGGATTGCAGAGACAAAGTAAAAGATGCATATGGATAGCGTGGGATTGAGCCAAAGCTAACGGAAAATGCGAAAGAAAGTGGAGCCGGATGTGCTATAGAGCAACGAACTGTGTGATTGAACCTCCTGGTTTTGAGCGAGCCGTGGATTGGATAATTGAGCTGTATCGCTAATATGAATAACGATGATTCATACTAGCTAGAGGACTTGTTAATGTTGTTGTTTTTTCATAACTAATATGGAACAGGGCTAACTCAACCACAATAAGAGTATTATAGATAGTAAATTTTTGAATTATCTATGAGCAATTGTTGAGTTACAAAAACTGTATGTAAATTTATTTCGTACGTGAGCGGCTACCTCTCGACTAAAGCTTTTTAATTTGCAATATTAACTGATTTCGTGCTTTGAAAATTTACCAATAACGACGCTGAACAAGACTAAAACAACGCACTATCAACGACGTAGGAAACTTCAGGTTGATTCTCGTTTTTAGTAGCAATCGATTAATGGACAATTCTATTATTTTTTTTTAAATTTGGAGTTGTTCAACTGACATCTTAACGTTATCTAGGAGGGCAAAATCTGTCATATTACATTATCCCGCACACATCATCCCTGATATTTGAAACTATCACGATAAAATAATTTATTCAAAGAATATAGCTATTTCAAGATAGTTTTGTTACCAACAATTGCGATACGTGCTAATTATCGTTATTGATAAATTCCATCGGATAACTACTAATTTATCGCAGAAAACCCAGCATTCTTGAATCAAGCCATGTGTATGAAGACTCTGTTAGCTTAGCCGCCATGAGAATTCGATATCAACCTGCTTTTAAAGAGGGACACTCTACGATATATCAAATTTTCACCCTGCGAGAGCTTCCGGAATCCAATCAAGGCGGATTTCAAGGTTGCGTACGACTCAGTCAAGCGAATTGAGTAAATAATCCAAAACACGTAGGCGAATAGCGGGCGAAACATCTGTCACTTCTGTGACGTTAGACGGACTAAAAGGCTATTCCCATTGCTTCCGTGCCGGGACCGGGCCAGGTCCGGGCCGTGTCTGTGCCGTGTGTCGTCCGGGCTTGTTTGAGATTGATTGCATGCGTTCTTATGAACGCATTCACACCGACGCGCCGTGCCCAGACCGGAGCAGCGCTGCGTTACCGTCGTCCTGCCGTCGTTGGTACTCTCGTGATATGTGACAACAACGTGAGCGAAGTAAAACGACGAGTTACAGATGTAAATCAGACTTTCTACAGACTACGTAGCCAGCTGAAGTCCCGTAACCTACAGTATTGCACAAAACTGGCTCGGCATAGAATGCTGATACTCCCGGTAGTCCCTTGAGGTTATACGTCATAATTAAGTTATTTCGTTTCAAATACATGATGTCTAAAACAAATAAACTAATGTTTTTAATGGGGATGCTTTTCCCATTACTCGAAATATTTTAGACCAAAAGAAATTGATCGCCCGTTTAAAAAAATGTAAATACTGTAAATATAAATATTGCATTTTGATTTTCAGATTCACCACTATCATACTTGAATAAGGTTCAAACATTTAAGGAAGATTTTCCTCGTCAGATATTCAATTCAAAAAATTTGTTTTTACGCGGTTGCATACAAATTTAGCAAGTTATCGCCACTTAAAAAAAACCCTTAGTTTTTTTCTGTCGGATCTAAATTAACTTTCAGTAAGTTTTTTATTAACCCTTAACATAAATTGTTGACGTTTCGATCTACTTATTGTTTTGAACATCTTCAGAAAACAAATAGTCTATGGCGTTCCCCTAGGCGGTTTTCTATTTTTTTATTCCAATACCGAAACTTTGACAAATTGTGTGAATAACTATTGAAAAGCTCACCAAAACACACTGTTTCGAAAGCTGCAAAAGCGTGATCGAAATTATTTTGACCCAAAAAACTAGATTTTAGAGCCATAGTGCCTCCAGGAAAGTTTATCCATTAATCATTCTCCATTTTATAGAAGGTGCAATTTTGTGATTAATCCACTTAACAGTGAGAAGTGAATCTTACTTTTTACATTCTTGCATATAAAAATTCACCTTGTTTCTGCAAAGTTGTTGCACATTTTATAAGAAACAACTTTCTCAAAGGTGCCATACTTCTATCTGCCTTTTAAATGGACCATTGTGGAGGATTCTACAGATGGCCACTAATTTTTTTCAATACAACTTTTAGTGGTGATTTCCTACAATTTTCCAATGTTCTACATTGTTGTTCACTCTCACAAAAAAACACAATTTCATCCAAGGAAGTTTTATCTCACTCTTTTTTTATCTCTCATATTTTATCAGTTATTGACGATTTTTATTGGAACAATGCACTAATTTACTAACAGATAACTTTAAAATCAGCAAATATCTGCAGACTAAACCTTTCCTATATTTAAGTTTGAATGAAACGTCATTTAGTCCAGATATAGGCATTTGTCTCCCGCTGTCTCCTGTGCAGATATTTGTAAATAAATAAGTGCATTATTTTAATAAAAATCTTTAATAACTAAATAAACTTGAGAGATGAAAATAAACTTACTTCGATGAACTTGTGTGTTTGATTGTAGTTAACAACATTTTAGAACATTGAAAAATTTTAGAAAATCCCTTTAGAAAGTTATACTTAAAAAAAATGATTTAAAGGGGCATTCTAGAGAAAACTTCACAATAGTTCATTTAAATGACCAGATACAAGTATAGTGTCTTCGACAAAGTTGTTACTTATAAAATGTGCTAAAACTTTACTGAGCAAAGTGGATTTTTATATGCAAAAATGAGAAAAATATAACTCATTTCTCACTTTTAGGTAGATTAATCACCAAATTCTAACTTCTACAAAGTGGAAAATAATTAATAAAACAACTTCACTAAAGAGACTATTACACCAAAATCATTATTTTTTGAGTTAAGAGTAATTAGTGTAAATTAGCGCATTATTTTAGTAGAAATCGTCAACAACCAAAAATATATGTGAGATGAAAATAAATTTTTTTCGGAGATATTGTTTGTTTTGTTGTAGCAAACAATTTTGTAGAACATTCGAAAATTGTAGAAAATCGCTATAAAAAGTTAATAGCAATATATAGAAAACTCCACAAAAGGCCATTTAAATGAATAGATAGAAGTATGATGTCTTCAACAAAGTTGTTTCTTTTGAAATTCACTACAACTTTGCTGAACAGCAGACTTCCTGTGCACGCGCTTTTTTCTTAAGCGACGAGAGAAATCTTTTTCTCGCTCGTAGAATTCCCATGTACGTGCGACGAGACGAGACAACGTCACATGCGATTTGCAGGTTGCTCTTTCGCTTCTCTTTCGGTTCGGATTGCGATGCGCAAGCGATGTTTCGTCGCACTACGAATTGAGCGAGACGCCTGTACTATACATACATGATACAGCTCGTGCGCCAGAGCTCGTGAGACTTTCTCGTGTACCAGGCTCAAAGTAATACTCATTTTGTGCTGTTCTGTTAGGGAAAGTCAATTTTATCGATTTAAATGGAACTTTACACTCGTGTTTGACTTGGCAAACTGTGTATTTTTTCAAACTTTTTGGGCCAGAGTGAATTGTTAATGGACGCTAGATCTTGGTTAGCGAAAAATAAAGTTAAATAGTAAATTTTTTTCAAAGCAACCCACAGTGGTCTAAACTCGAAAAACCGTGATCGTTTTGATTCGACTGTGAAATATTGATTGTATGTACCCAGTGTCTTCAGCATGTTTATTCCATATAACAAGGCCTTTCTTTTGGCATTTTCGGTTTTTTTATCAATTCCCCTAGTAGTTAAATATAAAAACTATTTTTTCTAATTTTCAAAATACCAGATTGCTTTCTTCAGCAAAGTTGTAGGAAAATCTATAAGAAAAGAATTGCTGAACACTGTAATCTTCTAACTGTACGTCTGATATGACGAAGCAGAGTTTTACGAGGAACACTCCTCAAAATTAATTTTCCGGCCATAACTTTTTCTGTAATCGTCGAAACAATTCAAAATGTTCTAAGATTTTGTTCATTCTGCTAAACCTTGCATTTTTGTAGAATATATTGGTTTGCTATTTTTATTTGTTGTAAAGATATTTCTAGTTTTTTTGCTGAAAATAACCATATTTTGAGTCCATATTTCTCCGAAGGTTGCAGATAGTAGCAAACCGGACTGTAAGTTTGTCAAAAGAAATGCATTACTCATAAGAGTTCAACTGTTTCTAATTGTATCCAATCGAGTACTGAATGAAAGGAAAACACCCCTCAAATTTAGTTTTTTGTCCATTTTCTGTAATGTTTCGACGATTCTAAGATGTTCTAAGATTTTGTTCATTCTGCTAAACCTTATAAACAAATGCTTTGACAACAAAAGCTAGTCGAACTTTTTGATTGAAAATGTTTACTAAAACCTCTTAAAATCATAAACTTTATTTTTTTCTTGGAAATTACATCTGGTTTTCTTCCGTTTTTAAATCATTTTCAATAAATACTTCAAACAGTTAAATATTAGGAATAAAATTTTGAGTCATGAATAAAAAAGTTCCTGCTGTGCTTAAAGTTGCTCTGAAGCACCATTTCAAATTTAACTTTTTTCTTCAAAATGCAATATTTTACACTCACTTTAATTGGTCTACAAACTATTTTGCTTAAATTAACCCGAAAGTATTTTTAAATCATGTGAACGGGAAAGGGTTACAAAATAGGATTTCTCAGTTCTTTTTTTTTCTCAAAATAAGTGATTTAGATAGACATTTTAGACCAAAAAGTGCGATGCCCGCCTCCACCCAAAATCATGAGAGCATGAATGTTTTGCAAAATGTTTGATTTGATTTTTTTTATAAAACTTTGCCTTCAATAAAAATATTTACATTTCATTCCACCATCCTAAAATTTTAACCAGAAATTTTGTTATAACTTCGGATTTCTTCAAAAAGGAAATAAGAAAAAAATTAACTCTCAATTTTTGTTTGTCAATTAAGATAAGGTGTTTGTTTATAATTTATTTCGACCAAAAAAGGATTTTTCGCGGTGTATTTTTTATCTAAGCATTATTAGTTCTCTGCAATTCATTCTCAGACAGTTTATTTTGTACAACTGAAGGATTCTGAGCTACAATGCTTTGAATCAAACATATACCAAAATACTTATGTTCTTTTAAAAAAATTCTCTTGAGTCTGAAAAAATTGCCCGCCCGCAAAAAATATTCAGTTTGTTAAGTCAGGTACGTGTGCTGATATTCTGCCAAATCAAAAATGGTAGATATTCGATGATGATAGGTCATTTGGCATGATAACACTCAGGACTCAAATTGACGCAGACTATCTTTCTAGGATTAACACTCCCCATTTGACGAATCGAACGTTGAAATGGTTGAAATTCATTCATAAATCCCATGTTGTACATTATAAAACATATATTTACTAGATATTATAATACGGTAGCATTGAATTGCATTTTCGTCTCCGGTATCGAAAGCATCATGTATCAGCAACATGATTCGAGCAACGCGTCTCCGACAGTTACTCAAAGATTTGTGTCTTCGATACAGTATGAGCCCTCAGACCCTTCTGGAGGTGCATTAGTTGGAAAATTTCATAAAACAATATTACTAAGATTATTACAAAAGTTCACATCGTTGCACAAGGTAATATTCCCCTAACAGCAAAAAAAGATCAGATTACTATAAATACGAGTATATATAGTCGCACTAGAGTTAATATGGCTTTAGAATCATATATCTGATTTGCAATTTCTATACCTTATTTGAAAATTCTATCCAACACCTTTACCCCCAACATGTATTGAAAAATATAAAATTGATTATATTGGTTTAGTGGTTCTGTTATTTTTAACTCCCGAAAGGCTTGTACTCGAATAAAAAATCACATCTAATCTTATAAGTACAAAACTGAATATGATTTTCTTTGGAATGGTTTCTATTATATAATAGTCAATGACATCTTAAACGACGACAGAAACTCACAGCATCTCCACGTTAACCAACATAACACTCTGCATCTAATATATTTGTTTCAGTAGAAAATACTATGCATTTTTATACCGTTCGCAAAGAAAATAATAATATATAAATATGGTAACAAAACGTTCTTCATCATTGTAAACAAAAGTCGGATTAGTCAACATATGAATTGATAAATAAATGAATTAGTTTACACACCACGGTGCTCTGACGCAAGCTCCTAAAACAACGTAAATAATAAATCACATAAAATCTCCTGCCTTCATCCCTCTGGGCGAAATCAATTTCTTCCTTGCGCCATCAGCGCAAAGCAATATGTGAAACTAGCTCGCGAGACGAGCTCACGAGAATTTGCGCGCAAGCTGTCTCGTGTGCGCAACGCCCATGCACCGCGCTCGTTTCGTTGAGAGACGAGATATCTTCGTGTACGTCGCAAAAGAAATTCCATGCGACGAGACATGGCTCGTACGTATTGCAAGTTCTCTCGCTCGCATGTGGCGCACAGCACAAAACGACTGAATGAGAAACGAGACTTGTAGCGCAAAGCGCATTGTCTCTTTTTTGTACGAGCGAGATTTCAGGAAGTCTGCTGAACAAAGTGGATTTTTATATTCTTTTTACTTTTCTCATTTTGAAATTTTTTTTATACTTTTCTCATTTTGAAAAGTAAAACTCGTTTCTCCCTGTTGAGTGGATTAACCATGGAATTGTAACTTCTATAACATGGAGAACAATTATTGGAACAACTTTGCTGAAGACGTTACAGCTCTAAAATCAATGTTTTTGGGTCAAAATAATTTCGATCACGTTTTTGCAGCTTTGGAAACAGTGTGCATAAGTCTATTTTTAAAACCGATAAAATAAATCGCACCTTGATCAAAACCCGCGCACAAAAACCTTAGTGCACTTCGAGAAATTTTTATGGATATGTTTTCAGCTATAGTTTTAATACAACCTTTGAGTGGACGGAGTAAGCAAGTGAATGGATTAAGTGAGTGGGTGGAGTAAGTGAACTAATGAAGAAAGTGAGTGAGTGGAGAAAATGAGTCGGAGAAATTTTGAGTGGGTTAAGTGAGAAAGTGGGTGGAATAAGAAAACATGTGGAGTATGCGAGTGGGTGAGGTAGGTGAGCGGATGGAGTAGTGGGTGTGATGGTAAGAGTAGTGGGTGTAATGGAAAGAGTAGTGGGTGAAATAGTTAGGTAAGTGCGTAGAATAAGTAAGTGACCAGGTGGAGTAATCGAATGGAGGAGCTATGAGTAACTGATGTAAATAAATAGGGGGAGTAAGTTACCAGTGTGTGCAATTGGTGAAAGGTAGGAAAAAGTGATTAAGTGAATATAGAGTCGGAGGAGCTTTGAGTGGGCGAAGTGAAACAGTGGGTGGGATGAGTACACATGTGAAGTAAGTGAATTGGTGGAGTAAGTGAGTAAGAGAAGTAAGTAAGCGGAAGGAGCTTTGAGTGAATAAATTGTGGAATAAGTAAACAGGAGGCATATAAGAGTGGGTGAAATGAAAGATTGGGTGAAGTGGGTAGGCTGGTGGAGTATGCGAGAAGTTGTAGCATGTGAACAGGTACAGTAAGTAAGTGGGTGATGTGAGAGAGTTGAAGGAGTTAGAGAGTGGAGAGGAGTTCATGAGTGGGGAAGTGAGAAAGCGAGTAGAGTGAAAGAGTTGGGGGAGCATGTGAGTAAGTGAGAAAGTGGGTGAAGTGAGAAAGTAAGAGAAGTGAGGAAGGCGAGATGGAAAAACATTGGTCTTAGCCGTCTGATGGGCAACACAAACAAAAACCAGTGAAGTGAAGAAGCAGGTGAAAAGGGAAAGTAGGTAAAGTAGGAAAGTGAGTAAAGTAGAAAAGAGGGTAAAGTGAGAAAGTGTGTGACGTGAAAGAGTGGGTGAAGTGAGAAGTAGGATGAAGTGAGAAAGTGTGTGAACTGAGTAAGTGAGTGAAGTAAAAGTGAGATGGTGGCGCATGTGCGAGGGTGGAGTATGTGAGCAGGCGGAATAAGTGAAAATGTGAATGAAGTGAGAAAGTAGATGAAATGAAGAAGTAGGTGCAGTGAGAAAGTAAGTGAAGTGAGAAAATAGGTGAAGTGAGAAAGCAGGTGAAAAGAGAAAGTGAGCAAAATGGAAAAAAGTGAAGTGAGAAAGTAGATGGAGCAAGTGAACTATTGGAGCAAGGGAGTAAGTGGAGTAAGTGAATGAGTGGAGTAAATAAGCAAGTAAAGTACAATGTGGTCTTTTTTCACGCGGGCTATCTTTATGCGGTTTTTTTATACGCGGCTTTTTTACGCGATTTTTTACAATTACGCGGATTATTTTTATGCGATTTAGAAGATCATTTTTACGCGGTATCAAATAAGCTTA